>NW_028288554.1:0-300000 GCF_059628265.1 Tinamus guttatus | reverse complement strand
TTTCTTGACCAAAAGACATTAAGTAGGTCTTCACAGTGTATAGCTCATCAGAGAGGAATATCAGTCAAGAGCAAACAAGAACTTGCATATAGTAAGAGGAGGAAATTGCCCTAGCTTTTCTTTTAGTTTTGTACCCAAAGTAAATGTTGTTTTCTAAGAAAAAAACTAAATATTTCCCAGCTTTGCATTACAGAAACCAAATAAGTGCATTAGTAAAACATGTATTTTGTACACATATATACATGCTCAAAACCCAGCAGCAATACTGCTCATCATATAATACATTTTCAATTACATCTGGATCTCAGAGACCTACTAAGCACTGTTCCTGTGAGGTCTAATAGCAATAGACATTTTTACTGTAATTACTTCAGTAATTTGGTTACACTGAAAAAATTGTTTTACATTTTCTCTTTATAGAGCACTAAGGGAAAACTAATTTGTGCTGACATTTCACACATACCATCACTTTAGAAACCTGCTCCCTGACACTGCATAGCAGGGTAAGCATAAATGCATCAGAGTCTCTAGCAAGAATTTTCAAATGGAAAGATTTTTCTCTAAATCAGCTGTCTCTTGATCAGCGTGAACTTTGACAGAAGCATGAAGACGATTTAGCAAAAGTTCATTTGCTGATTAATAATGTACTTTATATACTACAAGAGATTTAGAGAATATGTCTAAACTATGAAATCTTCATGACAGGTTAAATAAAATGAAAATACAGCTGGTTCATACAAAACAGTAAAATTCTCACATTCAAATATCACTTTGCTCAGTAAGAATGCAAAATGGATACCCCTAGCACAGGCCATCACATTGCACTCATTCCTTGAGTAACTCAGCATGTCGGTATGCCACAACACTGGAGCGAGCGGAAACTCAGCCTGATGCTTAAGGTTGTAAGTTTCCAGATACTCAGAGTGACATAGAATGGGGAAGCAATACCAAAGAATCTGAAAACCACCTCAAAATAAGACGTGTGGAACACCAAAGAGGGACACTACACTATTGCAGATTACTGTTCAGTGTTTCTGGACTGAAGCAAAAGTGGAGTATTTTAAACACTGGAGAATTTCTGACTATTTGAGCAGGCAGAGCATGCACTCTTAATTACATAGTGCCTTCTCTTTCATTTCTTGGCCTCAGGCAGAGCATGCACTCTTAATTACATAGTGCCTTCTCTTTCATTTCTTGGCCTCTCAGAGAGGTCACCAGAGGCCAAGGGCTTCCCTTGCTGTCTCCAGCAGGCCCATCATGCCTGCGGAACACCGAAAGGGCAGCAAGGGGAAGAGACACTGCAACGTACCCCAACACTTTAAGGACTGCTTTCAAGAGGAAAGCTCTTCCAAGGATAATCACACTACTAGCAGCTACTGTCTTGGAAACCCTGGTTATTTTGATGAAAATGAAGCACAGGTACAAGCGTATTTCTAATAAACCTCATGCCAACCACTTAAAAATCTCAACAGAGGCCAACTGCCCCCTGCTCCTAGTACCTCTAGTAGAATTGGCTTCCAGGAGGCCCTTGTGGAGCTTCGCGGGCTCCCCATTCCCACAGGAAGTGTAGGCCAGGCAAAAGTCCCCCGCTAGGAGAGAGGGGACCAGAAAGAGACTGGGGCTAGGCTCCGTAGCGCTCCAAATGCGACCATGGCAAGCTGAATGGCAATAACGCCACAGTCCTCGGTCTCTTTGGGTTGCTGTTTTCTTTCTTTCTTTCTCTCTTAATCTCTTTCTTTCTCTTTCATTCTCTCTCTTTCTCTCTTTCTCTCTTTGTCTCTCTTTCTTTCTTTCTCTCTTTCTTTCTCTCTTTCTATCTTTCTTTCTATCTTTCTCTCTTTCTCTCTTTCTTCCTTTCTCTCTTTCTTTGTCTCTTTTTCTCTCTTTCTCTCTCTTTCTCTCTTTCTTTCTCACTCTCTTTCTCTCCTTCTTTATCTCTTTCTTTCTTAGTTCACATCTTTCTCTCCCTTTTTTCTTTACTTCTTTCTTTCGTTCTTTTGTTCTTTCTTTCTCCCTTTCTTTCTCCCTTTCTTCCTTTCTCTCTTTCTTTGTCTCTTTTTCTCTTTCTCTCTCTTTCTTTCTCACTCTCTTTCTCTCTTTCTTTATCTCTTTCTTAGTTCACATCTTTCTCTCCCTTTTTCTTTACTTCTTTCTTTATTTCGTTCTTTCGTTCTTTCTTTCTCCCTCTCTTTCTCCCTCCCTTTCTTTCTCCCCTTCTTCCTTTCTCTCTTTGTCTGTTTTTCTCTATTTCTTTCTCTTTCTTTCTCTCTTTCTCTCTCTTTCTTCCTTCCTTTCTTCCTTTCTTTCTCCCTTTCTTCCTTTCTCTCTTTCTTTCTCTTTCTTTCTTTCTTTCTTTCTTTCTTTCTTTCTTTCTCTCTCTCTCTCTCTCTCTCTCTCTTTCTTTCTTTCTTTGTCTCTTTTTCTCTCTTTCTCTCTCTCTTTCTCTCTTTCTCTCTCTCTCTTTCTCTCTTTCTCTCTCTCTCTTTCTCTCTTTCTTTTTCTGCCTTTCTTTATCTTTCTCTCTTTTTCCCTTTCTTTCTTTCTGTTTCGTTCCTTCTTTCTCTCTCTCTCTTTCTCTCTCTTTCTTTTGTTCTTTCTTTCTCTTTAGTTCTCTCTTTCTCTCTCTTTCGTTCTCTCTCTCTTTCTCTTTCTTTCTTTCTTTCCCTCTTTCTTTCTTTCTTTTTCTCCCTCTCCCTCTCCCTCCTTCTTTCTCTGTCTCTCTCTCTTTCCCTCTTTCTTTCTCTTTCTTTGTTTTTCCTTTCTTCCTTTCTTTCCAGTCTTCCATTCTTTCCAGTCTTGCTTTCATTTTTTCCTTCCTTCCTTCCCCTTCCTTCCTTCCTTCCTTCCTCCCTCCCTTCCCTTTTTTCCTTCCTTCCTTCCTTCCTTCCTTCCTTCCTTCCTTCCTTCCTTCCTTCCTTCCTTCCTTCCTTCCTTCCTTCCTTTCCTCCCTTCCTCCCTTCCTCCCTTCCTCCCTTCCTTCCTTCCTTCCTTCCTTCCTTCCTTCCTTCCTTCCTTCCTTCCTTCCTTCCTTCCTTCCTTCCTTCCTTCCTTCCTTCCTTCCTTTCCTCCTTCCTTTCTCCTTTTCTTTCTTTCTTTCTTTCTTTCTTTCTTTCTTTCTTTCTTTCTTTCTTTCTTTCTTTCTTTCTTTCTTTCTTTCTTTCTTTCTTTCTTTCTCTTTCTTTCTTTCTTTCTTTCTTTCTTTCTTTCTTTCTTTCTTTCTTTCTTTCTTTCTTTCTTTCTTTCTTTCTTTCTTTCTTTCTTTCTTTCTTTCTTTCTCTTTCTTTCTTTCTTTCTTTCTTTCTTTCTTTCTTTCTTTCTTTTCTTTCTTTCTTTCTTTTCTTTCTTTCTTTCTTTCTTTCTTTCTTTCTTTCTCTCTCTCTCTCTCTCTCTCTCTCTTTCGCTTCCTTCCTTCCTCCCTTCCTTCCCTTTTTCCCTTCCCTTTTTCCCTTCTCTTTCTTTTTAATGGCTCCTATCCGAGGAAACTGGAGAATGTGCTTATCCCTTATTACAGATAAGGGTCATGGAAAAGTCTAGGGCAGCTACTTGCAATTTGTAGGGAAACACATTTAAATGAATTTCTAGGGACTTCAGCCCATAAATTGCTGATCACAAAAAACTAAATTCAAAGAAGCTCCCCAAAATACATTCCTGGTATTCTCATATGAGTTGACTTGTCTGTCTAGATTTAACGATTTCACCAATGCCACTCACAGTATGAGCAATCATCTCATTAAAGGAAAAAATATAGTATGAATACGTTTGTGTTTACATATTTTATTTTTAGCTCTCAGACATGTTTCTCTCTCCTGTCTCCCCTTCACGGCAGGCATCAGAGATCCTTTCATAGCAGAACCCAAGAAGATGGAAACACTCCCCCACACACACACAACTACATGCTACGAAAACAAAAGCAATGGTCTCATTTGGATCCTTTGAGCGTGACCCAGTATAAGTCTTCACAGCAGAGAGGCAAAATATCACCAACCAATATGCAAGATTTTTTACCCACAAGATAATTGGAAGATAAGTCATGCTGCGACTGCAATTTGATATTAATTTCACAAGGGAATGAATATTAAAACTATCACATTGCTGTGAGGAATTGCCTATGTTGGTTCAACAATAATCCTCTTGACCTGGAAAAGCCAGCTTTGCCAAAACAGGCCTTTGGTTACAACAGCCCTCTTTTTGAAACCACACAGCTGTAATTCATCTTCAGTTCACCTCATACCACAAAAAATAGGTTCTCTTATAGCTCTCTACAGTGTGTACAGACGGACATCAGCATGTTTGCATTTCTCAGTAGACATCCATACTTCTGGATTCATGCAGGAGACAGCATGCCTTTATACTGATCAAAATTTAAACATGCAGATTGAAAAACATTAGAAAGTATTCAGTCACTGTAAAAGTAGGTGTAGTAATAATGGGTATGCATGTATTCGTGAATCTAAAGGAAGCGCGGTAAATGTATACAGACTCTCCTTAGAGATTAAGCATTGCTCAGTTTCCATAAATCCTATTATATTTTCTTCTTCCTTCAGTAAATGTGGAGGGGAAGAAAAACAATCCCAAACCACTAGCTTTAACAGTGGGTTAGGGCATTGAGTTGCATGTAGATTCAGCGTACAATTCTGCTTGATTAGAGTCCTCCCAATAAATCTGCTTTTCCTAGAAATATTATGATATATTGTCAATGCTGCTATGTAGTTTAGCTGGAGTCTGCATATCCTCATTTACAACACCAGGGTAATCATGGGCTGAAACCTGGCCTTTGCCTTGGAATTTTACATTTAATATACTTAAGATCAATATGTTCATTTGCAAAATTAAGCAAGTTATAGATGCACCTCTACTTCGATATTTCTTTGCTCTTCCCATTAATCCAAGTCTGCTATTTACAAAATAAAATCCCATAAACCACCAAATTAGTAGCATTCTTCCCATTCAAAGAAGATGGAGCCAGGTAATCAAGATCATTCCCTTTATGCAGCAGACAAATCAGCTTTAGTGCTGCTGCACACTTGCCACTGCGTCCCATTTAAGCCTAATCAATTCTATTACAAAAGCATCATTCTACAGCATTGTAAGTGCCAGAATAGTAACAATAATAGGAGATGGAGTCTATGACCCCTTTAAAATAGAAGTGTCAGCAAAGGATTTTAAAGTGCTTTACATCTGTTATTTAAACACAGTCCCACTTTCATTGGGACAGCCACTTGGAAGCCTCAAAGAAGGCAGTATATGATATTTATTGCTTCTCAAGAAGGACAAGTGCCTTCAGAATGACTGGAAAAAACATCTCCCCCCTTCAGGCACCACAAGGTTTTCATTAGAACAAAGCATAATCAGGGGTCCCCCTGGAGAACACGTCAATTAAACAGTTGCTTTTATGGAACAGGGAAGATAGGCAAAGCACTTCACTGCTGCTCTCTCCTCGATAAGAACCCTAAGGAAAAGTACTCTCAGTATTCAGTTGGATCTAAGTTGCAATTTTATTTATAAAAACAATTCCTTAATGCACTCTGGTTTCTCTATGCAGCCTTAAGAAGAAAAAAAGTCTGCTATGGGTGCTGTGTTTCTTGGAGAACAGAATGATGTTTCATTTTGCTCTAATTCATTCTATTACTGAATTAAACTTTGATGTATTGGTCTTGACAAGTGCTTCATGCTGATTGTATTGTGTATGATAGCATCATCGCTCCCCATGTATTTCATACTAGCTGGCTGATTAATGCAATAGATTACCTGCAGCACTGATGGCAAGAGGGAATCATTGCCCTTCTGCACAGTGAACTCTGAATGTGCGTTAGAGGGAGCATAGGTGTAACACAGGGACAAAAAAAATTGAGTTCCGTAAGCTTCCCCTTCTCTCTCCCTGCATATCTGTGCTCCAAGGGCTAAGGACATACATGTCTTCTGCTGAAAGGAAATGGTTATTTACATTTTGAGATTTTTGCTATAAGCTGTTATCAACTACATGCTCTAACTATGCGAATCAAGTAATGAAAACTGTGGCTCGAGTTTTCCCATATTGTCACCTTTTAAGACAATGGAAATAGCAACTAACCAAGTACTTCTGCCATTCTCCGTGTGCCCTTTGTTCCAGGTTAGGCCCATCTTATTTGGCTTTACAAAGTGCTGGACCTTTATGGACCCTCACTGCCATTCGACCACAAGCACAGATATGGACTCCAAAGGCACCCTTCACAGCATCATCACTGGCGACTACCACCTCTCCTCAAGAGCACCAGGGGTCTGTCACAAGCCCATTAGTTGCCCCCTCTCACTCATTGTACCCTCTAACCCATTCTAGTCACTGTAGTGAGGCAAGGGATTGTCCACAAACACAGAGGAATGTATGAAGCAGCTGCCAATGAAACTCATGGATCCACTTCCCTAACATCCACAACCCTGGTCATTCACTCATTTGTAATAGTATTAGTAGTGCTTTTATTTATTACAAATATACAAAAATTCTCCTTTATGAATATCTTCAGATGATTCTCCACAAGTTTTTTAAGTAGCTGCCAAGGCAGGTGGCAGATTCAATGTGTGCTCTTGCCCAAGACACAATCTAGAAATTTACCAAAATTTTTTTAACTGCTACAAATATATTATCAACAATCAGTCTGTTTTCAGAGAAAAGTTATCATGTTCGTTAACTACAAATAATAACCATACTTCAACTTTTTTTCCACAGAGAAGAAACAATTCATCTCCTTTGACTTTCTTAGGAAGATGCAGAGTTGGAAAGTTTGAGAAATTCATCAACAAAATAAGATCCACATAAAAGAAAGGAAGGAAAAGGTCTCTCATTTAACAGAAAAGTATGGTAAGTTCAAACATCCTACCACATAGTGGGAAAAGACAGGAAAAAAAATATGATCACCACTATTATGCTCTCAGAACCTTAAAAAAAGACAAGGAACAACAACAACACTATAAATGTCCAGAACACATTCTGATATCTAGTTTGACTTTGTTCATAGTCTAAGATTCCCTACATTAATTGTTGCTTCAATTCCAAAAGTGATTATTAAGCTTTTAAAAAGAAAAAAAAAAAACATATCAAATTTCAATTTAAAAAAAAATCCATTAAGAAAATCTATCAGTTCTTGGTAGGCTGTTCTACTGGCTGGTTTCCATGGCTCTAAATTCTAAGTCTATTTCTGGTTAAATTTATCCAGCTTCAATTCCAACTTTCACCATCCTTTTGTTTGCATGGCACAAAAGTCTTCCATACTAAGACTTTTTAGTCTTAGTCTTAAGTAATTTTTCTATGCAGCTTTTCTTTTAAATCATTAAGGAGACCATCCTCCATCTCATTTGACGGACACAAGCACACTGGGATTCTTGCACCTTTCACTTTCAACTACTTTTCTGATTTTTCAGTTATTTTCGCACTATTCATTCAAGAAAGCAAACTGGAAAATATCACAAGGACAGATTGGTAGACTACAGTAAAACTCATTGCTTCTCTTTAGCTCTGATATTTGCTAGAAGCAGTATCACAAAATTAAGTGAGAGTTTAATCTTCCTGATGTATTAAAACATATTAAAATATTTCTCCTACTTTTGTAGAAGAAAAGAAAAAAAATAATGATAAGTACTAGTTTGAGCTTAGAGTAAAAGTCTGATCACAATGAGTTTTGTGCCATCTCTAAAACAAAAAGATTTTTTTCAGAGCATTCGTAAGAAAATCAGTTCAACAGCTTACAAACAAAAACTCTAAAAAAAATGTCTCCTACTGTCATAGTAGTTTCCATTCAAATGAATGGAAGTTTTCTGTACAGCAACAAAAATTGACCCTAAGACTGTGCTTATAGACTAAAGGTAATTATTTCCACCACTATTCTTCAAATCTTGTAAATGCAGTTTTTCCAGAGGAAAGACTACCCTCTTTGAAACAAGCACCCACTATCACACTACAGCCACAAGTACCCTCTGTTCAGGTACCATTAGGACACATGCCAATAATCTGCTGCTGCTCCCAACAACAGAGGAGGGAAATCATCCACAAAGATGGACAGAATCCATTTCTGCAGCATCGCAGCCAGGCCTCAGTCCCAGGGGAAATGAAGGTGACAGCAACAATTGAGACACTGTAGGGCCATAACAGCAATTTCTTTAAGTTGTCATCCATAACGCAAGCCTTATAGCAGTAAAACTGTCCTGTGATGCTAACTCAAATATACTGCTAATTTAGTGCCTCCAATGGCATAAATCATTCAAACACATTGACATATATTAACAGCATATTCAGTGAAAAAGGAGATGGAATAGTATGTGAGTGAACCAAAGACATATATTTCATAACTGTATAGCAACCACAAATCAAAGACTCAACAAACTATCATTAAGAAGAGGATTATCTCCTAAGCAAGGGTAGCCTATAGGAAATTATATAGTTGCATCCAAAAATATGTATAGGATACCACTCTACCTAGAAGTTCCTGGACAGACTGGACAACTGGGTGGTGAAAAATCTCATGAAATTCAACAAGGCCAAGTGCAAGGTAATGGCCACAAACTGAAGCACCAAAAGTTCCACATGAACTTAAGGAAAAATTTCTTAACAGTGAGGGTGACAGAGCACTGGAACAGGCTGCCCAGAGAGGTTGTGGAGTCTCTTTCTCTGGAGCTCTTCAAAACCCACTTGGACGCAGTCCTGTGCCACGTGCTCTAGGTGACCCTGCGTGTGCAGGGAGGTTGGACTAGATGACCTCTAGAGATCCCTTCCACCCTTAAGCATTCTATGATTCTATGAAAGACCAAGGGAAATCACAAAGTATGTTGCATCCCACCTCCTCTGGAACATAGATGTTCCTATAGCTTTCACCTCAAGACCAAGAATTTAAGATATAGTACAATTGATTAAGAAAGCAAATTTCAAGTAAATTCATTTTCTAAAGGTGCAGGGCATTTGTACTCTTATCAATATTAAGGTAAAGCATGATTCAATTAGAACCTCAGGTACCCAAAGAGATTATCTAAATGAGGATATAAGCTTGGCACTCAGATTTGAGAATTACAGCCTCGCTGTATCATTTTAGAAAAAAAAAACATAATACAGGAAAAAGCAAATGATTCTATTGCAGAAATGATTCTGAAAATGGATTGAACTATTTTATGCAGCTCCAGAAAAAGATGGTATCGGAGTGCAAAAAGTATAATGAATGCTTAACTTTTGTGATACTTTTTCATGGCAACACTTGAAGTAGTCACCAAATCTAGCATCAGAAAAGAATTTCTCTAGGGGCAGACCAGCAACAAGCCTAGATGCTTTTGTCCTTTTTTCCCTTCCCTTAAGTACTAAGCAGAGATAATCTGTTTAGAACAGCTGGCATGTCCCATTCATACAGGTTTTTCTCTCTAATTGCAAAGGGAAGGAATGTCTGAGATTGACAGAAATATAGATGGAAAAGAGCTTCATTTAGTTAAGGCTAAAAGAATCTAATGTAGTATTTTCTAAAAATTAATACAAATATCTATGAGAAAAAAAAAACAGTGTTTTTTGGACCAAAAGCCCCATGTTATTTAACACTCAAGCATTAATTTGAACATGGTAAAATATTAACTACATCTTTCTTAACTATTCTATTCTGATTCCATTATTTCTCTGCAGGACATGACCTTCTAAATGAAATTTTAACACACAGATATATCACTCTGATCCAAAAAAAAGAAAAAGAAAAAAAAAACAAAATATCAGCAAATAAGAATTCTAATTAGACCACCAGAATATTTCTACACTGAAAAAGCAACCTGCAGTAAAGCATAGTGGTAGTAGAAAAACTACTAAGATAATGCATTAAGCAAAGACACATTATTCCGCTCAAGAAATGCCTTTACAAGAACAACTCAGGGTGCATAACAAAGGATTTTCAAAGTGTCACCCATGAAAGCTTCATGCCATGAATAAGGCTCATAGCAGTATCACAGGAGGCTCCTACACTTAAAAACATTAGATACCAGCAAGTGGTCGAGGTAGACAGAACAAGCTTATGCATTAAGATGTTGAGAGTACCCACCTGGAAGAACAGATTACCTTTAAGTTCTCCTCAACTCTGTGAAATACAAGAATCAGAGATCAGAACAAGCAAAGCCCAGAATATGTTGGCCAGTTATCCACTGCCCTGCTTTGCAAGAGCTTTCTGGATACACCTGCTTCCCTGGGATACAGCCATCTTATTTTTGTTCCGTAAGATATTCCTTGACTTAAAAAAACATCTCCCCTCCTCGTTAAATGGCTCTTAAATATCAAAATGGAGGAAATCTATTAGAAATGTTTGTTTTGAAACATGCAAATTGTGTGAAGTTGCTTCACAGCAAAGGCAGACAAGAGGATATAAAGATACTGAAAATGGTAGTTCACAAAAAAATATATATATATAGCTGATCCTGTAATCTACATGTTGACAAGCTGTTGGGCTCCATCACTCTACCAAGCAGTAGATACTTGTCTTAGATTCTTCTACTTGACTGCTTTCATCAGATTAAGCATCTGGGATTTAATTTAACAGTTTCAGCTTTATTAAGTTGTCACAAGAGCGGCCCCGCTTTGATAACAGTAGCTGATCTAATTATGGCTTGGTTTAGGGTTGACAAGTATAATGATTCATTCATGGCACATAAGAAGCAATAAAAGGTTGTTTTGCATTACAGCTTTAAAATGTGGGCACTTTTTTCATTTAATTTGTCACTTAGCTTTTGCTTAGAAGACATTTAAATTGCAGTAAAAGGCAAATGGGGCTTTTAGTTTAAATGCAATCCCCATATTTAAATGATCTGTAATGGCGCAGTGTTCAAGTGGGAACACTATTGTTTCACAGTGGGCCCTGATGGTGACATGTGACATTTGCATTCAGGTCCTGTATTATCCATGTGGCTAAAGGGCTTCCAATTTCATTTCACAGCCAGAAGCCTGCAGAAAACACCAATTAACTTGCAGATCCCATTTGCCAACAAAACTCAGTCTCTTCTCAATGTCTGGCATCTAGCAATTCTCAACATTTAATTCCAAAGCAGAGCCTTGCAGCCATCAGGATCCCTGTGCTGGGGCACTAAGTCAAATTTTCCTCTTTTAATAAGGATTTTTTCCCCACTTTTGTAGACCACAAGCAAATTTTACTTAATTTTACTTAATTTTTGATGGATGAATATTCAAAAACTATTGCTGAACTAAGACTGTATGGATGTTTTTCCTCAAGAGTATAAAGAAGGTTAACTGACCTTTTCTTGAAATCAGGGATCTCTGATCATTAGCCATCAGCAGCTATTTACTGTGCATTTCCATATTCCTCCATCTTATCAATGCAATTTAATTAAATAGACAAACCAAGGGACTTAATTTAATTAATCATTTAAGTGCTGAACCATCTGTAGAGTTAACATCTAAAGATCAGCATGTGAAATTTACCTACTGAGAAACCACTTAAACAGCAACAGCATGGAGAATTCCTGCTCAACAACAAACTCTGCAAAGTGCATTCATAAATTACTGTTCCAAGTTGGAAGCGATCACCAAATGCATCACTGAAGTCACCCCTAAATCCTTCTGGCCTGAGAAGTAAATAAACTAGTCTTATAGCTTCAACCTGCAAGCTTGATCGTGCCAATAAAACCTATCTGGAGTCTAGCAAATAGCTTTTAGCTCAATCCATTCTTTGAGGTACAATACAGGAATCAACATAATTATAGCATTCTTCTGATCTAAAAATCTTTAAAAACAACAACAACAAACACCTTAACATATAGCCGCCTATTTTGAGGCTCTTAAAACTGCAAATTGGTTGAAACTTTTGGGGGGGAGAAAGGGAGTGTCATGGGAGTTAGCTTCTTTTTTCTTTTTTTTTCTTTTTTTTTTCCTCTTTTTATTTAAATCAGCATCTTCAAACATTCAAAGCTCAACCTGACTCCTCCTGAAGCTAACACAAGTTACCAGAACTTCAGCAGGAATCCTGGTGAGAGTCCAGCACACTCTTTGCAAATACGTAGTGCCAGAGAGGAAGCGTCAGTTAAGCTCTAATGAATGGCTCCAGAGACCCAATCGAGGAGCGAAGCTTAAAGTATTCAGGTATGCTGAAAATCCGAGGGCAGCCTCAACCTGACAACGCAGCTGTGGGCCTAACGGTTGGCAGACAGCACCCCAAAGTGAGCAAACTGGCCTTTAAGTGGACTCTAGACTTACATATTTTTGTGTGCTAAAATCCTTCATAGCTGCAATGTAAAATTCTTACCTACCTGTGAAATAAATAATATCAGAGCTAAGACTTTTTTTTAAGGACATAGATAAATGCCAATCTCAGGTTACTCTGAACAGATACCGAAAGGTAAGTAGGCAAAGGCCTGTCCCAATCCCTATATTGATATTTTAGTCCCATCCTAGGAGAAGGCAACAAGGCAGGACCTAGACATTTTAAGAACACGATGATACCATCACCCCCCTGGCCCACGTTTGAGCTATCTCTGCCACTACCGGCGCAAGGACAGTCTGCTCCTACCTCTGCAGATTGTTACTGTAACTCTGGTCTGCCCTAATACCTCCTTGACCTTTTGAACATTCATGTTTATTTAGAGAAGCATGTTCACCTTGGAAAAGGATTACTTTTTACCTTGAGTGAAATTTGAGATGAAGTTATAGCAAAAAACATGTCAGCAGGTTGTACTTTTCACACAAGGTAGGAGTCAACCCAGAAAGACTCATCAAGTTAACTGCAATTTTTACAGAACTTGCTAAGCACCAGTGGAAGAAATCCCACCAATGTGGGAAAGAAGTGGACAGTTCAGCAGCGTAAACACAAGACCTACAGCTAAAGGTTACGTTATCCAGTCAATGTTCTGCCTTTAGTGCATGCTTGAAGCTTGAATGTATTTGTAATGGAAACTGTGGTACGGGATCAAAATATTGTGATAGTGTTGCAGAGACAGAACAGTTCAGGACTGCTATAGCAGGAACTTAAGATTACAAATACAATAGCTGAGGTAGTGGTGAGGCTGGGAATTTGCACTGCAGCTCTTTGGGGGTGGAAAATGTAATTCTGATGAAACAAGTTAAACTACTCGATTCAATTAATGTGAAATATTGGTTATTTGATGCTGCAGGCAGAGAGATTTCAATTCCTCCCCCTTCAGGTGGATGCTGTCAAGGAGATGATGTTAATATGAAACTGATGAAACAAGAAGAGGAGCCACTAAGACAATTTACCAAAACCTTTTATGTTTATTGGCAGCATGTGGTAAGACTGCTACAGGTAACAGATGGAGAACACATTTCTGTCTCTCCCACCACCTACCAGCTCAATCCACATAAGCAACAAAGCATGAGACCCTCCAGTTTTCAGAACAATGAAATTTTGCTGTGTGTATGTCCATCTAAACATGAGCCATGGGTGCAAATTTCCCTCTCCCTCTGTCCTGCTTCAAGCCAAGGCAAGACCAGAAAAATGACATGCTAAAAGGGTTATTGAATTTGAAATAGAATGGTTTTATCTAGACTCTCTGACAGAGTTTTGCCTGCTCTGATTTGAAATCTTCCTCCACTGAAGTCTACAACTTCAGCCATGCAATCAGTGCTTTACTGACCTAATGCTTCACCATGAGTAAGCATAGTTTATGCTAAACAGACTCAATTCAGTCTTAAGCCCACTAGACATCAGGGAATAAATCAGGGTCATCTTTATCCTCTGCAAGTGGAAAACTGAAGTTCTGCTTTTGACTTTTCTGTTATAAATGAAGATTTTTACTCTTGTTTTTATGTAATTTCATTTAGCTTTATTCTGAACCTTTTAAAAATTATTAGGCTCATTTTGATTTTTGGCTCTTTCAGTGTTTACAACTTACCCATGGGCCACTACCTATCCATTTTATATACATATTTCATTACACATAATATTGACCAGAAGACAGCTGAACACAAACTGCTGTAAGATCAGACTTGAAGTGTGTTTCCAAAATGAGGAGGGACACAGGTAATTACTCCAAATTCCACGAACCACAAGACAATTCTGTTTAGGCAGCACATCTTCAATTTGCTTTGAGGGTCTCCACAACAGCATCCAAAACCTTACTACAGCTAACACTACCACATTAATCTCTTCCCTTATACACTTAATGAATTCTCTTTTAGAGGAACAAATTAGATATTTAAAATAACAATAATAAAAGACAACCTGAGTTATCTTCTACATGCTCACACACCAACAGGTTAGTACTCTGTTCCAGTACCATACACTCTATGCAAGCAATGCTGGTGGTCTATCGATACTTACTGCCACCCACCCTTCTTTAAAAGATCCATGACATTTACCTTTCAGCAGTTTTCAGCTTCCCCTCACTGCCCCAAATTCTCACAGATTTTTCAGAACTTCTGAAGCAGTTACAAATAGTTCAAACTGTGTCAGCTAGTTTCTGGATAGTTTAGAGAAAGCATCAGACTCTTACCAGTTTAAATAGTCTTTTCCCATTACTGGCTGTGTTCCTCTAACTCTTCTACAAACTGGTTGTGTATCCTGTAATAATTAACATTTGCTGGAAAGCAGGAATTGTTTTACTCCTCTTATTTAATCTGATTCCCTGCTCAATAATGAACTTCTCTCCTTTGTTACATCTTCTTCTGTGAGGAGTATCTTCTCATACTTTTGAAAAATATTCTCTTTGTCTTCTATCCCTCTCTAGTGGTGAATAGACTTCTTCAACCTTTCTTGTTTTTTTTTTGTCTATATATTTACCCTAAGTTGTATGGATATGCTTCTGCATTTTGATTCGTTTTAGTTCCCCAAGCGATTTGGGGATTTTCTGGATGAAGGCACAGAGTGCTCCCTCAGCAAATTTGCTGATGATACCAAACTGGGAGGAGTAGCTGATACCCCAGAGGGCTGCGCTGCCATCCAGAGGGACCTGGACAGACTGGACAACTGGGCGGTGAAAAACCTCATGCAATTCAACAAGGCCAAGTGCAAGGTCCTGCACCTGGGGAGGAATAACCCCAGACACCAGTACAGGCTGGGGACCGACCTTGTGGAGAGCAGCTCTGCAGAGAAAGACCTGGGTGTCATGGTGGACAACAAGTTGACCATGAGGCAGCAGTGTGCCCTCGTGGCCAAGAAGGCCAATGGGATCCTGGGGTGCATTAAGAAGAGCGTCTCCAGCAGGTCGAGGGAGGTGATCCTGCCCCTCTACTCAGCCCTGGTGAGGCCGCATCTGGAGTATTGTGTCCAGTTCTGGGCCCCACAGTACAAGAGGGATGTGGAGCTGCTGGAGAGAGTCCAGCGCAGGGCTACAAGGATGATCAGGGGCCTGGAACATCTGCCCTACGAGGAGAGGCTGAGGGAGCTGGGCCTGTTCAGCCTGGAGAAGAGAAGGCTGAGAGGGGACCTGATCAGTGTCTACAAGTACCTCAAGGGAGGGAGTGAGGAGGATGGTGCTGGCCTCTTTTCACTGGTGGCCACTGACAGAACTAGAGGTAATGGCCACAAACTGAAGCATCAAAAATTCCACAGGAACTTAAGGAAAAATTTCTTAACAGTGAGGGTGCCAGAGCACTGGAACAGGCTGCCCAGAGAGGTTGTGGAGTCTCCTTCTCTGGAGCTCTTCAAAACCCGCTTGGAAGCAGTCCTGTGCCACGTGCTCTAGGTGACCCTGTGTGTGCAGGGGGGTTGGACTAGATGACCTCTAGAGGTCCCTTCCAACCTTAAACATTCTATGATTCTATGATTTACAACCTGCTGCAATTGAACGTTTTTCTTACCATGTTTCTTCTCCTTCCACTGCTACTTTTACATGCAAAACCCTCCAATCTGTTTAATCTAGTAGCATGATAAAGCTTCACCCCCTCCCCCAAACATTTAATTGTTTCTGCATTATACACATGAACCTCTAGATGATTGTGAAGTCTGTGCATTTACCCAGTTCATCCCAGAGCTGCCTATACTTGTCAGTCATTGAAGTTCCTTGTTGTCTCCAAAGTGACAGACGAGGGTCAGCTATGAACTGTTCTGTTATCAATGTCAACATGCGAGCTCCATTCGAATCTCTCATCTTTAGCATCTCTCGCACCTAGAAAATGAGTCTTTTAATACAAACTTGGAGGAAAAAAAACACACACATAGTATAAATAATTTGCTGCAGCGTTAAGCATTCTACCTCTCTCCTAAGTAACTACAAATAATATAACTAAAGTGAATTTTTGAAGTAGAAAAAAAACGTAGTCTGCCTTCCCAATTTAACAATGACTTTGGATTTCAGTATGTCATTGCAACTCTTCAAACACACTACTTCCACAAGCAACCCATTTGTGATTTGTGTATGATGCGAGCTGCTGCAAGATTATCAGACTGGCTTCTCTCATGTTTTAGAGGTAAGGAGGAAGAAAATGGCAAGTTGAAGATGGTAGAAATGTTACTTCATCCCCTTAAACTCATCTCAAAACACATCAGACTGTTCCATTGCTGCAGAACAACTCATTAACTTGCTTCCATGTTCCCAAGACTTAGTAACATGGCTAACAAGCATAAAAGGTTTAGAATATTCAACAAACCTTTGCAAAAAGCAAATTGAGCTGTTTCCCTGATCCATGGTATCCACCTTGGGAGAGGAAGAGTTTAACCTGTTCTTGGACCTGTTCCTCATTTAAATGCCAGCAGTTTTCATCATCTATGCTAGCACCTGCTGTTGGATCTGGAGCACCTGCAAACAGCAAGAAAAGAAAACATTATTTTCTTTACAAAGATCAGCAGTTCACGGGTCCAAGGGAGAGGAGCAATGAAGAGCTTTTTGGATTTGTGGTCAGTCCCATTTTGAATGTCCTGGCTTTGCTCTAAACAGTCTTTATAATAAACTTAAATTTCTTTGCAGTAGCCTATGAAGAAATGACAACTTAGGAATTGGCATTTAAATAAACATCTTTTTATAAAAATAATATTAAAATTCAAAAATTGTTTTCTAATATAGCTGTTGAGGAAAGAGAAAATTTTACATGGCATTTTCTTTTTTTTATAACTGTGATATTAAAACCACTCTCCCCATAATGATTCCTGCGCAATTCCTGTTCCTTCAGCCATCCTGCTCGGGGATACATGACTGACAGTGAGCATTGCTACTGCTGAGCCTGAGGAAAACCATCGCCTCCAACGGAGCCTCTGAGCTCCATCTGATAGCTCTGCTAAGCTGAACAAAGAGTTAAAAAGAAATCTCCAAACAAATCCAATGTCTTTAAAGTACTAAAGACATTTCCTACTATAAATAAAAATCACAGCTGTGCAAGAGCATGGAAGACTTTTGCACAGGTGATCTTCTTAGCAGTGAGTTAATTCTACTTAACTCTTCCTTGATTATTGGCCCAGTACAAGCTAAAAGGCCCTCTTCTAAAGGACTGACCAAAATAACTAAAAAGAGTTTTGGCACCATCCAGCAATCTACACATTCCTGAAGAAGCCAGCACTTCCACTGGATATTTTTTAGAGGTGTCAAACTGAAATGGTTGAAGAGCACTTCTCTAGACTGCCAGAGAAACTCATGTTAATGCACCACTGTAGCAGACGTCAGGTATTTCAAGTATGCCCTAGACTCAAGTTAAATTGGCATTTAGGGTTTGGGGCTTGTCACAATTGCACTTTATGGAACTTTGTTAGGCCTGGATTTCAAGGCACAATTTTTGGTGTACAAATTAAATGCAATCAACACAGTCTTCCCAGAACTCTAATCAGGACAAAGCATCTGCTTTTGCTGAATCATTTGAGCTCCTTCTAAGATATAATCGCTACCTCCAGCAGGTTTCTAGATGTTCGAAACAGAACCACATTACACAATATACCACCTTTAAATCCCAGGCCACATTACCCGTATAATCAATATGAAAAGAAGGTTACTGCTGGGGAAGGGAAACTACATAGACAAGTTCGCAAAAATTTGCATCCAAACAAGTCCTGAGAATCTGAAAAGACAGCTACAACTCTTTAGCTTTATAGGAATTAAACATTGATTCTATGGATTTAATCATTCATTTAATAATTGCAGCTCTGCCATGCAGGTAAAGCTTTTGCAGGGAATGATGGAATCTTTATTCCGTGAAAATACAACTGGAAGATTTAAAGGATGAAGGAGATATCTTGTACGCAGCTTGTTGCTGAGAAAGTAAAAAAAAAAAAAAGCATACAGCTCAGCAACTTCCTAACCTGCCTCCAACTTAAGAATCTCCAAATGGGAATGCTGCACTAGTGCTATCCTTACATATATTTTTAGATTAATAAGAAATTGTGTCTTTGAAGATGCGAAAGAGCTCTCCTGTCTTCCACAGGAACCATAAGAGCATCTCTTAAGGCAGGACACGAGCCCCAGATAGTACAAAAACTACGGAATGTAAAACTTCCTCATGGTGCGAGGGCTTCCCTGGGTACCACAGGAGTTTTAGGGGGCTCTCAGACCAGCCAGCCCTGCGGGACACACGCTGAGAAGCCTTCAGTTGCAGGGAGCAAGATAAAAAGGGAGATCAAGCCACACAGGCACAAGCAGTGCAGCTGTTGTACAAACCCAGGTCTGTAGTATCACCTTGCAAATAGTTTAAATATTTCATTGCTCTAAAACACATAGAAAAGACTTGAAAATGAATTATTTAAATATATATGCACACACACAAAATAAACTTAATAAACTTTATTCATAGAATCATAGAATGCTTAAGGTTGGAAGGGACCTCCAGAGGTCATCTAGTCCAACCCCCCTGCACACACAGGGTCACCTAGAGCACGTGGCACAGGACTGCATCCAAGCGGGTTTTGAAGAGCTCCAGAGAAGGAGGCTCCACAACCTCTCTGGGCAGCCTGCTCCAGCGCTCTGTCACTCTCACCATTAAAAAAAATTTCCTTAAGTTCATGTGGAACTTTTGATGCTTCAGTTTGTGGCCATTACCTCTAGTTCTGTCAGTGGCCACCAGGGAAAAGAGACCAGCACCATCCTCCTCACTGCCTCCCTTGAGGTACTTATAGACACTGATCAGGTCCCCTCTCAGCCTTCTCTTCTCCAGGCTGAACAGGCCCAGCTCCCTCAGCCTCTCCTCGTAGGGCAGATGTTCCAGGCCCCTGATCATCCTTGTAGCCCTGCGCTGGACTCTCTCCAGCAGCTCCACATCCCTCTTGTACTGTGGGGCCCAGAACTGGACACAATACTCCAGATGCGGCCTCACCAGGGCTGAGTAGAGGGGCAGGATCACCTCCCTCGACCTGCTGGAGACGCTCTTCTTAATGCACCCCAGGATCCCATTGGCCTTCTTGGCCACAACGGCACACTGCTGCCTCATGGTCAACTTATCATCCACCATGACACCCAGGTCTTTCTCTGCGGAGCTGCTCTCCAGAAGGTCGGTCCCCAGCCTGTACTGGTGTCTGGGGTTATTCCTCCCCAGGTGCAGGACCTTGCACTTGGCCTTGTTGAATTGCATGAGGTTTCTCACCACCCAGTTGCCCAGTCTGTCCAGGTCCCTCTGGATGGCAGCACAGCCCTCTGGGGTATCGGCTACTCCTCCCAGTTTGGTATCATCAGCAAACTTGCTGAGGGAGCACTCTGTGCCTTCATCCAGGTCATTGATGAATAAATTGAACAGGACTGGACCAAGGACTGACCCCTGGGGGACCCCGCTAGCTACAGGCCTCCAACTAGACTCTGCACCGCTGATCACCACCCTCTGAGCTCTGCCATCCAGCCAGTTCCTAATCCACCTCACTGTGCACTCATCTATCCCATACTTCTGGAGGTTGCCCAGGAGGATGTTGTGAGGGACGGTGACAAAAGCCTTGGTGAAGTCGAGATAGACGACATCCACCGCTCTCCCCTCATCTATCCAACTGGTCATTCCATCATAGGAGGCTATCAGATTAGTCAAGCAAGATTTCCCCTTGGTGAATCCATGCTGACTACTCTTGAGCACCTTCTTGTGCTCCATGTGCCCGGAGACAACAGCCAGGATGAGTCGTTCCATCACTTTTCCGGGGACGGAGGTGAGACTCACTGGCCTGTAGTTGCCTGGGTCCTCCTTCTTGCCTTTTTTGAAGACTGGCGTGACATTGGCCTACTTGCAGTCCTCCGGCACCTCCCCTGTTCTCCAGGATCTTTCAAACATGATGGAGAGCGGCTTAGCTATGACATCCGCCAGCTCCCGCAGCACTCTGGGGTGCATCCCATCAGGGCCCATGGATTTGTGGGTATCGAGTTTCCTTAGGTGCTCTCTGACCCAATCTTCCTCTACCCAGGGCGAGTCTTCCTCTCTCCAGGCTTCTTCTCTTGTCCCTAGGGCCTGGGACTCTAAAGGGCTGCCCTTGGTAAACACCGAAGCAAAGAAGGTATTCAGCAACTCTGCTTTTTCTGTGTTTTTCGTAACCAGGGTGCCTATCCCATTCACCAGCGGACCCACGTTTTCCCTGATCTTCCTTTTGCTGTTAATATATTTGAAGAAGTTTTTCTTGTTATTTTTAACGTCCCTTGCCAGATTGCGTTCCAAGCGCACCTTAGCTTTCCTTGTCGCATCTCTGCATTCCCTGACTACGTTCCTGTATTTCTCCCAGGGGGCCTGCCCTTTTTTCCACATTCTGTATACCACCTTCTTCTGCTTGAGCGTTGCCACAAGCTCCTCACTCATCCATGCAGGTCTCCTGCCCCCTCTGCCTGACTTCTTACCCACAGGGATGCACTGTTGCTGGGCGTGGAGGAAGTGCCGCTTGAAAACTATCCAGCTCTCTTGGGCCCCCCTTCCTTCTAGAGCTCTAGCCCATGGGATTCTTCCGAGGAGGTCTCTGAAGAGGCTAAAGTTGGCCCTCCTCAAGTCCATGGTTGCAAGGCTACTTAGAGCCCTGCCACCTCCTCGTTGGATCCTGAACTCCACCAACTCATGGCCACTGCAGCCAAGGCTACCCCCCACCTTCACATCTCCTACAAGTCCCTCTCTATTTGTTAGCACGAGGTCCAGTAGCCCACCTCTCCTCGTCAGCTCCTCCACAACCTGCATCAAAAAGTTATCGTCGACACTCTGCAGGAACCTCCAGGACTGTTTGTGCCTGGCTGGGTTGTCCTTCCAGTTGATGTCGGGGTAGTTGAAGTCCCCCATGAGAACCAGGGCCTGTGACCGTGAGGCAATATCGAGCTGAATATCCATTCCTTACTTCAATGGAGATTTACCTTTAAATAATGTCAGCATGGCTCCTTCTAAATTGTATTAAAAATAGTCTAAGATTCCTCTGCTAAGCTTCCCTATTTAGGGGAAAAAATTCCTTCACTAACTGTTTACATTTTATCAAAAGCTCGCTGGCCAGTTTGTGCTACAAGGTTCAATTTCCACATAGCTCCTCCAGCCTCCAGCAGCAGTGTTCCCATATTGGAAGAAAGGCACCCATCATCCCAGGACAGTTGCTTTGCCCCCCTTGCCACCTTCCCCAGACCTCTTCTTTTTTACTTTTTCTCTTGTAAAAAAAATAAAAATAAAAATAAGTTAGCTTTTAATATTGCTGCTGTGATCCCCAAAACACCATCCCCAGGGCTCAGCATCACTACATTAGCACCAGTACGACTCTCAAGACAGTAGAAGGGCTACCAAGTAAAGGGTCTGAGGATACCAAGCCAAGGATCTGAACTTTAAGATGCTGCTCAGCACAGTACTGCAGATACTTCTCATTCCGAGTCATTTCTTTCACAAGATTGTACATAGACTACACTCTGTATGATTGAATTTGTTCATTAGGAAAATTAGGATGCATAAGGGAATTTCAGTGATATCCAACTGGACTTGACTTGGGCATGTCTGAACTTAGTTTCTACAGCACTGCTTGGTACCAGGACCAACTCCCTTTCTCCACTTGTAAACTGGGTATAAATATTACTTATATGCTTGGCGAGGATGATTAGATCACATTTGAACTATGCAAGTGAAAAGCAGTGTATAATTATACTAAATATTATAACCTGTAATTAAACGGTGTCAGTTTATAGACACTCACATATTAATCTCCCTCCCCCCAACCTCTGG
Source organism: Tinamus guttatus (assembly GCF_059628265.1). Lineage (NCBI taxonomy): Eukaryota > Metazoa > Chordata > Aves > Tinamiformes > Tinamidae > Tinamus > Tinamus guttatus. The sequence goes on along the minus strand of NW_028288554.1, from coordinate 277,988 downwards.
CTTTGTTAACTCCCATCATGACTGGTCTCTGAAATAGGTTTTATATTATGAACCTACAGATACATTAAATAAAATCTTTATCCTCAGTCTATACACATGGCCATACATTTTTACTCATGCTTGAATATGGAAAATTAAAACATCCACACAATCTTAGCAATCAAAGCAAAACACCAAATTGCACAAATGTTTGTAAAAACCTACACCTGAATACCATTTTTAAAAGGACCTTTATATTAATGGTCCTAACATTTTACACATAAAAGAGAATTCCCTCCAAGTTCTAAGCTGCACAAGCATTAAAAAAAGACACTCTCATCATTTACATAGCAATTCTAAGAGCAACTTCTTTTAAAATAAGTAACTGCACTCAATAAGTTGCGTTATATATGGAAAATTTAACTTCTAAAAGAAAAGTAAACAGAAGCAAAGCACAGGTCATTGACTTTTCTTTTAAATCTATATCAAGAATGAACAGAATATGGCCTAAATAGCCCAAGTTGCAATCTACTCTGGAGCAGATCAACAGTGTAATTTGGATAAAATGCCACTGGAATGTAGAGTCTTTAAGACAAACTGCTTCCCTGATTCCCATTTCTGAAGTATCCCAACACTTGCTTTCATCTTCAAATGAAATTGCATCAAATTACTTATAGCAATACTGCACTTTTTAACTTCGTTTTATGAAAATCTTGTGAGCTTAAGTATACAAATGAACTGTAGATCAGTTAAGTTTTAGTAAATGTCATCCCGTGTCAGTATTAAGGAGAAAAGGTGGAAAAAGATTACAAAGAAAGCATGACTTACTGAGTGCTATGCAAAGATGACTCACAACGGAATGATAATTGATTTTATAAACCTGGTGTACTCAGAATTATTCTAAACAATAATTAAATAGAAACAGAGATAAAATTAATGATTCAAAAATGTTATTATGTCTTTGATTCCCCAAATGCTTCAAAGTTTATACATAAATCACTTCATCTTGCACTTAATTTCAGAACTCTCGGGTGGAATACAGCACCTGAAAAGCAGCAACTGCTGTGAAGCAATCAGTTTTAATATCAGAACATGTAAATGCAGGACAGGCTGCAGTGAGCTGGCGAGGAAGGCTAACAAACCCTCAACACACTTTTAACTTTCAAACACTTCTCCTTTCCTCTTCATCTGCATGTACAGAAAAATGCATAAATTTATCTCCCAAAAGCATCTAATCTCTCCTGCTAAAATCCTAGTCTCACAAACATTACTAGCATTAAGCTTCAAAGTTCATCCGTGTGGGATGGACAGAAGAATTTCCTTACCAGTATAAAGCAGCATTTTCAGTGGGACTGCTTATCCTGCATGTCTCAGAATAAAACATCGTGATTTATTTTCAATAAAAACAAGTTAATTTTAATGCTTAATGTATCTGAAACCCTTTCCTAAAAATACAGATTGATCTTTTTTTTTGTTATTATCTTGCAGTTTTCAACCCTTAATTTCATTTTACATTTTACTAATTTATCTCTACTTGAATTTCTGAAATATTTCTAATTTTGACTAGTTTTCATTTTCATCCGCAAATTTACCTCTTGTCCCTTCCTTCCTTCCCAAACCCTGATCAAACAAGCCTAATGTCAAGTATTGCAGCATGTAACATTTATCCTCTTGAAAGGAAAACTGGCTGCCATTTCCCACATGCATCTCTGGCAACTGGCTTCTCAATCAATTTTGCTGGTTTAAGCAGGGCCATAAGAAAGAGTATCAATCCTTTATATGATTTAAATGATTTGATGGCAATCAACTCCATTTTTCATTGTCGAAGAACTCCAGTATATTCCAAATACATAATTATCTACTGGTCAGTTTTCCATCACTACAATCTCCCATCAAAACCCCATGTCACTTCAATTAAATGACACTAGTCTAGAAGAAGCCACCTTCATCTGTGGGTGATGCAGATGTTCCCTCCAGCCGCGAGAGCTGGAGGGTCTTCAAGGTGACTACAGCCTCGCAGCTCTCCAGTTTTGAGACCATCAGGAACAAGCCCAGTTTTAGCATCCACAGCGTTACATGAGAAAATCAGACACAACATTTCTTCCCAAACACAGAAAGTGCCTTTAGGTACTAAAGGCATTTAAAAATCATTAATTCCGAAATTCCAAAATTCTATGAAAAAGACACTTGCAAGGCAATGACCAGTAAGCGCAAATTAGCACGGCAAAGACAGAAGAGGGTTTCTGACACGACTCAGCTTCTCTGAAAGAGTTTGTGAGCAGACCACATAATTTCTGTGCTTCTAACAGCATCCCCTTATTTTTTTCCTGGCACAGGTTTCAGTCAGGAAACAAGAAGGGATGGATTTTGCATCACTTGTATCCACCAAGGAACTCAAAGGGATTTGTCATCTCAAAACCCATGTCATCAGTGTAAGTCACACTTCACTAGCTCCCCCAGTAACCTCTTTCACAGTGAGGTGGCCAAAACCAGTCATCAAATGCTGCATAAGACAAAAATTGGAGCAAATGAACAATTACGCAACATACCTTTTGTGAAAGGAAAGTCCTTTCACAGTTATTCCATCTCCCTAGTCAGTTCACAAGCAAGTCAAAAATGCTGTGGTCAAAGCTCTTGAAAGCCATGGATCATTCTTAAACAACAAAAAAAAGTATTCAAGAGACCTCATTTCTTTTGCTTATTACTTGTCGACGCGGGGGTCTCGGACACCACGGACACGATCAATGTGATCACGCAGTGCCAGTTTATTCAGGGTTCCAAGCGCACTTATATGCAAGGCTTCCGCGAACACACGAGCGCTTCTTTACAATGATTGGTTAAGACCCCACATCCACGTGTCTAACTATACAGTGTGATAGGCTAACTAGCAGTGTCCACGCGTCCTTACGTTTAACAACCGTCCCCCTCTACTTGTTTGTCTCAACTCTTTGACTCCTTATCTGACTCTCAGCCGAACTCCTTATCTCTTAGTCAGCAGTCCTTCTGCCCTTTCAGCTAGGCCTGACGCCTTTCTGCCCTTTCATCTAGGTCTGGCGCCCTTCTGCCCTTATTTGGCTTGCTCACAACATGACCACTGGCCTTCAGAAATCCCACAATTACTGGAACTGTTAGGACTAGTACATTCACCACAACTGCAAAAAAAATCAGAAGTTTTATATAACAAAGATGATGAAGAATCACAAAAACCTCTAGGTAACACTGAAGGTGATTTTCCTCATACAACTACTGATTCAGGATTTCCCTTTGATTAAAGCTATTTTTGGCATTTCGGTGCTAGGTCTCCTCTTTCTTTAGTAAATTTTTCTAAGTAAGCCTTTCCTCTTACTCACCTGTGCCTTCAAGCACAGTTCAATATAATTTCTCTTCAATCAATGGTTTATTGAGGTTAAACTGTTCAAAGGAAGAGAGGTCTACGAGACAGCTTTATATTACAGACACATGCAGTACAAGAGATATGACAAAATGAATGGTGATCTGGTGTTTATCAATATATGCTACTGGAACCAAGAGTGGATTTCTTCTGAGTAGGGTTTTTTTTTTAATTATTATCATTCAAGAAATTTGACTACAGATCAAAATAACAAGTAAGCATTCTTTTGGGATGCATACTGTAATTAGTTATGCAACCAGAGGAGCTTACTTTCCCCCTAAAAGAATCCAGTATTTTTTTAGCACAGCAAACATACTTAAAATAAGATAATAGTATTATATGTTATGTGAGTTCAAGAGGAGGAATAGAAAGCTATAGACACCTTTCTGTAATTCAGCTTTTTTTATTTTTATTTTTATGCTGCCTAGATTTTCTAGTTCAGTTTTTGGTATTTTATTCAGAAACAGTCATCAATGACACAGAATCATCTCATTTTACTAGGAAAGCATCATGAAGCATAAGACAAAAGTTTAAGTTTTGTGGAATTTTTTAAACCACCCCACTCAAACATACCATGAAAGTTCATAATTAACCATTAACTTAATTTTTGTTTTCTTACTCATTTTACTATTCAGGTTGTGTTATATGCATAAAATATCTTTCAAATAAATATATACTAATGAGTAAAGTATTTTTCTTATTTTTTCTTATTGATTTTATAATGAAATATCATATACATGTAACAAAATATCATATATACAGCCATCAGCCTTTCTTCTCCCACATTTGCCTTCCCTCCTCCCCCCATCACTCTTTCTAATCACTCCCAACTACTCGTCTTCTCTGTGTCACTCAAATACACACCGTAACTGTTCTTCCTTACCCTTAATTCCTTATGCTCAGGCTATTACAATTCTCACACTACACATTCCTTCAGCTTTCTCATCTGAAGCACCTTCCTCTGTTGCTTCATGTCCTCCATCTGATTTATCTCCTCCTTCCTTCCACTCCCAGACAGCTCTGCATCCCCCTTCTCATTATGTTCTGCAACGGGACAAGACACAGCCCTCCTTCTGGCTACCTCTCCAGAGCTGGTAAAAGACCACTGCTTCTGAAACTCAGCTTCTTGGCTTCCTATTGACCCAAATTCCATTATGTAGGGATTATTTTTATTCCCTTTATCAGCTTCCTACCCAGTCACACTCAAACACAGTTTCCTGTCACCACTACAAGTCTTTGCAACATCACTGTCCCCTCTGTATAGCCTCTCTCTGCTATCATCAAGGATATAGGTCACCCGGCCATAGGAAGATGTGCTAGTTTGCTGATGAGCCCTGCTACGGGAAAGACTTGCTTTTTTTGTTCTATTCACACTGTACCTCATGAACATGTATATTTTTCTTATGCTAATGTTAGGCAGTTTGATTATATTTATATTGCAAACTCTGTGGAATAGTGTTCATCTCTCTCAAAAATTTAACACGTAACAACTCTTGCTGTAAATGAGCAAACAAACAAAAGGTTGCATTTAGATTCCTTATTCTTTCCCTCTAAACTGCACTTACAGCACTGGTCATATTAGGGGACATTTCTATCAGCTGACATTTCAGGAACATGTGACTTTAAGAAACTGGTTGGGTCAACTCAACCCCTCAATTACCCACTTTTAGTCAAATATGAACAGCCACCTCAGAAGCCTCAAATCAGTCAGCACCTTTAACAGACATAAGATATTCAGCACAAGAAACTGAAAGTGATTAAAACTACGGGCTGCAGAAAGGGAGCAGAAAGATCAAGACCTTGGCTGATGCTTTAAGACTGCTGCAAAAGAAATAGGAAAACAATACTGAAATACAGGATTTACATTTCTCCTGACTTCATATTGAAAAGAAACCCCAAAGGATAAGAAATGCATATTTAATGAATGAAAAAAAAAAGTAACACTCGTTGGCTTTTATACTTTGCCATTAAACAAAATTACACAATCAAATTGTCAAAAATTAGCTTGAAAAGAACAAAACAACAAAAAGATGCAGTTGGTAAGTTGACTGCAAGATAGTTTATTTGAGCTATGTGGCTACACAGAGACAAAAACTCAGCTTTCCTGTCAGGAAAACACAATTGTGAAGTAGATCAGACAACATATTAACAGAAATGCAGGCATCGATCTCCTTGCTTATTAATTCTTTTCTGTTTTCCGGACCATCTTAAAGCAAAGTTTCAACAACTGATTCCTCTCTTGAAAATATTACACAATTGCAGAGCAATTCAGGTTGGAAGGGACATCAGGAGGTCACACTCCTTGCAAATGCAACAAAAAACAGATCAAAACCAAAGAATGAGGAAAAGCAAAGAATGGGTATCAAACTTACCATGGACTTGATTGATTTCTGAATTCTGAGAAAGAATTTCATCTGCTAATTTTTGAGCAGTTGGCAAAACTTCTGTGTGGTGCACTGTGATCAAATACTGTACAAATTTTTGTAGTTGGTCTCTGCTCATTTGAAAGAGTGTCTCTGAAATGGGAAGATGCAGTTTGACCTGATCTGGCTTGCGGATCCGGTATAAAGACAGTGCCACAACGTGGGCACAGTAAAATATGTCCTTGTTTCCACAGCTACAGGTCACTGAGGTAATCTTGCAACGATCAAAGCTGATAGCTACATTGCAAACAGTTTCTGGCTCTGATTGCATTGCAGGCTCTGTCACTGTGCCACTCAAGTGGAAACCTGTGTAGAAAAAAACAAAAAACCTTTCATTATTGGGTAAAATACTATAATCTCACTGTCAATTACCTCTCTCTAAGAGAGCAAAACAAAAGTCTTTATGATAATATTTTAAAGCATTTGCTTTAATTATACTCACCTACAAGGCATCCTTTCTTTCCCAAGTACCCCTTTCATCTCCAATAATTACTATTAATTAGAGGTAAAAAGCTGGTTTATGAGCCCTTTTTGCCATTCCATAACATGCATAAGAGCCTGGTAGTTAGTATTTGGTAAAAGATGGCTGCAGAAGCAGAGTTTTACCTAACAAAGCTAAAGTGAAACTCCCAGTAGTCCATCAAGTTTGCAGCATTTTTCCAAACCCCCCACCACAAAGAACACACCTAGGAGCAAATTTAAACATTCCTGCAAGAAGCAAGAGGGAAGTAGTGCACTCTAGTGGCACAAACCCAAGCCTTGATTGATAGCAACTCTGCCACCGATTCACTTACACAAGTCACTTAACCTCTTGGCTATCACCTCACCATCAGTGAGCTCGCCCTCACACAAGCGACGCACTGAGAGCTATATCTGTAAAACTCTTTGGAAATGGAAACTGCTGCAGCTACTGCCTTACAGGAAACCAAATTTACAGCACTGAATCAGGCACACATGCACCTTTTCAGAAGTCTGCGTGATGAGCTTGCTTTCCTTTCAGCATGGTAAAGGACACAGCAGAAGAGTAGAGCTTTCTTATATTATAAGATAACAAGTTACATAGCAAAAAAAAAACATCCACCTCAGCCAAGTCTTCGAGACTCAAAGGAGAGCCCGAATTTGGGGTCTCAGGCACTAGGCTCTGGAGTTCAGACCTAAATCTATCTGTTTTCCCAACATGAAGGCCCAACTTTTGCTCTCAATATTTTATCTTGGAACAGCAGTATTTGGGTGGTTCTTTTTAGATTTTACGCAAGCACGACACTGATTTTGACTCAGGCATTGAGTCAGAGAGACATAAATACAGAGCAATACAACCAAATTTCATATGCTGTATCAGGAAACAATGCATATAAAACAGAAATAATCTGGATCAGACCATAACAAGTAAGACGTTAACTATTTATAATGGAAATAACATAAAAACACACTCCCTTAAAGTCCCAGACTGATTCAAAACGCAAGAAAAATGTTGTAGGAAGAGGCATCACATGAGAATTAGGTGGAAAAAAAGAAACATATATGTATCTCTTGTCCAATACGTTAGATCTCTAACTGTTTCAAAAAAGCCTGCTCAGTTACAGGAAACCAAGAGGAAAGAGCCTCATTTTTTCCAAAGTGCATTTACACTGTACATTTCAGAGCAGGTTGTGTGGCCTGCACCACTGTTTGGATCACACTCAACTGCAGTATCTGATACACTCTTCTGCAGAAGGTCACAGGCACACACTAGCCTGACCCTTGCAGGAGGATGTTTACCAGTTGGTTTGGGTTCAAACTCCAGAGGCAGCAAGCTGGAAAGCATGCGGAGAGGAAGAGGAGGCAGGAGGAGCAAGTCCAGAGCATTTGGTGGTTGCTCTTGGCTCCCCTCAACACTCAAGCACCGAAGGGGAGCAGGATGGCCCTTCAAGTCATCAACCCCTCCCTGTGGCCCCCATTTTCGTTTAATAGCCATGACGTGCCCCTGGGAGGGCTCTCTCCAAAGTCAACAAGACAAAAATAGGGGCTTTGTTAAAACTTAGCCAGCTCTATTTATTTCCGGCCGCTTCCCAGGAAATGAAAGCTGGATTGGTGGTCTCCCAGAAATCTGCATGGGAGCATGCTGCAATGCTGTATCGTGCGGGACGCTTTCTTTTTAATAGCAGCTTCCTGTGAAGCAGACATGGAACTGCCTCTCCTCTTGGAGCTGAGGAAAAGTCGGCACTTGAATAGCGACGCTGACATGACCTGATCCCACTTCCTTCCTACTCACAGTAAATAGGTAAAGTCCCATTAATTCTGATAGAAAAAGGCACAATGAAAGATTTTCCAAGAAATGGATGAAACATCTCCAGAAATATTTGGAGATACCACTTGCCTTGAAGCCCTACTCAGGCTCAAGCACCAGTAGAGCTCCCTGCTCCCCGCAGAAATTTTGGGGAATTCACGTTACAGCAGCAACATTTACAAACCGAGGCCCTGCTCTAAACAACTTAGCTGCTCACACAGCAGGGTTACCTAACCCGCCCTCCTTAGGTTACAGAGGATTTAAACAAAAAGCAGCCTAAAAAGCAGCAGCTCTTCATTAGCGATGTTGCAATGATACTCTATGCCCCGTAATTACTAAACATCATTTTCCTGGCCTTTTTTTTTCTGGCTCTGTATTTAAAGAAATAGACTGTTGTTCACAACTGCGACCCTTAAGAAGGTCCTGGCAAGGCTGTTAGAATATAAACTAGCAGGCAGCAAACGCCATCTTTTGCACCAGCCTACAGCAACACAGAAAACTGTACAGGGAAGACAGTTGCCCTTGTGTAGACATATCTTTTTTTTTTTTTCCCCTTCCTTCCTGACCATCCAATATTCTCCAAGCAAAAAGTAGCAGAATTTTGTAGGGAAAAAAAAAAAAAAAGACTCGCTGCACTTTACTAGAAAGAAACAGTGAATTCACCACCGCACGACAAGAGGAGAGATGTTACACGCTGGGACGCGAGGACAGCAACATTTCACTAACAGATCCAAAGGAGACGAAAGTCTCGTTTGCTAAAAGCTCTAAACCTTCCCTCCTCACAGGCATTTCCCTTCAAAGAGAAAATTCATCTTCTCCCCAAACTTATAAATGTTTACTGAAAGCATTTATCCTTTCCAAAGAAAATCCCCCAGACCTCTAACCTCTATCATTTTACCTTTAAAATAAATAGCTCATTCATTTTTATCGAAAGACAACAAAAGGGTTGTAAGCAGCAAAGTGGGTGTTCACTCCTGAAGCTATTTATGGAGTGAGCGTTTCACACCTTTTCCCTTCAGCTGCTGCAGTTCTAAACATTTTGATATTTTCAAAACAGCATGTGACCAGTAATTCAAGCTCCACTGACATTTTCAAGGTGCAGAGGGTTTGCATTCTGGAAAAATGTATTTGGAAAAGAGGTTAGAGCAGTAAGACATTGTATCCAATGAAGCTCCCTCTCTTCTGTTGCTGAACACTCACCTCAGAGACAAAAGCGCTGCAAAAATTACTTAACAGCTGAAAAATAGCAGAGTGTTCAGCTGCTGTGCTTCCTGAAGGGGACTGGGCCAAAGTGTCCTCAGGAAGAAAATGTTAGAAAGTCACTGAATTTTATAGAGTATTTTTTGTCACAACTGGTCTGACAGCATCCTACATGTTACCTTTAAGCATTTTGGGACTGTAAAACAGTTTAATAAATGTACATTCATATTACTACAGTGTATGCCTTGCTGGAACAGCCACATATTCTTCAGATGTACTTTTGAGTTTTGTCACAGAAAATAAATACTTCAGAATAAAACAGAAATAAAAGAAACTTCAAATTATTAAGAATTAATGAAAGAGATGATGGTGACATCTGGAGAAGCGTCAACAGGTTGGTTTTCAGTTAATCAAGTCAAGCAAACTTGAGTCAGAAAAATGAGTTGCATAAATTCAACAACTCAAATCCAAAGATGTATTTTAAGACACGCTTACCAACAAACACACACAAAAATCAGAATGGCAGGCTATGTAAAATGTTGAAAAATGATACTTTTAAGTTTATTCTGAGATTTTACTTTGCTAAACTTTTTAGCCCCTATTTAAAAACATCACTAACATGACAACAAAGTACAGTAACATTAAAAAACAGCAGCCTTTTCTTATGAACACGAGAGTACTTCTTTAGCATAATTCATACAAAAAATCCAAACATGGACTGCATATATTAAAAACATAAACAACAACAAAACTTTGTTGAGATTTCTGGTGATTTAAAAAAAAAAACACAACAAAACAAGCTCTAAGTTTTGCATCTCCAGTTTAAAGTTGTAATTGAAAATCAACCATATATCATCATATGTATTTACAGAAATATCCTAAAGTTTAAAAACTGAGTTTGGAAAACTTTCTATCACATGCCCTGTGAGAACACAAAGAGCCTCAGCCACTAGGCAGAGATGAGCATAAAATTAGGAAATACACAACCAACTGAGGCTGGAAATCAGATTTCCTTAATTACTCACCCACTAACCCTTAATTTTTTTTCCAAGTAGTTTACAAGATCCACCTTTATACTCCTATGCAGATAAACCAGGCTGTTTATATTCACAGAGTATGGAATAGATCAATAGACGAAGTTTACTTATAGAAGACCTTTCCTTCCTAATAGGAAAGTGGAATGCAAAAAAAATCTGAGGAACTTGGTGTGAGCGCTGGAGAGTCTGCAGTGAGGGAGCCCGAGAAGGAAAACCTCCTCCTATGTATGTTAACAGCAGCATCATACCCTCTATCTTAACAGTCATTCAAATTCACTTACAGGCCTGTCAGCTAAAATTCGTTCAGACTACAATATTACTTGGCAAATGTATAATCACTCTTTAAATTAAAAAAAAAAAAGACAACAACAACAACAACAAAATCCACTTTGCTTCATCTTGCCTACCAAACAACAAGAAACCCTTATAGAAAGTAGTTCCCAACTGTGCCCATTAGCTATTTTTTCATAACTTAGATCGGTAGTTGCATTTTTTTTTTCCCCAAGACAAGCAAAAGTCTTAATCATGTTTACCACATTTAAATTTTTGCTTTTTAAGTGGTTTTCCTTTCAGACAGCAAAGTAGCATCCTAAATTCAATCCTGTCTGAACTTTGGAACACTCTAAGAACAGATCAACAATACACTTGAATATTATTTTAAGTCAAAACTTTGCATGCCACCTACCCGTAGTACTTTAAACATGCTAGCACAAAAGGTAATAAAGAGTGGAAAAAATAATAATTAAGGCGGGTGGCACATCAGATGTTTTCTGCAGGCAGTGCGTGCACAGAGGAGGCAGCACAGCTCCCGTGTGGAGAGCGCTGCCACCTCGAGCAAGCAGCTCTGCATCGGCCGGGCAGCCGAGCACACCTGGCACGCAGCCACCAGGCCGTGCGGCTCCGCTCACACCAGCCGTGCCAGGATTTGACGTCAACGCTGGGACCAGGACTTCCTTCAGCAGCTGCTGAGCTGATCACGTCTGCCAAAGGCCTTCACCAGGGCCAGAACAGAGCCAGCGATGCCTCTGCATCGCATTGCTGCCGCTCTGAAGCGACCCATGACCAGCGCGGCCCAAGCAGGGCCTCTGCATGACTGTGCACGGGATGCATCTACCCCATGTTCCCTAGCAAGGAGGAAAGTTCTGCTCCTATCCCTCCGGCTATACAACTTCTAATCTACCCTGTATGAAGCAAGGAATATACTACAGAAAGACATTCCCCTCTGCACGGCTCTCATCCTCAGATCACATCTTTACAAAAACCTGAAAAGACTCTGCACTCCAGCCATTTAATACACATATAATCCAGCCTGTTTTAGCAGTTGCAAGCACTAGCTTAGCCAGCAGAGTGAAGCAGCTATGCCTTAGTATAGGTAAGAGATACCTTAAAAAAAAAAAATAGCTTCTTGACCACAGTAGCAGAACTCTAGCTCAGCAATGCTCTACCTGTGGTAGACAAACGATGACAAACGATGCTGAGGGCCCACAGAGCACAAGCAGAGCAGAAGCAGTAAACGTCTCTCCAGTTAAAAGTTCAGAATGGTGCAGGATGCTCCCCAGAAGCGTGAATGCTGACAGATGTCTTTCAGATAAAGGCAGGGAGCAAGCAGTGGCTGCAGGCCACCACACCATGTATGTAAATCAAGCCTGTTTTAAAAAGGATATCAGATGAAAAAAAAAAAATGCTTCTCTCTGCAAAGAGTTTAACATCCTTTCACAGCATGAGAGCAAAATAAAGCAAACCCCAAACCCTCAGTGTGACTCTGGAAACCCTGAAGCTGAAAGAAAGGTACAGTTTGCTGCAAGATATGAGCAGACAGGAGATTTATCAACACATCCTACAATTTTTCTAATAAAATACCACCTCCCCCCTGCCAGAGAACATGACAGCTATTAGAAATTAAGGATGCCCAGGAAATCACAAGCTTCACAGAATGTTTGCAAATTAATATAAATTATGATTTATGCCGCATGGAATATGGGCAGCCTCAAACTTTGGAGGGGGACGTAATGAGCTATATCTGAGCTGGAGGAAGCTGTCTCGAACAGCGCTGCAATAGCAGACGCATGCACTGGGAGCCATCAAAACTGCTACCAGCACTGAAGAGAAACTGCAAGTAAATTCAGAAGGAAGAGCAAGGAAAAAAAGGATAACTAGTGCTCAAGAAAACTGCTTGTGGTGGAGTTACTCCAAAATAATTGAGCTTTTAACTAACCAGGCCAGCTAGTTTTACCAGCTAATATGCACATAAATGTTTATGGGTGAGTAGTAATGGAATATAAATACAGGCAAAGCATCAGGCTCAAGTTTAAATTCGATCATAACAAAAGCTGGAAACAAAAGGCTAAGACAGGCTAGCAATCTTCAGTTAAATTTTGCTAAGCAAACCTTCCCTTGGCTTCACCATAAGCCCATGCAGTTTGGGGGAAACAAAGCAAACTAGGATCAAGCCAGTGAACTTAGTGGGCCTAGTTGTTTTGCAAAGGGAACAGATTGAGACAGCAGGATGTGCAAACAGTCTGCAAGGATCTCCATTCCGGGAATACACTTTGGGAGCCCAGGAACAAGGGATGAACACTACCAGTCTTCAGAGGATCACTGTGAAGACATTTGCTGCTAGCTTTTGAGGAGGAATTTGCTCTGCTACAGTGGGCAGAAGCTGGCATCCCTCCTGCAGGAAGCAGAGATTCATCCCACAAGCCCAGGGTATCTCCCAAGGAGATGCCATTTTAGCTTTTACTGCCAGTTTGTTTTCACATCATGACAATTTGCAGAGAGAAATTATGTTTGGTTGCTACAGCACAAGTATAAATATCGCAAATGGGAAACTGACTGCAAATGAGGAGCAACAAAGTCAAACAAACTCAGATTAAACCTCCTGCTTTCAATAAAATAGCCTTAAAGCAATAGATCAAGAAATAGGCTGCTCTTACATTCATGAAAGTAAATATTTAGAGACCATCAGCTGTTTTAAGAAACTTAGAAGATGCCTTGCCTGTCAAACAGATATAATATGAACATTTTTTAGAGTCGCTATTTACATTCTTACTGCTAAGAGGAGAAAATTTCCATATTATGTGCCTACACTTTACAGCTTATCCTCATCTAAGAACCATTTCTCTCTCCACCAAAAGGAAATAAAAGAAATTAATTCATCTATGACTGAAGAAAACCTCCAACAAGATTTGCTTGTTTTGAAGGGAGGGGAGAGGGTAAGATTCCAGGTTTAACTGAATTTGCTTTGCAAACTCCCTCTACCAGTCCAACCTCATCTCTGCTCTCTTCACCTTGGCTTGGCTCAAACATGCACTTTTCACATGCTTTCCCACTCTTTATCTCTCCCTATATTAGCACTTATTTTATTCATGTTTGCTGTCACCACATTTCTTTTGCTTATGGCATACAGGCTCTATCAACATAACTTTACTATCATAATTTACGGTTCATCTTTGATGCAATTTGTACAGTGCTTCTGCAAGAACCCAAGACTCCTTGATTTTTACAAAATGAGAATGATTAACAGCAGTAAGTCTTAAAATGAAAACCATCACTTAGCGGCTATTCCTTAAAAGCTCAAAATCTAAATTGGAGAGCAACTTTCTAGATGGTTTTTCAAAGACAAAGTGAATTGAGGTGTGCTACAGAACAGCATGCAGTTTCATGAGAAGGCATGGCTGCAAGCAAGGCCAAGAAGGAAAACACTTTAAAAATTACACCCTGCTTGACACACAGCACTGCTTAATCAGGAAAAAAAAGGCCTTTTCATCCTGATGTGCGGAAAATCTCGCTGTCAAGAACTGAATGTCCAAAAGGAGACAGAGGAGTCCTAAAACTTTATTCGAATAAAGGGAGAGTCCACCGGGCATAGCCCTGTGGGGTGTCTCAAATTGTTGGGGGACGCAGCCCCCCTTTTATCCTAATTTCCCGACCGAGGGACGCCCTCTCCTTTTCCCCATTGCCAAGGTACTCAGAAGTTACAGCCTTCCCGGCCGCCTACACCGAACTCCGGCCTCTCGCCATCTGTTCTCACCTGAGCTCAGCAACTCCTTTGTCCCCCTTGCTGAAGAATGTGGGGGAATTGCCCTATTTCCCTCCTTTGTAAAGGCCCCCATTTCATTGCAGATGGCTCTTTTTGTCCCACTCGGCTCATGGCTCCACTCAAGTCTCCCCTCCCTTTGTCCTGCTCTTCAGCCAAACTGTGGAGAAACCCCCTTATTGATGAATACAGAAACTTGAGCATTCTGCTCAATCCCTCCTCTTTTTTTTTTTTTTTTTTTTTTCTCCTTTGGACAATATTTGTTTTTACAAACTAGCTTATTAACTAACAACTTGCGTTCAGTATGTCTACTACCCATGAGTAGTCTTCATATCCTCCTGGACTCCCACAGACCCAGCAACCCAGAGTTTATTTTCCAGACTCACTCCCAGCCAGCGGTACAGATCAACTGAGAAGTCCAGACTTCTGGAGTCTTGGAAATCTTAACTCTGGTATGATGAGTCCATCCATGCTCAGCTGTCTTGATTGATTTTTCTGTGGTTAGTAATACCTGATAAGGTCCACACCACTTCGCTAGCAGTGGTGCTTCTTTCCATTCTTTGACCAAGACCCAATCCCGTGGTTGGACTGCAAAATCCAAGGGGAGGCCCTGTGCGAGCTGGGCTTCCTGTCGGAGAGACTTCACAAGAAAAAGTATTCTGGCCACATATTGCTTTAAATATAATACAGTCATGGATTTCCTTTGGTTCTTCTCCCTCAGGACCAGTTAGACAAGAAGCTGGGTTAAACCCTCCCTCGCTTCAGAAGCCCCTTCAGGTAGCAAGGCCCTGACAAGGTATGGGCCCTTGACAACATGGGATCCCCCTGTGGTCAGTTTTCGGACCTCAGTTACCATTAGGGCCGTACCTGCACAATTTTGCAGACAAATAAGGCCACCCCTTAGCCACTGGGTCTAACATATAAGCTATTGGTATTTGCATGCCTCCATGCTTTTGCACTAAAATTTCCTTGCCACGGCTCTGTTTGACATCCACATATAATTCAAATTCTTTCTTTCTGTCCAGAAGAGCTAAGGCTGGAGCCTGGGTCAATTTATCTTTTAATTTTCTAAAGCTCTGTTCTCCTTCTCATGTCCATACCACAACGTTGGGGCTGTTTTGGGTTAAACCTCCAGCCAAAATATGCCCCATATATATATATAATATACATATATATATATATATTTCCCCGACACCCTAAACCCTTTTTGGGCCAAGAAATTGAGTAACTTCACAGCAGTTTCCTTCACCACCCTCTCTTGTTCACCTGATAGGGGCAAGTCATACTGCAATAACCTGGCTCCTGGGGGTGGGATAAATTCCTTCAGTATTTTCTGCAAGGCTTGTCCAAATAGAACCGGTGCCTTGGCGTATCCTTGCAGGAGGACTGTCCATGTCAATTGGTGTTTTATCATTTTCCTGGAACTGTCCACACTTCTGAGTTCACTTCAGCCTAGCTTTATCAGACACTTTGCACAAAGTTACAGTAGTGCTAACTTCTTTATCATCCCCCACAATATCAATTGACATTCCCAATCCAGCCATCAACTCCAACCTCTCAGCAGATTGCCTCTCTCTTTTGTTACATAGATTCCTCTAGATGTTGCCCTTAACCGTATTGACACACATTCTTTCTCGATGAGACCCTTCTCAGTATCACTGAGATACTGGCACAAAACCTGACAAAGACCAGGATCGTCGTCCGACCCTACAGGGGGCCACCTAAATCCCCCTGGTAACTTATATTCTGGCCAAACAAAACAACAATATTTTATTCCTTGGTTATTTCTGGGGGAATGCACAAGTTATCCCAAACCCTCAAAAGTCTTCCCAAGGGACTATATAGGTATAAGTCGAGGTCATCATACCTTTTTCCCAACACCCTCTTTTGGCTTCCCTTTGCTGCCTTCCCTGGCTGTCCATATCGGGGTCGTCACCCCTTTTGTTCCCCAGTCCCATAGTACTCACCAGTGAGATTTCAATGGTCCTTTCCGTCAAACCTGGTCCTTTCCGTCGGACTTTAGCGCTACCCGGAGGTCCTTTCCGTCAGACCTAGTCCTTTCCGTCAGACTTAGCGCTACCCGGAGGTCCTTTCCTTCAGACCTAGCCCATTCCGTCGGGCTTAGCGCTACCAGGAGGTCCTTTCCGTCAGACCTAGCCCTTTCCGTCAGACTTAGCGCTACCCGGAGGTCCTTTCCTTCAGACCTAGCCCTTTCCGTCAGACTTAGCGCTACCCGGAGGTCCTTTCCGTCAGACCTAGTCCTTTCCGTCGGGCTTAGCGCTACCCGGAGGTCCTTTCCGTCAGACCTAGTCCTTTCTGTCAGGCTATAGCGCTACCCGGAGGTCCTTTCCTTCAGACCTAGTCCTTTCCGTCGGGCTTAGCGCTACCCGGAGGTCCTTTCCGTCAGACCTAGCCCTTTCCATCGGGCTTAGCGCTACCGGGAGGTCCTTTCCGTCAGACCTAGTCCCTTCTGTCAGACCTAGTCCGTTACGTCACACCCCTTGAGGACCCCCTCCCAGTCCTACCTGCGGATCCCCCGATCCGCTTCTCGTCTGTCTCCGAACAGTCTCGGGAACCCAATCAGTTGTCCGGTGCAGGCTGCCGTCGAAGGGAGTCGATCACCAAAAGCTATGGTGAGGCGCGCCGTCGACTCCAATCGCCGTCTGCCGTTCCTGGAAGGTGGAAGGATCCCGGACGAGCCCCCAATTGTGCGGAAAATCTCGCTGTCAAGAACTGAACGTCCAAAAGGAGACAGAGGAGTCCTAAAACTTTATTCGAATAAAGGGAGAGTCCACCGGGCATATCCCTGTGGGGTGTCTCAAATTGTTGGGGGACGCAGCCCCCCTTTTATCCTAATTTCCCGACCGAGGGACGCCCTCTCCTTTTCCCCATTGGCCAAGGTACTCAGAAGTTACAGCCTTCCCGGCCTGCCTACACCGAACTCCGGCCTCCTGCCATCTGTTCTCACCTGAGCTCAGCAACTCCTTTGTCCCCCTTGCTGAAGAATGTGGGGGAATTGCCCTATTTCCCTCCTTTGTAAAGGCCCCCATCTCCTTGCAGATGGCTCTTTTTGTCCCACTCGGCTCATGGCTCCACTCAGTCTCCCCTCCCTTTGTCCTGCTCTTCAGCCAAACTGTGGAGAAACCCCCTTATTGATGAATACAGAAACTTGAGCATTCTGCTCACTGATAAGACTTGATCAAATTCCCACTATATTTAGTGGGAAGTAGAACAAACTTGAAAAAGGAAGACAACAGTAATCACTGATATAAACCTCAGAAGAGGTTTTTAAAATGATTAGAAAATGACTACTTCCTGAAAAAAGCATGTCTGGATTTCCGAGAGGATACTTATAGTTTAGGAAAATCTAGTACAGGATATTTGAAGCACAGGCATCCTGCAGTAAAAGGTATTTAGGCCATTCCAACAACAGAAACCATTTAACTGGGAGAGCAGTGTAAGATTGCACTCAAAGAGCTCCAGTTAAAACCACGGAAAAGTACAAGCCAATATGATCCTGAACCTGCTATATTGACCTTCTATGAGGAAATGTTACATTTGGCCTAAAAGAGGAAACTGCCACTCCCATTCCCATTGCTAGTAGTGGAGTAAATCATTCTCTTTTGTTTAAAAATGAGGAGAAAAAAAAAAAAAGAGAGAGAGATCAATGGTGCATTTATAACAAATGAAAAATAGCATTGCCAGAAAGTCTGAGACCTTTCCTTGGGGCTACGGTCTCATTCTAACTTGCATATTTACAAAATTATTTTATTTAAACAAGTATTTGTGTATAGCATATTACTGCAACTGGATTAATTCCTGTTAATTCATAATAAAAACAGATGAAAAAGGAGGAAAAGAGGTTTTTAACCGTAAAAGCACAGTCATCATGTAGGACTTTAGGAGAGGCTGAGTCTGGGCTGCAGATTTCATAGCACAAATGTTTTCAGTAACTTCCTCTGGTCACCAGAGCATTACAAGGGATTCCAGCAAAAATAATGAAATACGACGTAGTACTTCCTGACAAAGCAGCACAGAAAAGGCCACCAAAACCATTGTGTTGAAAGAGTTCCAGGCCGAAACTCTATAAAGTCACCAGCATGGCAGATGAGTCACCCTCGCGCAGCCAAGCTCAGTTGGCTTTAGGGGAAAACATTGTTCCTTCTCCAGCTGCACACTGCCAGGCACGGTGCAGCCCCAAATCCTCACTGGAATCTTGGGGCACTACTGGAACGAAAATAAAAGTAAAAGTAAAGAAAGAAAGAGGAAAAAAAAAAGGTGCATGCAAAAGTCACCTATATCATAACTCAGAATATCCTTGATGACACTGGTACACAGCCTGAACCTGCACAATGGCAACAAGCAGACGCATTGTAGGAAACAGGTTCTTGCTGCTCACAGCTTTTCCATACTGTTGCTAGGCTGGAAACTAAGTCACAGCACAGCACTCATTATTTTTCCATGGAATCAAGTTAGAAGTGCTGGCTAGTGCACCCCATCATCCAAACAGGCTGGTATGACCTGCCACAAGCTTACTCCATGCAGACATGCACCATCTCCTTGCAGACCCGAACGCAGGCATGGGAATAGGCTTCACAGGAGAAATTGTTTTTTTTCCAAAGGGGCTGAAAATTCGGAGCGCCATTTGCTTACAAATCTTTCTGTATTTACAACATCGTGGGAGCGTGCGACAACGTGGGTCCTCCCATCAACTGCACCGAAATCCAGCAGTGCCTTTGGAGTGCAAGACCTGCTCCTCACACAGCGCCAATAAGATTAATATGCACTTTTCTTACAGAGGTGATTTAGGAGCCCATTCCTTCCTCTACAGTCACACACTAATTGCCCTTGAATGAGCAAAGCACACTGCTCTCAAGCGCCAGAGACAGGGAATTCCTTGGAATATTTACTTCTACCCTGCAGTGCCCCAAAGTTTAACAAACTATAGTTACTCTCACAGTTAATCAGATTCTAGATGATATTTTAGCATCTTAACATGCTCTCCAAGTCTTTATTAGTGTTGAAAAATAAAATGCATTATGGGTGTTCTTTTTAAAATACTTTTTTAAAGCATTGCCTCATCCAAAAAATCAAAATTTCTCAGACGACAACACAGAGAAAGATAGTGAATTAGTTAGGGAAGGCAGGGGGGAAACAGGAAAAAAAAAAAAAAACTTTACTATCAAGTGCACATGCACTGCAACTAAACATGATCTATTTTTTCATTTATATTTTTATCAGTTTTTCCAGTTATTGGAGTTCAGCATGCTGTGGTTATGTCTCCAGACCTGGTTTTACAGCATATGAATTAGTAGACTGAGGACTCCAACAAAAAGCACTTCTGGTAACATTTTTATGTACATCTTCCACTGAAAAGCCAAGAAACACCTCACAGCTATCCCTTGACAAGGATACAGAAACAGTTGCAAAAACACCATGACTTATTTCATAGAATCACAGAAGGATTGAGTTTGGAAGGGACCCCTGGAGATCGTTTAGTCCAAGATTCCACTTTATCCACTGCAGGGAGACACCCCAGCAAGGAGACAGAGCACAAACCCAGGGCTGGCAGGTCTCCAGCTGGCAGCAGGCCGGCCAGAGGGCTTCCTCTATGCAGTGGGGAATAACTCATCTTTACACCAGAAAGATTTTCTCTCCTTTTTAGACTCTTGTATCCCTTGCCATTTATTTTTTGGGTTTTGGCTTTTGATAATCTACCTATTTTACAACTATTAGCCTTCGTGGTAAGTTGTTACGTGTTGTACTTGTGGGAATGGGGTTAAGACTTCATTTTGTTAGCTTTGCTTACATACTAAAGCAGTCAAGGGTTAGGCTTGATGAAGCTGAAACCCAACCCACAAGACTAAGCTGACTAAGTTTGTGAGTCAACACTGTTTGTCTCTTTTACTTATCTCACTACACATACATCTTGTACTAGTACTAACCTCCTGTATCAAAATGATCCAGGTCTTGGGTCTACAGGTCCATCTGTTGCTAGAGGAAGAGGTTCTCTTGTATATTCTCTTATCTTTCATCATAGTCTACCTTAGTAAGAACTAGAGGGGAGGAAGAACAGACAAGTTCTTGAAAAACACCTATGCAGATTTTATATGACCTTTGAAACACTTACAGGGAAAGGGAAAAGGGACATCTCTCCTCTTGGAGGAAAGTTAAATGGGAACCATTCCACTATCGTCACCATTGTTGATATTATTACTGTTGGTTAAAACTTGTTTTCTGGGTCAGATTAAGACAGAACTCCTTAAGTTACTGGAATTACATTACACCATCCCTTGCCTAACATTTTCTCATAGTGCGTTTACAAGATCGAGAGAAGATTGCAAATTAATTAGTTTTTAAGCATTGTTCAAGATACTCAGATTGAGACATTTGCTAGTATTTCAAGTCATTCTCTATATTGCAGTGAGAACGGCAGAGACAGAAGAGAGTTCAATTCTATATCTAGCCTCTATTATGAGGCTGAAGGTCAGTAAACTGAAAACTGGGCATTTAACTTTTTATACTGCCAATATCTCAGCTTTCATCAAAATAAGTGGAAGCATTTAAAAGTGAGGTCCCTGAAACTGAAGACTGCTTATTGATTCACTTCATATTTTAAAAGGTTCAAAAGAAATTTGAAATATCTAGAAAAGGCACTGTCAGTCTTGCACCCTACAACATCCTTACTAATATTCTTCATGTCTCCACTGCTCTCCACTTGGGCAGATCAACTCCAAGGAAGCAGCTGGGGACTCTACCACAGTTGCCCACTTTCCACATCAAAACAACTCCCTGCCCCTAAATCAACCTCCTATCTTCTTCAGTCAATTGAGAAGGAAAGGACCTGCTTAACCAGCATTATGCTTCCAAAAGCATCACGATTAGTTTTTTGTTTTGTTTTGTTTTTGTAATCTATTGATAGAGGGTTTAAATAGACAATTCACTATAGCAAGGTAGATTAGACTATGCAGCAAGGATTACTACTCCCTACATCTGTTTATTCCTGTTTACTTAACCAAACAGGAGGCTTCCTCCTCTGATAAGGAGTGAGACGGATATCAGGATCTGCAAACATGATCAGCCATTTCCTTAAAAATCTGCCTTTCCTCTCTCCTAAGTCTCTGGATCAGAGCTGTGACAGATGTCTATCTGATGTCTGTCACCCTTCTTTTCCTCTCCAAGCAACTCTTAGAAGTTCAGATTCATTGACCTAACTTGCTCCTAACCAGCAAAAATGCTGTTTTAAAGTAAAATGCAGTCACTTTCCTACACAAATATTTGAACATTAGACCAGCTGCTTTCAAAACTCTTAGAAAGCACCAGGAATAAGCCTGGAGCACCCAAAGCTTGTTGACCTCTGTTTACTCAGCAAAGAAACCCTATTTCTCACCTTGAGCAAGAGAATGCCCATGAGATACATGGGTGTCAGATTTGGTTGCTAGTTGGGTCTTCCAATCTGTGACATAAAATAATTGGGTGAACAAGTGCCCTCACAGACTCTGAAAGAGGGATGAGGGAAAACATTGCTTACCTTTTCAGTGCCAGTTCCTGTGGATGCTTTTTTTGCTCATATTTCACCTTTTGGTTGCTTAAAAAAGAAAACAAAAGCAAGGGATCCATCAAGTCAGAATGGGCACAGAAACCCATCACCTTCGACTCACTGTAAGCGTACACTTCACATACCTGCTTGTCTGTTTGCAATAATAATTCCTCGGTTTGAATACAAAGTAACAGCTGAGTAGCCCTCTTTATGAATTTACCCCAAGAGCTCTGAAATGTTCTTCCATTAAAAGTGCATCTCAGCACATCCTGCTGGGTCTGGTTGCTGGAATGCTCTCGCCCTCCCTGCTCCCCTTCTGTCTCTCATGGACTATAGAGCCAAAATTAGCTATTCATTACATGTGGAGTGTGACATAGAGCAGCACCCTGCTGTGAAAGACTGCTACTTTACACAGCAATTTCTGAACTACAGCATCTGCTGCCTTACTAATATGTATATTTAATGCTGCTCCATAATGTGCAGAATTATATGCTGTTCATTGCCTGTTTATTCAGATATTATGCACTCTTAAGTAGCATTATTCCCTTTGAAAAACACTGTACTTTTTATTAGGCCTTCTCCCTAGTGTTCTTTGTAACTGATTCCCAAATGAGGGGCTTGTGGACTATTCAACACCTAGAAAAATGTGATTCCAGGTGAGATAACCAAATGTGACAAGCTTCTGGCCAGCAACTACTGATGTAATTCCATTTATATCCTGGGTCTCACTCCCCAGTGTATTGCTGTGGGATGCAGGGAAGCAGGAAGGGAATCATAGCTCAACTGGTGGCAAGCCTGCTCCATTCTTGTCACTGCAAATATCAATACTTAGAGCAGCAATCTTTGCAACAGATTTTCTTTATTAAACTCAATATATTAAAGTCTATTATATTCATTTATTTATCATTTTATTCACAATGGTAAACAACTAGGAGAAGGAAAGGGGAGTTTTAAACCAGAGAAACATGGTTTTGGGAGACTAGTCTTGAAACACTGCACATAAAATGCTTCATATCTTTCAGGGAAGACCTCAATACGCCCCTAAAGGAAATGTCCTCCTTTTAAGGCAGTGTCACTAATCACTTTTACACTGGAAAGCCAATCATTTTTTTAAGGCAAGAAAACCAAATTATTAAAATGTTTAATCCAAGTGACAAAATGATTGGCCATTTGGTCAGAGCCACCACTTGTTGGACAGACATCTTCCATCCAGGCTCCTCTTATCTGGTATTAGCATGTGACAGTCAAACAACCCTTTGTTTTGATATGAAAGGATGCCCAAGGTTATCCTATCCCTCCCCTTTTTTAATATATATGTAGTAGACAAGTCTCATTCCTGAAGACCAAGAGATTCCAGTGGATGGGGCCTTTCCCTTTCCAAAGCACATGCGTAGGCTGATCCGATGCGCAACCCAAAGCCTGCACTGGGGCCAAGGTAAAGCAGAAGCTGCACTGACGGCCTGGAGAAAGCAACAAGCTGAAATAAGCTGCTGCCTGTCACGCAGCATGGACTGCAGACACTGAGAAGACTGCACCATGGAGAACTCCTAAAAGGAAACACTCACCACCACCACCCCATGCACACACATAGGCGCTATCTGTGTGCAGCAAGAACAACAGGAAAATTATCAGTTACTCTTCCACCTTAGGTCTGGTTAAGGCATTCTATTAAGGAACAACAAGGATATCTTAATCCTCTTTTGTGCTGTTACTGGGCTATACAAGGATACAAGGCTTTTCTTTTTAAAGCAGTGAGCTGGTCAAACAACGAATACCTCTCCCGATGACGAGTACATGGACTTGCCTAGAGAAAACACTGGAGCAATGGTGACCCAATCTGTGAGGAAGGACAGACATAGCTACTGAAATCTGCAACACAAAGGAGGTTCGACTGGAGTCGCTGTCCAAACCATGCCAGGATTGGAGCAGAATCCGATTCTTCCTTCCATCATGGGCAGATTTAATAAGAACAATCACTGTTAGTCCCTGTGCAGAGAAACCGCCCCAATACCCAAATTATGAAGCTAAATCAAGTCTCTTCCAAAAAATGTTAATTTTTTTTATTCATCATCTGTATAAAATTCATGAAGTAGAAAATGGGACTGCTAAATTCAGGTTTTGCAAATTTAGTAGGCCTGTAACATATTCCTGCCAGAGATAAAAACAGATCCAGAAAAAAAAAAAAAACATTTATTTTCTTTTTAAGGGTAGGGATGTCACAGTTCAAACGTTTTGAAAGATTATGTTTGCTTTTTGCATGAGAGCGCAATGCAAATCCCAAACCTTCTAGACTATGAAGAACAAAAGATGACTGAAGAAACTGTTCATTAAAGCATGATAACACTTTTTTTCTGAAAAAAGACAAAAAAAAAAGGTTTTCCCAGATAATAAGAGAAGTAACTCCGATATTTTCTCTGAAAGAGCCACAAGAATTCTTTCTATTTTAAGTGAGTCTCAAGGATCTTGTTTTTAGCCTATTTGTCCCCTGAAAACTTACCATTTACCACACTCAGACAGGAAATTTTTATAGGAGTTAGTTTTTATAGCCAAACATGCAAAGTTTTTCTGAGGACACTGGTAGCACTGGCAGCATTCCTGCAAGGGCATGGTGGTAGGAGAAGGAGCAATTACCTTAAACAGTTTCTAGATTCTGACCAGATCAAAACAACTACCACTTGTATTTATTCTTTGAAGAGTTAATTCTGCATTGAGAAGTAAAACATACAGAAACTATTTTTTTTCTTAATTATACTGCTAAACAAAAGGGGGAAAAAAGTTGCAATACAAAGATGACAGAATTGGCTTGGATTCAGAGCCTGGTAGTCTCTAAAAAGAAAACTCCTTTCTTCCAAGCTGGAAGACCTCCCTTCTTGGTGCTCTTTAAGGGCGGTGAACAGAAAGAAAATGACAACAACCTTCCTAAGTACCTATGTCTCCAACCCTGTAATGAAGCTCCCCCTCCCAGGACCCCGAAGGCCTTGCTGTGAGGAAGCAACTCAGTGCAGCCCTTAGAGTCACATGCCACTGATCCACTCCACAACCACTTCCAACGGCCAGGAATCACCCTCAAAAACACCAGGGGCAGGTGCCTAGCACTGAGGCGCTCGCTACAGAGCATTATTTACGTTCCTAACCTGCAGAAGTGGCTGGTGATGATGTGTGTGTTGGAGGAGTCGCATTTCTCCCCATATTACTGGTTCTGTGCCGCTGGTGTAAGGATTAAATAGTTAATGTAGAGTGTGCTAATAGGCTAGTCAATACTTAGTCTCAAAGTGCAAGGACTCTTGATATATGGCAGGTCAGGATGTTCTGCATGGAGGGGTTGCCTATCTGCAAGGACTCCTGATATATGGCAAGTCAGGATGTTCTGCGTGAAGGGGTTGCCTATCCAGGTGTCCCAGTCAGCAATAAAATATAGATAACATTGACATGAAATAAGAACAGGAGAACGGGAGGGGGAACATTTTGGGGGTAAGAACGGTATAAAAGAGGGACGACCGAAGCGGTCGGGGTCCGTGGTGTGACCCCTGCGTGGGAAAGCCTGGACCCCAGCTAGCTGGTAATACTTATTATCTTTCTCCTATCATTAAAAAGCACAATATATCGATGGTGTTTGCCTCTCTCTCTGTCAATTTGAAAACCGGACCCAACATTTGGGGGCTCATCTGGGATTCGAATACGAGAAAGAAAGAAGAAATAGAGAAAGATAATAAGTCAAGGGAGGCCTCAGGGGGTGAGCCGACAGAAATCCAGGTGGACGCACCGAAGGATAGTTGGCTGGAGTCTGAGGGAGATGTCCCTCAGATTCCCAGGAAAAGGAAGTGTGGTTGGTTGGGTTGGTTGGGTATACCGTTTCTCCTTGACGAAGGGAGACCCGTTTGGGAAGGGCAAATTCTGTTAATAATCGCCCTTACTGGTTTACTGGCAGTTGTATTAATTTTGGTTTCAAGTGACGAGCTTGATACAATGGGACAAGGGAAATCCACCCCTTTGTCATTTATGTTAAATCATTTTGGATATGTTAAGCATCGGGCACATGATTTATCTGTAGAAGTGTATAAAAACCGATGGGAGATAATTTGTAAAAGTGAGTGGCCAAGTTTTGATGTAGGCTGGCCGAGAGAGGGAAGTTTAGATTTAGAATTGGTAAGGAAAGTAAAAGAGGTAATAATGAGACCTGGGTCGGAAGGACACCCAGATCAATTTCCATATATAATCACATGGGAGGATTTGGTTTTGCATCCACCCCCATGGTCGAAACCTTTTGTGGGGGGGAATGGAAAGGATGAAAAGGTTGATATTTACCTAATGAAAAAGGAAGGGAAAAAGGCGGTATTATCAGATTCGACTTTATATCCAGAAATATTGGATGAAGAAAGTGGGCATAATCCCCGCCTTACGCACCTCTGCCCGAGGTACGAAGGGAGGTGAGTAGTAGTGATCAAAGGAGGGAGGGAGGGGAAGACAGGGGCCCAGCGTTTGGGACTCGATCTCACCAAAGGGGAGACGAGGGAGGTGTGTCGAGCACCTCTCAAGCTTTCCCAGTTAGAGCAATTGGAACAACAGGGCCTCAGGGACAGTGTACGTATCAATACTGGCCATTCTCTTCTAGTGACTTGTATAATTGGAAAAGTCAAAACCCCTCCTTTTCCGAGAAGCCGGGAGCATTGATTGATTTATTAGAATCCATCTTGTTTACACATAACCCTACCTGGGATGACTGTCAGCAGCTTTTAAAAGTGTTGTTTACGACCGAAGAGCGTGAGAGGATCCTGACCGAGGCGTGAAAGTTGGTGCCGGGAGAGGACGGGAGACCCACCGTGCAGCAGAACGTTATCGATGAAGGATTCCCATTGGTAAGACCACCGTGGGATTTTGAGCAACCCGAAGGTAGGGAGCGCCTCCGAACATACCGGCAAACGCTGATGGCAGGGTTGGGGGCGGCGGCGCGTAAACCTACTAACTTAGCTAAAGTAAATGCTGTCAGGCAGGAAGCTGAGGAAAATCCTGTCGCTTTCTTAGAAAGAATATTAGAGGCGTTTAGACAATTCACTCCTTTAGATCCTATGAAGGAAGAGAATCGGGCAGCTGTCATCTTGGCATTTGTAAATCAAGCTGCCCCGAATATAAGAAAGAAATTGCAAAAGATTGATAGGTTGGGGGAGCAAACTTTACAGGATCTTTTAAAAGTAGCAGAAAAGGTGTATAACAACAGGGAGACTCCAGAAGAAAAACAGGAGAGAATAAGAAGGGAGGATCGGAAACACCAGAGGGAAATGGCTAGGAGATTTTTTGAAGCAGGAGAAAAGTCAGGGAGGCAAAGAAGGGGACCGTCACCCCCCAGAGGAGTTGAGGTACGGTTAGGAAGGGATCAATGTGCAATTTGAAAAAAGAAAGGACACTGGAAAAATGAGTGTCCGGAAAAAGGAGAAAGGGGGCCACTGAGAGTACTGGTGGCAAATGAAGATAGCGACTGAAGGGGCCGGGACTCGGAACCCTTCCCCGAGTCTTGGATAGAATTAGGAATGGAAGGGAAACATGTAAAATTTCTGGTAGATACAGGGGCTGAATATTCGGTGGTAAATGAAGCAGCGGGGAAGCTATCGACAAAGAAAACTCGAGTACAAGGGGTAAATGGGAGTAAGGTGTATCGGTGGACATCAGAAAGGAAAGTAGATGTAGCTAATAGACAGATCCCGCACTCTTTCTTGTATATACCGGAGAGTCCGGTACCATTAACGGGCCAGGATCTCTTAACTAAATTAGGGATAAGGATATATTTTGAGGATGATGGAATAAAAATCAATGACCAGGAAGGACGACTGATACAGGTCCTGACCGTTAGATTAGAGGACGAATATAGACTGTATGAAGAGAGGAAGGAAGAAATTGGACCAGAAACTCAAAAATGGATGAGGGAAATCCCAGAAGTATGGGCAGAGAATTCGGGAGTAGGAAGAGTTAAAGGAAAAATTCCTCTGGTCATGGAACTGAAACCAGGAGCTCACCCGATTAGGGCTAGACAGTACCCAATGACCCCTGAAGCTCGACAAGGAATAGCAAAGCATATTAGAAGGTTACGGGAAGCTGGCATTCTGCGTAAATGCAAATCTCCATGGAATACTCCTCTGCTGCCAGTAAAGAAGCCCGGAGGAGATTTCAGGCCAGTTCAAGATCTGAGAGAAGTTAACAAAAGAGTGGAGGATGTGCATCCTACGGTCCCGAATCCATATACTCTGTTAAATACAATGCCACCAGATATGGGATGGTATACGGTTTTAGACTTAAAGGATGCATTTTTTACCATCCCCCTGACGGAACAGAGCCAGGAAATGTTTGCTTTTGAATGGGAAGATCCCGAGAGCGGATATAAGGGTCAGTTAATTTGGACCCGATTACCACAAGGGTTCAAAAATTCACCGACTTTATTTAATGAAATACTGCAGGAAGATTTGAGTGAATTCAGGAGACAGAATCCTAGTGTGAAATTGCTTCAGTATGTGGATGATCTGCTGCTAGCGGCAAGAACGAAAGAGGAGTGCAAGGAAGGTACGAGGAAGTTGTTGCAAGAATTAAATAAACTAGGCTACCGAGTAAGTACTAAGAAAGCTCAGCTATGTAGTAAACACCTATGCATAATTGTCAGGAGGTGTTAGCTGAAACTACGACAGTGCGGGAAGATTTGAAGGATGAGCCGCTGCAAGGAGGAAAAGTGTGGTTTACAGATGGAAGTAGCTTGGTCGAGCAAGGAAAAAGAAGGGCAGGAGCTGCAGTGGTAAATCAGAAAGGAGAAATAGTTTGGAGCCAGCGTTTACCAGACGGCACTTCGGCTCAGAGAGCGGAACTGATAGCCTTGGCTAAGGCACTAGAAATGGCAGAAGGAGAGCGAGTGACAATTTATACAGATAGTCGCTACGCATATGGGACAGTGCATATACACGGAGCAATATACAGAGAAAGGGGATTTCTCACCTCTGCAGGAAAAGAGATCCGAAACAAAGAAGAGGTTTTGCACTTATTATCAGCTTTACAGAAACCTAAAGCAGTGGCAATTGTGCATATCTTAGGACATCAGAAGAAAACTGATGCAATAAGCAGAGGGAATGCAGCTGCAGATAGTGCAGCCCGGCAAGCCATGTTAGAAGGACAAATACAAAAGGTACTAACGCTGACCCAGAACACGTTAAGAGAAGATGTGGAAATTGTGGAGGATGAATACACCTCCCTACAGGAGAGGGAATGGATCCAAAAAGTTGCAGAAGAACAAGGTGCTGGAGCAGTTGCATAGTACCACACACTTGGGGGAAAGAAAAATGGGACTGTTAATAGAAAAGTTCGGGTTGAGATTCCAAGATCAGA
Source organism: Tinamus guttatus (assembly GCF_059628265.1). Classification (NCBI taxonomy): domain Eukaryota; kingdom Metazoa; phylum Chordata; class Aves; order Tinamiformes; family Tinamidae; genus Tinamus; species Tinamus guttatus. The sequence goes on along the minus strand of NW_028288554.1, from coordinate 248,757 downwards.
GGAAAATATTAAGAGGGATAATAGAAGGGTGTCAAGCGTGTCAGGAAATGAAGCCATCGAGGGTCAGAAAGGTGCATGAAGGTATAAGGGAAAGGGGTGGTGAACCTGGAAGGCATTGGGAAGTAGATTTTACGGAAATAAAACCAGGTAAATATGGGTATAGATATTTATTGCTATTAGTAGACACATTCTCGGGGTGGGTGGAGGCCTTCCCCACTAAGCGAGAAACAGCCCAGGTGGTAGCGGTCCCATATATGCAAACGGGACATTCTGTGGGATAAATGGGACAGTCAGCGGGTTACAACAACGGTTCCCTGCGGGATTACCCTTAGGAGCATATGGGGGGGATCCATCAGGACAGGTACATAAGAGTACAGATTTACTATGGAATAAGTCCTTGCCAGATGGAGTGTTTTTAATTTGTGGGAATAGAGCGTGGCAGGGAATACCTAAGAATGCCTATGGGGGACCGTGTTATTTAGGGCAACTGGCAATGATAGCCCCGTCTAAAGCTAAGTTGTTAACTATGAAGCAGGAACAAAGAAGGCAAAAGCGTTCCCTTGGTTTAACAACGGAATGTGATGATAATGTACAATTAATATCAGTAACCGCGCGGGTGGCCTTAGCTATCTTTGTACCAGGAGCTGCAGCAGGAAATGCACTAAGGGAATTTTCGAAGTTAGCCTGTTGGAGTGAGAAGCAAGCAAATGTGACAACCGAGGTATTGGAACAACTCCTGCTCGATCAGAACAGCCTGCGACATGCACTACTACAGGATAGGGCGGCTATAGACTTCTTGCTCCTCGCGCATGGGCATGGATGTGAAGAGTTTGAAGGACTATGTTGTTTTAACCTGTCTGATCATAGCCAATTGATTCACCAACAATTGCGCTGGCTCAAGGAACACACTCAGAAGATAACACGGGAAGAAGGACTGATGGACGGATGGCTAGAGTCATTGTTTGGAGGGTTACCTGGGTGGATATCAGGACTGATAAAAGAAGGATTACGCGTATTTGTAATTCTGTTATTGCTGTTACTATGTATCTGTATAATATGGAAATGCGTAATGGGGGTTATGGAAAATGCTACAAATTGAGTTAATTCTATGCATATAATGCTTATGCAACAAACTCAGAAGAATCGAGAAAGGATTCTCTGATATGAACAAAAGAAAAAGGGGGGAATGTAGGGATTAAATAGTTAATGTAGAGTGTGCTAATAAGCTAGTCAATACTTAGTCTCAAAGTGCAAGGACTCTTGATATATGGCAGGTCAGGATGTTCTGCATGGAGGGGTTGCCTATCTGCAAGGACTCCTGATATATGGCAAGTCAGGATGTTCTGCGTGAAGGGGTTGCCTATCCAGGTGTCCCAGTCAGCAATAAAATATAGATAACATTGACATGAAAGAAGAACAGGAAAATGGGAGGGGGAACATTTTTGGGGTAAGAACGGTATAAAAGAGGGACGACCGAAGCGGTCGGGGTCTGTGGTGTGACCCCTGCGTGGGAAAGCCCGGACCCCAGCTAGCTGGTAATACTTATTATCTTTCTCCTATTATTAAAAAGCACAATATATCGATGGTGTTTGCCTCTTTCTCTGTCAATTCGAAAACCGGACCAAACACTGGGATGGGGCAGCAGCAGAGAGGGCCCTGCCGCAGAAGCTCTGACATCCAACCATGAGGGAGGCGCTCACCACACTCAGGCTGCCACTGCCCGCAGAGGAGCCACGAGATGACCACCGCCAGAGTGCTTCCTGTTGCAGCCACCTGAAGAAACACAAGCTTCCATCCAAATGCTTTCAGGGGAAAACGGGTACTGCGTGGGTCAGGTTGCAGAACTCACGCAGGAGGTGGGTGAAGTGGAGGAGAAAGGAGAGAAGACCCCACAACCGAGCAGCCTGAGCTGCAGGCAGTGCCCAGGCCAAGGCAGACCTTTGCGCGGGGGAACAGGCAGCTGAGACAGCAACTCCTTTGCTTCAACTGCTTCACAGATTCTCCGCATATCAAAACTAAGCTGATTGTTGCAATGTATCATGAGAAACAACTACCTGACAGATTAAAAAGAGCCAAAAAATGAGCAGCGTGCTCCAGACAGCCACTGTCTGCAGAACAACTACCTTCCTCCTCCCTCAGCCGCAGGTCTGCTACCCGACAGCAGCCAAGCAGACACACCAGGATTCATCATTTGAAGGATGGGATGGAGTTGGGGTAAGGAAAGGGTCTATTATAAAAATTAAGTTTTCATAAAGCCAGAAATTATGTGAAATGCAGTATTTAACAGTTGTTTAAAATATGCATATCTAGGTTTGGAAGAGTTACCCTGATTTAGAGCAGGAGCACATCTGTTTATGTGTAAGTAAATACAGTCTGACAGCAATTTGGATCATCTATCAGAAAGAATCAACTGCAAGCTTAATAAGCATCATTTGTATTCTACATAAATCTATTTGTTCTTTCAAGCCACTGCAGTGATAAAACATTTAAAGTCTTCCAGTGTGTACTAAATCTAGGGTATCTAAGCAAAGCACAGCATATTCCAGTTGGATGCTTCCCAAACCATATCGCTCAACTTTTTAAATATTACTGCCGTCTGGTAACTAGGCTTTGTTTACCAAAACAGTAGCTGTGCACACATTTCTGCAGCAGCTGTGGTCAAAAATTAAGTGATACCATTTGGTTAAGTTACAATTCACATTCAAAACAAAACAAAACAAAACAAAAAAAACTCTAAAAATGTTTTATCGAATCAGTCACCATTGTACCTAGAAAAATGAAAGATAGCTTTGTATGTTTTGGTTTCTTTCCCATTTCGGTGCTTTAATGTTCTTTTTAATGTTCTTCACCAACTTCCCATCTATACTGACGCAAGAACAAAGTAACAGCAACTGAAGAATTTATCAAGAGCCATCTTACTTGTATTACACATAACTCCCTATGGGATGAGTACTGGTGCTATGAAGGTAGAAATGCTGTAATACTAGTGCTTCAAGTTGTACTTAGAGTTCCTAACAAATTATATAAATCTCTCCCAGAGAGCCCAGTACAGAGCTATTCAGAGGCTGAAAGCCCTGATAATTTCCAGGGATTCTTCCCAACGTCTAGGCCACACGAAGCAAAATAAATATTTCAATTATGACTAATCTGAAACAATGCACAATGAAAACTGGGGAAGTCTTGGGAGCAGTGGGAATATTTACATTGGAAAAAAGCCTGTGGAGGTTTTTCCTACTCCTAATTACAGGTCATTGTATAAATCAGGGCTGGAAACCACAAGCCCAAGGTAATTTGTGACCGAGTTGTCATGGCAGCACAAAACACTCTCAAGGCCAAACAGGTGAAGAAGCATTTCCAGTAGCTCATTCCTTGGATATCCTACAGGTATCCAGTATACAGAAGAATTTTGACAATTAAAAAAAGGTTCACGGCCTCGGAAGGCAGACATCCTTGACTGGACAAAGGCCAATGCTAATGTAATTACAATCAACTATTTTTTAGAAAAAAGTTTTGTGGTGTTTAAACTTCATCTAAAGCTCTATCCAGTTCCCTATTCATTTCACTAATCCAATAACCAAACAGGAGCTTGTGGATGAGCAAGGAGCTTGTGGCAACGCTCAAGCAGAAGAAGGTAGTAAACAGAATGTGGAAAAAAGGACAGGTCCCCTGGGAGAAATACAGGAACGTAGTCAGGGAATGCAGAGATGCGACAAGGAAAGCTAAGGCGCGGTTGGAATGCAATCTGGCAAGCGACATTAAAAATAACAAGAAAAACTTCTTCAAATATATTAACAGCAAAAGGAAGATCAGGGAAAACGTGGGTCCGCTGGTGAACGGGGTGGGTACGAAAAACACAGAAAAAGCAGAGTTGCTGAATACCTTCTTTGCTTCGGTGTTTACCAAGGGCAGCCCTTTTGAGTCCCAGGCCCTAGGGACAAGAGAAGAAGCCTGGAGAGAGGAAGACTCGCCCTGGGTAGAGGAAGATTGGGTCAGAGAGCACCTAAGGAACCTCGATACCCACAAATCCATGGGCCCTGATGGGATGCACCCCAGAGTGCTGCGTGAGCTGGCAGAGGTCATAGCTAAGCCGCTCTCCATGGAACAGCTCATGATGGAACAGCTCATCCTGGCTGTTGTCTCCGGGCACATGGAGGACAAGAAGGTGCTTAAGAGTAGCCAGCATGGATTCATCAAGGGAAAATCATGCTTGACTAACCTGATAACCTTCTATGATGGAATGACCAGTTGGATAGATGAGGGGAGAGCGGTGGATGTCATCTATCTCAACTTCACCAAGGCTTTTGATACCGTCCCTCACAACATCCTCCTGGGCAAGTGGGGGATAGATGAGTGGACAGTGAGGTGGATTAGGAAGTGGCTGGATGGCAGAGCTCAGAGGGTGGTGATCAGCAGTGCAGAGTCTAGTTGGAGGCCTGTAGCTAGTGGGCCCCCCAGGGGTCAGTCCTTGGTCCAGTCCTGTTCAATTTATTCATCAATGACCTGGATGAAGGCACAGAGTGCTCCCTCAGCAAGTTTGCTGATGATACAAAACTGGGAGGAGTAGCTGATACCCCAGAGGGCTGCGCTGCCATCCAGAGGGACCTGGACAGACTGGACAACTGGGCGGTGAAAAACCTCATGCAATTCAACAAGGCCAAGTGCAAGGTCCTGCACCTGGGGAGGAATAACCCCAGACACCAGTACAGGCTGGGGACCGACCTTCTGGAGAGCAGCTCTGCAGAGAAAGACCTGGGCATCATGGTGGACGACAAGTTGACTATGAGGCAGCAGTGTGCCCTCGTGGCCAAGAAGGCCAAGGGGATCCTGGGGTGCATTAAGAAGAGCGTCTCCAGCAGGTCGAGGGAGGGGATCCTGCCCCTCTACTCAGCCCTAGTGAGGCCGCATCTGGAGTATTGTGTCCAGTTCTGGGCCCCACAGTACAAGAGGGATGTGGAGCTGCTGGAGAGAGTCCAGCGCAGGGCTACGAGGATGATCAGGGGCCTGGAACATCTGCTGTATGAGGAGAGGCTGAGGGAGCTGGGCCTGTTCAGCCTGGAGAAGTGAAGGCTGAGAGGGGATCTGATCAGTGTCTATACATACTTCAAGGGAGGGAGTGAGGAGGATGGTGCTGGTCTCTTTTCACTGGTGGCCACTGACAGAACTAGAGGTAATGGCCACAAACTGAAGCACCAAAAGTTCCACATGAACTTAAGGAAAAATTTCTTAACAGTGAGGGTGACGGAGCACTGGAACGGGCTGCCCAGAGAGGTTGTGGAGTCTCCTTCTCTGGAGCTCTTCAAAACCCACTTGGATGCAGTCCTGTGCCACGTGCTCTAGGTGACCCTGCGTGTGCAGGGGGTTTGGATTAGATGACCTCTAGAGGTCCCTTCCAACCTTAAGCATTCTATGATTCTATGATAAAAGATCCTAACAGCTGCTTAAAATATGCACGACTAGGTTTGAAACTAGTTGCAGCAATTTAAGGCAAAAGCACATGTGTTTGTGTGTAATAAAATACAGTCTGACAGCAATTTGGATCAAGTACCAGAATCAACTGCAAACTTAATAAGCTATGGGATAATTAACAAGTGTAGTTCATACTTATGTGAATATGTTGAGCTGTGTGCTGTTGACCCAAGCTTTACACCAGCAGCTTGGTACAGGTTTGGTATGTGCATATCGATTCCTTGCAGCAGTCACAGCTAGTTCCTGGATCTGAATGAAGGCTTCAGACTGATAAGGCACCTTGCAGACCAGAACAGCTCTGCAGACAGATTTTGCAGACACTGTAGATGACAAGAAGAGTCTCTCTGTTCTCATGCAGAAAGCAGAATTTTGTATGCTACAGTTTGTTCACATGTTGATGTTTCAGAGAGAGTTCAGCATTCTTGGAAGCAGTAATTATGTTTTTACTTTTGTTTCTCCTGTCCTTGGAGCCAGTCACATGTCCTGGTCCACCTTGACTGACACTGGTAGAGCACTTGGCCAAGTTTAAGTCTGAGCAGACAGGAGGGCTTTATGTAAGATTTAAGGACAGTTTCTCTTTGCTAGGAAAGAATAAGAATTTTGATCAAATAAAACAGTAATAAAAAGAAAAGAAAACTTTAAAACAAAACTAAACACATCTGATTCATAAACAACTAAAAATCACAATTATGTAAGAAAATCATGCAATAAATTTGGAAATCAGAAGGTCTATCAGTGTAAAATATCTTCATGAATAGACAAAATCTTAATTATCACAAAAATAAGCACTGGAGGTTTTACCATGTGAATTTTTTTTTTTTTTAGAAACAGAAGAAAAGCTGAGGAGACCACATCAGCTTGCTGCAAGTATTTCCATAACATACCCCATATTGCATTTTTAAAATAAAGTATAATATTAAAATTCAGTTAATCAAGTATTAATGAACAGTAACAGTGTGATTTTTGGATTTTTAAGATACTACTCAGCTAGATATTTGAGAATGATAAATGCCTGCTGCCTCCTCCCATCCAGTTAAGAAGCTTATGGAAGGTCTGCACTTTTGATAAACAAAGTAACACATTATACAGCAGAACATGCCATGAAAAGCTCTGAACAGATGAGTAGATGGGAAAGAAATGCAAACAATTGGAAGACTTTCATTTAAAAAAAAATTTACAAATTTAGAAATTAGATATTCATTTTTTTGGATGTGGATCAATGGGTGAACACTCACTATATATATATTTATATATATACACATACATACATACATACACACACAAACAAGATACAAAAGTTACAGTACCAGGTTACTATTCCTTGCCTCTGGAATATACTCTTATCTTCCAGAGAAGTTTACTGCATTGCATGCTTCAAAAAAACACATCACACTTTCAAGAGCTTATTTTCAGATTTCTACAAGCAAAGCTGGCAGGAAAGAAGGATATTCAAGTAACAAATTCATTTTAACTTATTTTTGAAAAGAGATAGAAAAAAAGCATATATTCATTTTTTATTTAGGCTTGTGTCTTCCACATAAACCTGTTATGTGTTTCTTTTATCTGACAAGTCTTACAATGACACAGAGTTGGCACTGATGCAGAGTGCTTTCCCTGCTTGTATAGCATATATATCCTTTCCTCCTCCACCAAGGTTTGAGACAAGAAGAAATCCCCTTTTAATTCTGCCCTCTGTTTCTGAGGGCAACCCTGGCTGGAAACATGAAGCACTTGCCCTGGGCTGCAGAAGCCCAAGTCTATGGCTCCATCTGCACAGGTTGTCCAGATTCCATCACCATCTCTCCAATGATGTACACACATCTAAATTCAAATGGGGCACAGGCCAAAGTTTAATTTAATGTTGTTGAGAAGAGGGAGGCAGAATTGTTTTGAAATTCTCCCTGAAAAGCAGCCTGTTGTATTAGAACAAAGGAGCTTGTTTCTATTGTTCCTTTGCTTGAGTTTACCCTGGTTAGAAACGTCATTTATGCCTCAAAGCATCAAATTAACATTTGAGGATATGTATTTTAAAAACGGTATTTGCTTCTGCTCTCTGAATTGCTAATGCTTAAAAAAAATAGAAAGAAAAAAAGAAAGAAAAAGAAAAAAAAGACTTGGTCAGATGTTGACGCGGGGGTCTCGGACACCGCTCACCCGATCAATGTGATCAAGCAGTGCCAGTTTATTCAGGGTTCCAATCGCGCTTATATGCAAGATTTCCCCATACACGCGAGCGCTTCTTTACAATGATTGGTTAAGACCCCGCGTCTACGCATCTAACTATACAGTGTGATAGGCTAACTAACAGAGGCTAACTAACAGTGCCCACGTGTCCTCACATTTAACGACCGTCCCCCTCTACTTGTTTGTCTCAACTCTTTGACTCCTTATCTGACTCTCCGCGAGATCTCCTTATCTCTTAGTCAGCAGTCCTTCCACCCTTTCATCTAGGTCTGGCGCCCTTCTGCCCTTATCTGGCTTGCTCACAGCATGACCACTGGCCTTCAGAAACCCCACAATTCCCCCTTCTTGTTTTTGAGCAAGCCAGAATTCTTGATGGTTCACCCAAAATATGTCTTTGATTGCCTTGTCCACTGTCTCTCTCAGACACTTAATCAGGCAGGGAAGGACCACCAAAATGCACAAGATTAGTAGAATCATCAAATCCGTTTTGATCAGTGATTGTAGCCAGTCAAACCTTCTTTACAGCATTCTCAATCATATTGGATACACATTTCAATAAGCAAGGCACAACTAGTAGAATGCAACATAGAATCAACAACACCATCCCAACACTTAATACCTAACACCGGTGCATCGAATCGGTCTGCTGTTCCACAAAGCCAACAACTCTTGATTTAGTTATAATTAACAATCTGCCTAAAAAGCATAACATATCCATTAGCACTAAAAGCAGCATTAACCCCTATAATAGCGTTAAAAGCAATACTACCTCCTAAAAGCTACAATATACAGCTAATAACAACGGTAACACTTCTTCCTCCCATGTTTTCCTTCTGCAGGCTCACATTTTCCACAGCTATGGTACTGGTTGCTTGCCTGCTACATCTGATCTAGGCGAGTTTGCTTCCAGCCAAGGTCTCACCCATTTCACTGGCACCCATCTGGTTCCAATATCTGTAACAACACAAGCATACCCTTTTCCCCAGGTTATCAAGTCCAAAGGTCCAGTCCATTTTCCTGTGTTCCATTCTCTCAGCATCACCTCACACGGACCCGACTTTACTTCTGTCAGGACTCCCTTTAGCCCAGCCCCGTGTTTGACCTTCTGAGGGACTAGGCTGTCCTGAGGTAATCTCAAAAAGTTTTAAAACATATACTGCTTTTGCCAATCTCTCTGCAGGCATAATTCCAAATTCTCCCCCCCCCCCTTTTTTTTTTTTTTTGGTAGCCAGCATTTCAGCGTTTGGTTCTTCATTCTTACTTCCTGTGCTGAAGTATTTCCCTAGTCTCTTTCCAAGGATACAAGTCAGAGTACAGCTCCCAGTCCTCCACTGGTGGGGGGGACGCCATAGTCTGAGTTATTCCTGGCTTTCCCGCTTTCAAATTCTGCACTTTCTTGTTGTGCTTATTCAGCCCTCTCTGCTGATACACATTACACAATAAACATCTAAAGACCACACACACAAACAGCACAAACACAGTTTCTATCGAGTGGCACGACCTCACGTAGCTGTGCACTTCACTAGTGAGTTCCACTGTCTCAATTGCCAAAGCCCATCCTCGTCGCTAATTAGGTTGCCAATGGGCCTGGGATTTGGCGATAATCACCCAAAACAATGTGGCTACGGGGAGCCTCTATTCAGGTGGAAGCACCTTAAGGAAGCAAAGTATGAATAACTACTCTTGAGGTAATACTTGTAGGCAGGATACTGAGACTGAACATTCTCTCGAACCTTCCATCCTGGTCGCGCAGGTGCGCATACCAGTAAGTGGTCCCAGTCGTCAGTCTGAGGGTCCTGCCTTCCTCATCTTCCTCTCGGGTGTTTGACCTTCAAACTAGTTTAGAGGATGTTTGCAGTTCCCGGGCAGGCAAACATCATCTTTCTCAAGATCCCATTATGACTCTACAGATCATACAAATTTCCTCCTTTCAACCATACCTCGTGTCAGCATCATTATACAAAGGATACAACACATAATACAGACGAACATAGCAAACAGAAATAATAGCCCTAATAACGGTTTCTGCCCTTACTTAACGCATTACAATTCTCCAACCCCCACTTTAAAAGACAGATCAAATCCCCCTGCACCTCCCCCCTGGCTGTTGTCAAGCCCTCAGCAACATCCGTCTCCTTGATTTCATTCGCCTTTTCTTCCCTGGCCCCCTTCTCTAATTTTTCAAGGTGATTCAACAAGTCCTGGACCCAGCCAGGCCGTTCCTCAGGCTCGACAGGGGGTCCGGAAGTGGGGGCACAGATGGTGCAGGCGCTGCAGGTGCAGGTCGGGGGGTTTTGGCCATGGATCTTCAAACACCAACAGTTTTCGGTGGGGTGGTGGTCCCGGTCCTGAAGTGCTCACAGAGGCTTTTACAGGTACACTGCTCGCAGCTTCGGGAGACTCACAATCCGTCGGTGGCCCTGTGATGTCCTTTGGACGATGGGAGGACTCAGAACTCCCTTGCTTTCGCGGCTTGTCGGATGGTAACACTGGGCCCATGAACGCCTCCTGAGAGGAGGTAGCCGCTTTCGTCGGCCCACTCTTTGAACTCGGTGATGTGGTAGCCACAAGCATCGCCGTTGCAGCAGCGCATTCGGCCTTCATTTCCTTTAATACCTGTCGTACCAACCGCCACCCAGTGGCTAATTTGACAGCATCTTTTGACCCCTTACTCACTTCTTCCCACAACTCTGACTCGATCCGGTCCCATGTGGGCATCTCAAATAATTTCTCGAGTAAGGCCTTATCATATCTTAGTCCTCTCGTAGAAAGGATATGTTGGAGGAGCTTAACCACTGCTTCTTCCTCAGAGCTTAGCGTGGACCCCATCTCCTCCCCAGCCGCTCACCTGTCCTGGGTGAGATTCCAAATTCGTCTTTACGCCGGCGATTTTCCAGGCGCCGGGGCAGTGCCTGTTTCGGCTGGATCCTCCCGCACCCTCGGATACCGCCGCTGGTAAGCGCTCCTGGAAGCCTTCGGCGCGAGGGTCCCTGTTCGGGCGCCACTTTGTCGACGCGGGGGTCTCGGACACCGCTCACCCGATCAATGTGATCAAGCAGTGCCAGTTTATTCAGGGTTCCAATCGCGCTTATATGCAAGATTTCCCCGTACACGCGAGTGCTTCTTTACAATGATTGGTTAAGACCCCACGTCTACGCATCTAACTATACAGTGTGATAGGCTAACTAACAGAGGCTAACTAACAGTGCCCACGTGTCCTCACATTTAACGACCGTCCCCCTCTACTTGTTTGTCTCAACTCTTTGACTCCTTATCTGACTCTCCGCCAGATCTCCTTATCTCTTAGTCAGCAGTGCTTCCACCCTTTCAGCTAGGCCTGGCGCCCTTCTGCCCTTTCATCTAGGTCTGGCGCCCTTCTGCCCTTATCTGGCTTGCTCACAGCATGACCACTGGCCTTCAGAAACCCCACAGCCAGACCCCAAAGGGAAAGAGCGTTTTCTTCAGGCAAACTAGGCATTGATTTTACATCCATGTCAGCACAAGCCTATATCTTAATTAAACCTCACAAATTAAGCAGGTAGTTGAAATGGTGTCCAAAAAAAAAAAAAAAAAAAAAGTGTTTAATTACCACAGAAGTACTTTTTGGCATATCATGCCCAGCTTCCTCCCTCCCCGCCCAAGCACCAGCTCCAAAACCTCGGGCGTAAAATCCCCCCTGAGAAACGCAGCTCCCTTGCAGTCCTTCACACAACACTGCACTTGCCGGTCCTGCTTTTAATAAACTAAGTCTCTACTTCTAACACAAACACTATTATTTATAAGTGCTATTTTTTTTTAAGAAGCAAACAAGCCTATGCGCGTTTAAACTACATAACTTCACAACTAGATGCTTCACAACTAGCATCACCTAAATGAAAAAGTGCATCTCAGTGAAAGCCTGTCAAGATTATAAAACATTCCCAAATACTTTTCAAAAGTAATCATGTTGATGACCTCATAAATTATTCCAAACAGGTACAATCCGAGCTCCCTTCCATGTACAGGTCCTGCTGGCTAAAGGGTTTCTCATGGCACATGACTGCACCACGTGCAGAGTCAAAAAATAAAAATAAAATAAATAAGAATAATCTGAACCTTTCTCCCAAAAATAACCTCTATGCCCCTTCACAAGCATAAATGTTTCTGGCACAGCACCCAGGTAAGCTCATGGCTCAGCTCTAGTCAGGGCAAGGCGCTCAAACTCAGGCACACTGCACCACATTTTAAGCAGACATCGCTCACCTAAAAATCAACTAGTGAGTCTAAACCCTGTGACAGAGTAATCTGCAGCAACAAAAACATTGCCTAGATGTTGCTAGGTGCTAGTTCGCAGTAAATACAATTGTAAATTGCTGGTACAAAAACAGCTGTTATTTTGAAGACAGCAGAAAGCGTCAGACAACAGATTCTAACACAAGGCAAGTAAAGTCAAAATCTTCTTCATGTTTTCACCTTTTGATATGGGAAAGTTATCTCATTGTTTTATGTCAAAATGAGGGAAGGAAAAAAGCAGTGAGTAAACGAAAAATAAAATAAAATCCTGCATAAAAGTGCTTATAAAATGCTGCTTTGTCACTTTCCTGCAATTGTTATTTGTGTTATTTGTTGAAACTTCAATGCACAGAAAGGAAAAAGTTTTAGTACAGAGTTACCCATGGACATTACCTCCGAACACTACAGAATTATCCTTCCCTTCTTTTGTTATGTGCAGTTATCAGCATGAAAAGCCAGATACAATACTTTTACATTATCCATCCTGCAACCAATAAATTGCAATGAACTCTTATTAAAACAGCAAAGTAATTCCAGCCAGGAAGGAGCAACAAATGGAAATGTATGTGCATCCTTTTCTTTACTATTTTTCATTTTAGCTAGTACCACAGTAAGCTGCCCATATAAAAGGAGTTGTGCAGCAACTCTGACTTTAAAGAACATAATTTGAAGTAACATTTCAGAGGAAAAACAAAAAATCATGAGTTTGGCCACAAATAAGGCTGTATTCTTCTGATCTGTTCCTGCGGACACGGAGGATCTCAGAGCACTGGGGAATATACACGACGCTGAGCTCAGTGGGCTGTTCCAGCACCTCGGCGACATAAGTACCACACTGTGATACGAGAATTTGTCAGCCAGTACAAAAGCGGTCTGTAATACATTTCAAGGATGGAGCTAGGGTACACCATGTTTTACAGAAATTATTCATGCACACTTGAACCATGAGAAGCAGTTAACAGCAAAGTCTGTTCAAAAATCTCTTCAGCAAATTGTAACTGAGCAAGATCCAGCTTTTTCTAAATCTGGGCCTCCTACTAAGACAGGCAAAAACAAACACGGACAGAGCATGCCAGCCAGCTAGTGTTTTTCCTTTGGGAGGCAAACAAGAGATGGAGTCAGCACAACGAACTGTGCCATTTATATTCTAAAGTCTGTGAAATAGAGTTTTATATATATATATATATATATATAAATATATATATATTTAATGTGAAAAATGGAATAAGGTTGGCATCAAAAAAGTCAAATCAGAAAGTCACAATTGAGTTTAAAGTTAATAAAATACTTTCTCAGGGACAGAAAAGATGTCTTAACAGTTTCTAAGAAAGGCTCCACTCACTCATTTAGCTCCAGTCCCCTGTGGATACAGTTATTTTATTATCAAAAGCATTAAGGGAAAGTTTAAATAACTATTACGATGGTCGAGTCTGCGTTGCCCATAACGTCCTCCTGAGCTACCCTCTGCATCTGGTGCAGGGTTCTGCAGGGCAGCGTATTCGCCCCTCCATCCCTGCAGCCCCGCCCCGAGACCCTGCAGCCCCACAGGACCTCCTACTACACCCCTATGTCTCATATCCTGGTGCACTAACAGCATGGGATGCGGGGCAGACAGACATGGAGCAGAAGCTGCCAAGTGTCTGGGGAAGGAGAGATGGAAAAGGAAGTGATGTGCAGTAAATGGGATGGGACAGAAAGGTTTGTTTGTTTTTGTCACAGCCACCACTGTGTCCAAAACCCAGCAAGGCAAGTGATCATCAGCAAGAAAGATTTTCTTCCTATTCATTCAGCAAGCCAGAGGGAAGGACATAGAAAGACTCTGCATGTTTTTTTTTTTTTTTTTTTGTAGCCAGAGGGAAATCTCCATCCCCACACCCCATGGAAATTAAGTAACAGCTGCAGAACAGAGCCCTTTATTTGCCACGGCACATTAGGAGAGGGGAGGGTGGCACTGGGTAAATCTCCACATTTGCCTTCTGCAAAACAGTTCTGCTCAGAATGACTAGAAATGCCTTTTGCTGCACTTTTAGTTGTGCATAATACTCAGGAAACTAGTTCTGTTGAGCATTTTCTTACCTAATCAAATAGCTGTCTAATTTATTCTTCCTAAATTATATGGCAGCTGTGAGGGAGCACTGCTCTCTGCTCTCTGGCTGCAGGCAGCTCACCAGACAGGCAGTCCCCAAAGAGAGACCTAGCAGGAGAAGGGAAGATGGGGGGCTATGGGGTTCAGCCAGCCGTGCTAGGGTAGTTTCTGTAGAGCTGCACATGAGGTTGCCTTTTAGTTATTGCCTCAAGAAAGCAACCGAGACAATGACACGCTCTGTTCCAAACTTCTTTGGTTATTACAACTCGGGCAAGGGTGCATTTTTAGGACCATTGCACCTCGATCCAAGTAGTCAAGACAGGGTAAAAAAAACCAACATGGCACTTAATACACTGTGAGGGAAAGGAAGATCACGCATTGCAGGTAGCTAGCACGCACACACGGCCTTTACAAGAGCTTTCACCTTTTTGACTGTTATCCTCAGCCTGCTAACAGGGAAACAGCACCTGAAATTACAAGGGATTGCTGTTGTTTTGTTCCAGTTTAGAAGCATTTGGGCGGGCTGTTCCTACCTACTGGCACGTGACTCAATAGCTACCACCGCACCAGGACAGGCAGAACCTATTAAGTCAGGACCATGAGCTGGCAGCGCAAAAAGGGAAAACAGGGTGTCACTTGATATCAGCACTGTAGCACTCATCTGCAATTCTAGGCCTTCCAAAATCCCAATAAATAATTCGTCACACAGGATTTCTTAGTGGAGACATTTCTGGATGCATTTCCCTTCAGTTTACAGGGGAAAAGTATTTCTCTCCTGCATTGCTTCTAGGTTTCTTTCTGAGCTGAATGCTCAAGTTTGTGTATTCACCAATAAGGGGATTCCCCTACAGTCTGGCTGAAGAGCAGGACAAAGGGAGGGGGGAGACTGAGCGGAGCCATGAGCAAGTGGGACAAAAGAGCCATCTGCCAAGAGGTGGGGGCCTTTACAAATAAGGGAATTCCCCCACATTCTTCAGCAAGGGGGACAAAGGAGTCAGGTGACCTCAGGTGAGAACAGATGGCAGGAGACAGGAGTTTGGTATAGGCGGGCCGGGAAGGCTGTAACTTCTGAGTACCTTGGCCAATGGGGAAAAAGGAGAGGGCGTCCCTTGGTCGGGAAATTAGGATAAAAGGGGGGCTGTGTCCTCCAGCAATTTGAGAGACCCCACAGGGATATGCCCGGTGGACTCTCTCTTTATTCAAATAAAGTTTTAGGACTCCTCTGTCTCCTTTTTGGGCATTCAGTTCTTGACAGCGAGATTTTCCACACATTTCATTATGAGTCCCCATGATGTGGAACTTCAAGGCGCAAATGCAAGGGCTGCTGCACCTTTTAAACCAGGCTGCAAAACAGAGAAGTGAAACAGCAACTATGAGGAACACTACATACCCTAACATCAATGAAACCCAACTACACAGTAAAGATCACTTCTGCCACCTTAAATCACAGATTTAACAAACAGAACAAATGGAAAGAAATGCACACTTGGATAGACATTTTAGTAAAATCCAAAACAATGAATTTTAATCCATTTTCACACATTAAACTTCTAAAAGTGAATTTCAGCAGTAGTTATGAGATGTTAAGCTTTATGTGGCTCTTTGCAGAAACACGTAACTTCAAATCCAATTTCTACACAATTTTAGAGCAACATTTAGGTTGCTTGAAAGCTCTCAAGTTCTGTTCTGTATGTGCTGCACTGCATTTAACTGGTCTTAGTCATCTCCCAGCTGAAGAGGAAATCCCAGATTGCACTCACTGGAGTGAGAGATACAAAGTTGGCCTGATTCATGCGGCAACCCAGAGGCTTCAACGTAGTCAAGTTACTGGATCATTACTGCCTGGATGCCCCAGAGAAACCCTGAGACACCACTGTGGTATGCACTGCTCAGTAGCAGTCACAAAATTTAATAATACTCTCCAACAGACCAGACAGGAAAAGGACAGAGGAGAAAGCAACACACACACAGAAGCAGCATGACTCACCCACACTCATACCGCACCACAATGGTATAGAAAAAAATCATCTCTTCTGACTCTTAAAGCCCCGCCACTGACTAGGCTGTGTCTGAAAGACAAATTTTAAAAGGTGTTTTCCATACTAGTATATCTGGTCTTTTTTGGCTCTGCTTAAAACTTGGCCCCAGTACCATCTGACAATGAATTTTGTGGACTAGTCCTGCCTTGTACAAACAAGTTCTTCCTTTTATTAGTTTAAAAATTTGTTCTCTCCATTCTGCTGACTACTCTCTCATTTGTCTTCTTTATTATTATGGACAGTTAAACTACACCGATGCCGCCCACATCTGCAATGTCATTCACAGGATGGGAGGCAGAAGAGCAGAAAGCACACAGCTTTCCTTGGTTTCTTCTGTCTCCCCTTCTCCATCCTAAAACTCTTAGTACCTCAGATCCATTCTGATACAAACATATTTTATATTGTTCTTCTCCTAATATCCAAAACTATAAATCTGCACTACAGAGCTGAAGAGAACATAATCCAGGAGACAATCAAATCCAAAAAACAGCTGTTTTTATTCATTAGGAGCAGGAAACTTTGCACCTTTCCATGCTAGAAATGCCTGCCTAGGGCAGTTTCCGCACTGGACACGTCACTTCCTCGCAGGGGGCACACAGCCCCCGCACACGCTGCCACCTCCTTCTTCCAAAGCCTTGCTGGACTCAAGGAGCCGCAGAGGCAGCGGGAGAGGAGCTCCGGCAGTGCAGGCAGCCCAGCCACCAGGCTGGGCACTTCCCAGGCCTTTCCCAGGCTCCTGCGAGTGCGACAGGCCAGGAGTGGGAGGCGGGCGGCAGCCGCCCCCTCACCTCCCCACGCCACCGTCTGAAGCCCTGAGGAGGGAAGATGGAAGTGCAGCCCGAGCGACAGGGGCGGGCGGCATTATTAACTGCTCCCAGCTGCGCTGCCGCTTCGCCCTCCGCGCGCAGGCCCAGTAAGAGGGTGCAGGACTGAGGCAGAGGCAAGATCTCTGCAGAGAGGTGGGCACTGGGCGCGCGGGCCTGCAACCACCCACGTCGGCGGAGACGGCAGTGGCAGCCCCTCCGGCGCTGTCATCCTGCCTGGCCCTCGGCTGAACCATCCGGGCTGACGTCAGTTGGCGACGGAAGCAGCATTCCTGAACAGTGCAGATAAACTCACTAGTGGGAAGGTTAGAAAGCCTTCAGCTGCAGTGAAGAAAGCAAAGGCTTGGCTGGAAGCCAGGCTACTGAGCTCAGCATTTTGTAATGCACTTCCTTTTTACTTGACAGCTTGCATAATGCCTCACCAGTTCCACCTTTAACCCTTTGGTCACCCCTTTTCACCTCTGAATGGCGCTTACAAGGTGCCCTCGGGCCGCTTCCAGAGGAACAGCAAAAACAAATGGAGAGGCTGCAGTACCAGGGGCAGGGGGGCAAGCTGCACGTTTACTCCTCAGAAGTAAATGCCTGTGGAGTCGTTCTTGGAGGAATATGGCCACCTGATGAACCAGCCATACGAGCACGTTACACAGACCAAAAAAGGTCACCTTGAACCTGCGGAATGAGGAAGGTTCTAGAAGATTGACGGAGCCTGACAACAACCAATCAGAGAGAAGAAAGGCTCTAGCCAATCAGACGATACAGGGGGTGCGCACCCGGGGAAAGGAAATGGTATATAAGGGACAGCTTTGTTTGAATAAATGGTTCTTTCAGCTTGATTCACATTGGATTGTGTGGAGCCGAAGGTTTTTTTCTCCTCAAATGCCTGAAAAGGAAAAATGGGAACTAATCCAGAGTGCCACGGGGCCCATGCAGATGAAGCAGGACCAGGCACAGCTAACCTCAATTCGTTCTGGCCCAGGACGGGTTGGTGCCCTGACAGAGACACCCAACCAGGTACAAACACTGCATCTTCTGCGGCTCGGATTTTAATCACTTTTATATATATACACATATGTATATATACACACACACAAACTATATGATGCTTACCACCCTGAATCATGAAAATGATGCCACTATGATGACAAGCAGATCTGAAACTAGGGGTGAGGGTGGGTCTAAGAGCAGCTGCAGTGACTGTCTGCTACAGACTCACACTATACAGATAACTACCAATAATCTCTGCCAATCTGAAATGCCAAAGGAAGCTTCCTGAAGGTCACGTAACCTTGATTTCCACGTTTCATTCATGCACTTGAGACCACACATTTCCTATTCACAAGCTGCTAGGATGGCGTCGTGCAGCACATTCCTGCTCACGCTGCTGCCAACCTCTGGAGCAGCCCCGAGGGCTGTGCTCCAGCCCTGGCACTGCCACCACTCGGGAGCCCCTGGACACCTGTGCTGCAGCAACACGCACCCGCTGCACCACAGTTAACACCAAGCACGACACATTGCTCATTATTAATGGTCATCCTAGGAGGTATTCGTATCCAATCCCTCCCTCCTGATTGCTACCACCAGGTAAGTGCCGCAACCTGAATCAGATCATCTCTGAGCAACACCAGAGTAAACTTAGCGGTGCAGTTTTAACTCAGCTAGAAAACAAGTTGTTGGCAATGCTCATTCACAACCCAAGACACCTTGTTGCAACCATGACAGATGACGCAAGCCCAAAGGAAAAAACATCTATATATTTCCTGAAGAGGTGCAAATACAGTGCTGGCAAAGCCTCCTAACATTACAGACTCTTGGTTTTAAACCGGGTGTTCATGTTTTAATTAGAAAAAAATAAGTTTTCCACTTAAAAAAAATATCCAGCACTCCTCAGAACTGGACAGTGCTCAGGGATAGTCAAAGTGCAATGAAAGCTTTGTCCTCTGAAATCATGATTTCCAAGCCACAGTGCAATTTGAAAGAGACGTTATAGAAGACCAGTTCAGCTTCCCCATACCGGTGCTCCCGGCTCATACCTGTCATTTGAGCAGCCAGCACAAGGCAGAAAAAAAGCCACCAGTTCCTCATGCTCCCTCCACACTGCATGTGCAATCCACAACACGGATTGAGAGAAATTCCCTTCCCAGCCTCCTGTAATCCCCACCTGGGGAAGCACGGAAGCTCTAGCTGTCAAGACTCTCCAGCGTTGCAGTCTTCAAACGTCGTAAGCCTTCAACACATATGCCATGTATTACTTCAACTGATAGTACAAAGAATTCCAAATACCAAGCATTTCTACTTCTTTCATCTAAACTTTTCTAAATCTGGCACAGATCGCATTTGTTGGCAAACTGGACAAATTGAACATTAACTACTACAAGCAAAAGCATTTTATCTGAGTGCCTAACTGACACCAGTATCTAAATGCATGGAATTAATCAGTTCAATGTTTTGCAAGCACCAGGGCATTTATTTGAATAAAAGTTCCCCATAGCTATCATAACTGCCATAACACACATTTTAAAGCAAGATTTTACCAGTATATATAGCAACACAAAAAACTCAGGAATGACTTAATATTTGCTGTGGGGGCCATAACTTTTAGTTTTCTTGACACTTACAAATTTAGTCTGTGCTTTAAACAAGGCAGATCTGTATTTATCTTACATTTACTAGATAATTGGGTTGGAAAAGATCTGTTGCTTTATCTGATCTATTCTATCATTACAGAGCAGGATTCACAGATTTATAAAACCTTCCTGAAATACCCTAATGATGTCAGTTCCACAAACTAACTTAAATGTTCCACTGGGCACCTGACAGTAGTGTTAAAGGGATTTCAGTTACTGAGTTTCCATTTTCCTAGTTTTACCTTTTCTTTTGCAGCACTTGCCTGAACTATTAAAAATAACTCCCCTTGTATCATCTTCCCTCTTCTTTTTGTTCCAGTTTTGCTCCTAAATCACTTTTTGATACAACACTAGTTGAGAGATATTTAGCACATCTCATTTCTAGACACTTCAGAGTTATAAAAGTCAAATTAAGAATCATTTACAGATGTAGAAGTAGGAAGGTATTTTTAATTTTACGTTTAGCTTTATGCCTTATTTATAATACTTCCTCAAGACTAATCCAGGCACCATCTAATGGAAAATAATGTTATTTTGATGGTTTTGCTGTATCACCATCACAATTATCTCCATAGTTTTCTGACTACTGAGAAAATGAGGGGAAAAAAAAAAAGATCATCAGTGCAGAAACCAAGGACAGTAAGTGCTGTTTCTGGATTTTCCTGGGGATTTGAAAACAGGAAAATGACTGATGGGCTACAGACCACTCCAATTCTAGCAGAATTTAGTGCTACCAAATTTATGCTTCACTACTGGCTTCCCATTTGAAAAAGCTGCTCATCTCAATGCCAGCACAGGCAATTCCCACTGTTGCCCAACAGTTTTCTTAAAATAATCCCAGTGTTAAATTGCTCAGGGTTTTCTATTTGACTTTGAGCTTCTATCATTTAAGTTTTATTTGCATCCCATTTTTGGCCTTTGGATTGTTTTGAAACTTCTCTTTTTAGCAGCAAAGAACAATTGGAAACTGCAAACCCATAAAGCATTACAAAAGGCAAACCATCATGGAACTTCAAAAATATCTCTTGGGGTTCTTTAGTTTTTTTAAGCCTTTTGATTTCAAAGGAAATCAATCGTGATTGCTGAACACTGTAGTTGACAATTATGCAATACTGTGTAATTATGTACCTATTTAGGCTGTGAAACCACACATTCACATGTTTGTTTTCATACGCTATTCCTCTCTTTTTTGGCTATGCTTTTTTGTATTTTAAGACTGACCAGTAACAGGAATTTGTACAGGATCTAGCACAACTGATAGGATAAAATAATACACAGTGTGCAGGAGAAGACGGGGGGGGGGGGAATGGACAGAGGCAACGGGAAAGCTCTTTGGAAACCACGTAAACACACCCTGAATAAATCCTTCCTTCAGTCATGTAGGGCCAACTCCTCTATCGAATCAACCAAAGATGGCCTTACGAACTGTAAACAAAGTATTCACACTTTGTAAGGTGGAGGAATAGGGCATAAAATAGCTCTTCAACATGAACAGTTCAAACCAGAAAATCCAGGGAGGAAAACTTAAGGAACAAGAAAGTGAAGGGAAGCAAAAGGACAGTTCAGCAAGAAGATCATATAGCTAAAATTTCCATTTCAAGAGAAAAGCTAAGGTCGTTCTTATAACGAATAAGCATCTTTATTTTTTTTGCAGTTGCATATAAATTACTAGTCTTGCAATTATATTTAAAGACAAACTTCAATGCTAAACTACACCTTTTAAAGCTGGCAACTCTTCACAGGCTCTATTTATGAACAAGCCAACCTCTTAAAATTTTATTTTTGCAGACCGAGGCATGGATTTCTCATGCGAGGGCTGCACTCTCTAAACATCCAGTTCTTGCTCAATGCTCATCTCTGCACTCCCATATTTCATTCATAGGAGGACCAAAAAAAAAAAAAGGAAGTTTCAGTGACCTTATTTGTCCCTTCCTTCCATGCACTGCTACGCTTTGTACTGCAAGGGATAGCTAGGAGCATAGATCCTGCGCGTTTCCAAATGGTTTTCATCAGGATGCCCTGTGGCAGATTGACTGCTTCCTTAGGGCTAGAGCACTGTGGGCCGAGCTGTTTCAAGAGCTCTACAGCAAAGACCTACAAAGGGATGGATGATGCAGAGCAAACAGTCCACCATTGACAGCCATGGAAAAACACTCCTTTGATTTGCTCAGCCAACCTGGACACATCTCAGAAAACAGAGCTGCATATATTCCCTTTTACCAACCAATAGAGAGAGAAATAGGAAGAAGCCAGCCCATCAAGGCCAAACTGTATGGACCGTTCTACACAAACAGCTACATCGGATAAGTCAAACCCTTGGAAGAACCACTTTGCGCAAAGGGATGTTCTGTTGTCAGGGATTTTTCTTCCTTGCGTTAGTTTTGGCTTACACTGGATGGTCACTGATCCCCCCTACACTTTTATGCTCTGACCTAAATCAAAGAAGGGACCCAGACAGGAGAGAAAAAGAAAAAAGAAAAAGAAAAAGCCCTAAGAAGTGATCTGTCACTGGACAAGTTCCCCAATCCACATCACCACAAGGCCGCACACACACTTCTAGGGCAACTTGAGCTCATACTGATGCTGCAGAAAATGTGTGTGGAACTAGGGCCTAAATCCTACTGAAATATGTAGCGAGTTCCCCAACAGGCACATGGTAAAACGTACTTGCAAATCTTTAACCTATCTTAGGAAATATTTTAATAGGTTTTCACCAGTTTAACACATGCATTGCAAAACAAAACTGGCTGAACTGAAAATGCAATAGCTTACCACCTAGGGACCGTGTGTGTGCACCTCAGAGCATAACTTTTCTTCTCATCCCACTGTACTTTCAGAGAATTGTCAAATTCTCGGAAACCCACAAGCCACATATTTGTTGGTGAAGTTGCTGATCTCACATGAAAATATCAGTTCCCAAATACTTCTCCTCTGAGCGTTACTTCAGCTAATAAACCACCACAGCATAAACACTCCCAAAACAGCCTGAAACTTTCCCAAGCACTCGGAATAGACATACCCACCCCCCCTGCAACTTAAAGACTTCCACGTTCCAATGTCTGTGCTTTATTACGACTTCGTTCAGGGAATATATTGCTCGTTTCTCTCCTTCAGAACAATTCTGCAAACTTTTAACAAGTGTTAAGCCTGCTTATATAACATCCTGGAGTTTACCCCAGTATTTTTCGACCTTTGGAGAGAGCTGCTCTAGTTCAAATTAGGTCCTGTGTTGTATTTCCTGCCTACAATATTAACACTCATCATAAAATGGTTTCAACAGCAGCAAAGTGTCACCGAGGGAGAACTGCAAGTCTGTGGTTTGCAAGAGTGTCAGCACAGGGTGCGAAAGCAAAGTAAGAAAGCAAGGGCAGCATGCCAGGGTGCTCCAGCACTGGAGTAGTTAGAGTAACATATAGGGCAAAAGAAAACATCATGCAAAGGAGGAAGTTCAGAGACTTAATGCAAGTTCTTAAGCTGCTAGCCAGTTATCTGCTCAACACGGATTCTTCTGAGCAATCACCCTTATTATTGACTTCTTAATGAATCAGAAAAAAAAAACAGAAAAATATCTGTCTTGCACCAAAAAAGATAGTTATTAAAACTGTGCTATTGCTGAGGCAAAATATAAAATTAAATGAATAAACAGGATTACCAAGTACATTAGCAGTTGCATTGCAATGTTTTAAAGGGCAAAATTAAGAGACATTAATGACTCAAAGTTACCCCAAGAAATGCCCCAAAAATGGGTAATATCACATTTATCATCTAAGAAAAGCTATCATTACAGAATAAAAAAATAAATAAATAAAAAGTTAAGAGAGCGGTAAAATGCCAAAGCTGCTACTTTGCAGGATGTTTAAGGAACATAGCAACAACACCGCCTACAGGGGCGATATTAACAGCTATTTACAGAATGCTGCTTTTGTGTCCTCTCGCACTATGGGGTTTCATCCCCATATTAAGGATAGTATATAAAATCAAAAGGACTGCATGAGCTAAGGTAACAGTGCTGGGTCCCGGATTGTTCAATGCAGACTCCTAATAAATGTTCACTGTCCTCGAAAATGGGACAGTGTCTCTGGGAAGCTAAGGGTGAAGGGTCAGTGTAGATCAGCAGCCACCTAGGAGGCTCCTGGGCGCTTCCCAGCAGACACAACTACAGCAACTGGCCTTGCAAAGGGAGATGTGGGAGCCAGCCCACCTCGGGTAACTTAATTTCTACTTAAGTTCTTTAGGGAAAAAAAATGGTCCCCAAGGGCCATCTGTTTCTTCAGAGGGGTCCACTTAAAGTCCCCCAAAGATTGAATACAAAGGGCTACCAACATCAAGTACAAACAACAGTTAAATGTGTTTTTTTTTTAAACCTTGTTGCTCCTATACTACCCTATTTCTCAAGGGCTAAATGATCAATAAAATCCTTCAATTCAAACCCTTTTACTTCACTGATGTTATTTCAAGGAATACAACTCTTTTCAAAACACAGCCTTGCAAGTCTCCCAATTAGGCAGCTGATTGATGGTGATTACCTGAGATTTTATCTGAAAACCTGATGCCCCACTTGGTCACAGTGCAGGGGGCATAAATTACAGTGCCTAGAGCACAGCTAAGCCAAAATCCCTGCTGAGAAATCCCCCCTGTCTCAAGATCTGTGGAAGCACTGCTTTTTGATAGACGGATGAGCTTGGAAGTCACTGCAGAAGGTGAAGACATTAATGCTTCACAGAGGAAAATGTTTAGTTAACTGCTGCCACAGACTTGGTTGCAGCAACATCTGCTTCAAAGGGAGAAAATATTTCTCTAACCGAAACAAAGTTACATTATCTTCTCCCTCTGGGATGGTGCTAGCGAGAAGAGCACTGCTTCCCTTGCTGCAGACTGAAATGGGCTGAAGAAAAAGGAGATGTGAATTGAAGAAACGGTCTTAAACAAGTCCCTGCTTTGCAGAGAGAAAGTCCCAAGTAGGCTCTACTAAGGTATTTGCAGGTTATTTTCTGCTGTTGCCTCACTGGCCCTTCAAGGAATGAGAGAACCAGGAAGGAAATACAACTCCATCCTAGTTGCCTCACAACACATATTGATGGCCTAATCACAGAGCAAAGTGGTAACTCCTTAATCTAAAGTCACTGAACCTCTCGAAGCTCTGTTTTATGTTAAAAACGTTTTAGGCAGGACAGGTAAACCTAAGATGCTGCTCCAATTTCTGCCAAAGGATTCAAAGCATGATGTGCTGGAGCCACCAGCCTGCCGCTTGCCTGCCTGCATCCTCTGCCGATGGGAAATCTCGAGTCGCTGCTGCCATGACAGAACAGGCCAGAAAAATGAAAAGAACGTGTCAAAATTCTGCTGAGAACCCCAGAGCAGACATCGCTGTCTGGGACGTGCTGCTCTCCAGCGAGGGAGACAGAGAGCTGTGGGTGCAGAGGACATGAACAGAACGAACAGAAAGAGCTAAAGATAAATTTTATTAACTGCTGGTTTCCCTATCAGAACAACAAAAACTATCCACGTGTTTGCACTAACAGCCTTGCAAAACCAAGCTGCTTAAACTCAAATATCCTTGCCTTTTTTTTGGACTAAAAGTTACCATCCATCTCCTTCAGTGAGTTAGTTACATCCAGCCACCACCATGCTGTTCAGTCCCTACGGGCAGCTACTGTGTCGGAATTCTCCCCAATTCACTCATGTTGTTAGAAGACTAATTTACACAGAGACCTTGCACTCAAACTAAACATTCCTGTAACCTTTTTGGTGACTGAAAAAAAAAAAAAAAAACAGATTCAGCCAAGGCACTAAATGTGTTCATGGCTCAGAGAGAATATGAACAAGCAAGCATCTAGTAGGTCACCTGCCATTAATGTAATAATTATGAATCCTCTAGTTTCCTGTGTCTGGCATGACCTTAAACACCTGAGGTTTTACTAGGTCTTACATCTTCAACAATCCATTACAGGATATATGAACTGACCCTAAATTATCATAAATTCTTCTGTCTTCCACTCGAGATGGAACTTTAAGATCTAACTGTCTACAACTTAAATTTTTTCAGACATCCACTTAACAGAAACAGTAATGCTCCTGCAATGAATCCAAAACAAAGCACTTGGAATCAGCCAAATTATCTCTACCATGAACTTTTCCTGCACATTTATACCCTGCTGCTGCAGTATGTCCTCAAGTGTATGTAAGAAACAAGTATAAACTCCCAAGTCAGCAGCTTAGGTCCACCCATAGCAACACATCTGACGAGAAACAAGTGTTGACAATTAGATGGTAGCTACATCACCCTTACACAGCTAGAGGTAATGGTGGACAATGTTTGTTTTCCACCAAGTATTCAAAAACATGAGTTCATCTTCACAGGGAAAAATGAGGTTTCAGAAATTTTGTTTAAACTGCTCCAAAGGATGACAATTCTGAAACATGAGATTTTGCAAAGAAAACACTATAAACAATTCTGCTGAGACAGAAGCCCAGCACACAAACTAAACTAGTGTCAAGTCAAAGACACATTGGCAAATTTTTTGTTTGTTTGTTTTTGAACAGTGCTCAGGTGAAAATTGACAAGTAACCCTGGCATCTAAGAAACCACAGTTACATGGCAAATACTTTGATGTTAATGCAGTCCCATGCAAAGTTAACTAGGCTCTAGCTTTGCAAAGGTAAACTGCACAGTACTCAAGAAACATGTCAACGTGAACAAAGATGATACAGTTGTTCATTACATCAAGTCTGAACTACTGATTATACTAAAGATTACAAGACAAAAGACTGAACCTATGATATTATAGTTATTTCAACCACATGACAAGAAATAAATTCATAAATGGGGGAAAAAAAGCAACTTCACTGAGCATAAACAAAGGCTAAAACTTCAACCGCAAGGCTATATATACCTCTATATACACACACACACTCAACATTTCAAGTCATCCATTCATATGCCAGCCTTCTTAAACCACAGCTACATGTACTTCTCAATTGTAGTCCAAAAATAAAGTGACCATGAGTAATTTAAAGTTGCTTGTTACAATGACAACAAAAAACAACAGAATCTACATATAAGTTTCAGAAAATAAAACCCATTTTAAAATGTAATAATCTTTTCTTATTACATTAAAAAAGAAGTCCTATGCTATCCATCTCAAGACAGTATATCAAGTATATATATAGTTTAGAAGTCATATATTGTTATCCATTCACTTGTATGAAAATGCTTCTCCTATAAGCTTTACTGTACGCAGAAAAGTCACATGTTTAGACTTTAAAAACTGAGAGTTTTTAGACCATTTAAAATGCAGTAGTTAACTATTACATGCAGAAGAGAAAATGTCAAACAAAAACTTCTGAGATGATCCTTAACTCCTCCTTACTCAGGCTTTGCTGTGCTCGAGATAATTTGAGGGGTCAGAAAGGAGTTGGGTGGGCACATTACCAGTATTAATGCTGGCGATGTAAATACAAGCTTTAAAACTACTCCCTCTCCTATAGAGTAATGAATGAATTTGTTCTAATTACACAGGCAGGGTAAATGACGATTCATTATTGTTTTGTAATCAAAATAAGTGTTTTTATTTCAGTGTTCTTTGGGGGTAAAGGGAGCCTGAAAATCTGAAGCTAAAAAAAAAAAGTTGGATTACTTTTTTTGGGGGGGTTGTTTCTTTATTGATAGTTGAAAAATAGTTAGAAGCTTAAAAAGTTAATGCTTAAGCTCTTCATTTGTATTAGGAAAAAGCAAGAACAACAAAAATAAAACAAGAGAAACTCCAATCTCACAAACAAGTCCAAAATCTCATTCATTAACAAGCTTAGAAAAAGACACCCAAGATACTTATAAGGAAATAATTTCTATTCTATTTGCAGCCAGAGCCGCCATTAACTACTCTGAACTTCCAGACTGAAAAGAGCAAATTACTTCCACTAGCCTGTACTCCACCAAGATCTACAGTGAGTGGGACTTGCGCTCTAGAAGAGAGTGGAAAAAGAAAATTAAACTTCAAAACATGGTCACTATTTACAGCAATCTCCATGGCATCTGCATCCCAGATTAAAAACACGATTTTTCTTCCTGCTCTAGCAGTTATCCTCCTTTTCAGGCAAAATCTAAGTACGTTTGAGGAATAAAGGAACATAGGATGTTTTATAAGGCTCTCTGCTAACCAAATGTACTTGAAAGATCAAGAATGTTTCTTAAAGCTACCTTGGGATTTAGTCAGTTTACCAGATGCTCTTACTGAGGACGAGACAATTTATCAGCCCCAGTAGTCAGGTTTGCTCTGAACTCAACTGTGCCAAATCACTGGGTGTGTTACAGAGATCCAAGACCCTAAATTTGCTACTGAACTCATGGTCAGCAGAAAGGTAGTTACCACAGGTGCAGACCCAAAGATCCACTATATTGGCTACTTTCGGAGAAACCTCTCATGCCCAAGAACAAAAAAGTTCTTGTGTGCTACCTGCTGTGCAAGCCTCCAGGCAGTGGCATTAAGTTGTGCTGTAAGGAAAGCCCTATTTTTGCCACTGCAAAGAAAACAATGTTCTTTTTCACAGTCCCCTATACTGAAAACAGTTCTGTGCTTACAGGGCAATGTATTTCAAGGTATTTTTAAGTGCTCTTTTGATAACTACTCATAAAACTTTTGTCTTTTCCTTTTTTGTCAAAATCCTGCCTCACACTTTCATTATTTGTAGCCAAATTTGTAGCCAGCGGCAGGCTAGGACTCTCCTTCAGACGATCTAAGCCTCACAGTCCAAGCCTCACACAGGCTGAACAGTTCATTAGATCCAGCTTTTCCTTCTGTTTTCCTTTTGGCTTTCCAAGTGCAAGAACATTTTCTGATCAATACCCTGCTTACTTGCCACATATAGGTAAGTAGCATAGAGGAGAGAGAGGAGAGGAGGAGGAAAAAAAAAAAAAAAAGAGGCATTTCCCAGGCCCTGGCTTTAAACTAAATGGAAATCTCAGGAAGGAGTCTGACAAAACACTTGATTGCCTGATCACTTTGCCATGTATGCCTGCCAATATTCTTCAATCTTCACAGAGAGTTCAAAATCTCAGAAACAAAACTGCTAGCCCAGGATTCTCCCAGAACTCTCCCAGAATTAACTCTGCCAAAAAATAGACTCAAGAGTTTCAACTCTCAGCTAGTCACTTTTTTTTTTTTTTTAAGGAGACAATAGGCCTGAACTATATTGATAACTGTCCAAAAAATTCTAAAGCTTAAATTCAGCTGCCAGCAAAGACACCATCAAATGTGGTTAATGCCTGCTGAAAGATCTGAAAGGTTCAAAAGAAAAAGGGGCAGAGTTGTTTTTATTTTAAAATCTCCTGTTAAAGCTCATTCTTCATGGAGCAGTTATTTCATGAAAGAAACCATTGAGGGCCTGTTTTTTTAAAAAAAGAGGTTTTAGTGCCAACAAATACAAACATGAACCAAGTGATTAGCTACATAACTACTGTTGAATTACACACTTGTGCACATATCTAGGCATAAAATACTCTTAGCATAGGACTACAAGGGTTTCCATTTTCAGTGAAAAGTAGTTTCAAGTTCTTCAATAACTTATCAAATTTCAGTAAGGCTCATATTGGCAGTATAGGCCTCAGTGCACATGCCAATCGTGTAAATTCAATCTAAGGCCCATCAACACTGCCAGAGTTAGTGTTCTTCAGCTGCAGATGTAGCCAAAGCTACGTTAAACCCACGTTTCTACCATTTCTGGCAATGACACACTGCACAAACACCTACATCATCTTGGTGCTGCATAGTTCCATCTTTCTATAAAGGCAATCACATTCTAAATTGGCAATGAAAAAGCTCTACTTTAATTAACCTTAAGCTATGCATTTCTTCATAGGATGTCTTATTTCAAGAACTGAAAGTAGCCCTTGAAGAAGGTAAAACTTCAGACACACAATGCACAAGTGATCAGTTCTTTCCTGTCGACAATCATTTGTTCTACTCAAGTAATACAAACTACAAAAGCTTTCGGATGACATAAGAAAAAACTATGATGAGGGTCATTGACAGCAGGCTTCACCTCACTACCCATTTGAAATAGATGAACACGGAACCGAAAAATTAGAGAACTCCAGAGGAGGAAGCCTGATGATACCACCATCCAGCTGTGCGGAAAATCTCGCTGTCAAGAACTGAATGTCCAAAAGGAGACAGAGGAGTCCTAAAACTTTATTCGAATAAAGGGAGAGTCCACCGGGCATATCCCTGTGGGGTCTCTCAAAATGCTGGGGGACGCAACCCCCCCTTTTATCCTAATTTCCCGACCGAGGGACGCCCTCTCCTTTTCCCCATTGGCCAAGGTACTCAGAAGTTACAGCCTTCCCGGCCCGCCTACACCGAACTCCGGCCTCCCGCCATCTGTTCTCACCTGAGCTCAGCAACTCCTTTGTCCCCCTTGCTGAAGAATGTGGGGCAATTGCCCTGTTTCCCTCCTTTGTAAAGGCCCCATCTCCTTGCAGATGGCTCTTTTTGTCCTTCTGGGCTCATGGCTCCACTCAGTCTCCCCTCCCTTTGTCCTGCTCTTCAGCCAAACTGTGGAGAAACCCCCTTATTGATGAATACAGAAACTTGAGCATTCCGCTCAATCCCTCCTCTTTTTCTTTTTTTTTTTTTTTTTCTTTGGACAATATTTGTTTTTACAAACTAGCTTATTAACTAACAACCTGCGTTCAGTATGTCTAGTACCCATCAGTAGTCTTCATATCCTCCTGAACTCCCACAGACCCAGCAACCCAGAGTTTATTTTCCAGACCCACTCCCCGTCAGCGGTACAGATCAACTGAGAAGTCCAGGCTTCTGGAGTCTTGGAAATCTTAACTCTGGTGTGATGAGTCCATCCATGCTCAGCTGTCTTGATTGATGTACCAAGACCCAATCCCCTGGTTGGATATCATGGACTGCAAAATCCAAGGGGAGGATCTGTGTGAGCTGGGCTTCCTGTCGGAGAGACTTCACAAGAAAAAGTATTCTGGCTACATATTGCTTTAAATATAATACAGTCATGGATTTCCTTTGGTTCTTCTCCCTCAGGACCAGTTAGACAAGAAGCTGGGTTAAACCCTCCCTCGCTTCAGAAGCCCCTTCAGATAGCAAGGCCCTGACAAGGTATGGGACCTTGACATCATGGGATCCCTCTGTGGTCAGTTTTCGGACCTCAGTTACTATTAGGACCGTACCTGCGCAATTCTGCAGACAATAAGGCCACCCCTTAGCCACTGGGTCTAACATATAAGCTATTGGTATTCGCATGCCTCCATGCTTTTGCACTAAAATTTCCTTGGCGTGGCCCTGTTTGACATCCACATATAATTCAAATTCTTTTTCTGCATCCGGAAGAGCTAAGGCCGGAGCCTTGCTCAATTTATCTTTTAATTTTCTAAAGCTCTGTTCTCCTTCTTGTGTCCATACCACAACATTGGGGCTGTTTTGGGTTAAAAAGTCATACAGTGGTCTAGCTAATGCAGAAAAGTCTTCAACCCAGGCTCTGCAGTATCCTACTAGCCCTAGGAACTGCCGTAGCTCTCTCTTAGTCCTGGGTAATGGCACTTCTAAAATTCCCCGAATTCTTTCTGGGTCAAGGCATCGTAAACCTCCGGTCAAAATATGCCCCAAATATTTGACCCTTCTTTCCACCATTTGTGCCTTCTTTTTGGACACCCTAAGCCCTTTTTGGGCCAAGAAATTAAGTAATTTCACAGTGGCTTCCTCTACTACCCCCTCTTCTTCCCCTGATAGGAGCAAGTCATCCACATACTGCAATAACCTAACTCCAGGAGGTGGGGTAAATTCCTTCAGTATTTTCTGCAAGGCTTGTCCAAACAAGACCGGTGCCTCAGTGTATCCTTGCGGGAGAACTGTCCATGTCAATTGTTGTTTTATTGTTTTTCCTCCCTCCTCTTGTTCCCATTCAAAGGCAAAATATTGCTTACTATCCTCTGTGAGAGGACATCCCCAAAATGCATCTTTCAAATCAAGTACTGAATAGTACTGATGTGAAGAGGGGATCTGGTTTAGAATAGTGTATGGATCTGGAACTGTGGGATGTCTTGGTTTGATAATTTCATTTATTGCTCTTAAGTCCTGTACCATTCTATAGGTTCCATCTGGCTTCTTGACTGGCAGAATGGGAGTATTGTATGGAGACATACACGGCTCCAAAAGTCCTGCTTCCAGCAAAGACTCAATAGTAGGTTGTAAGCCTTTCCTTCCCTCTCGTGAAATAGGATACTGCTTTTTAGAGACTATCTGCCCTGGTTGCTTTAAAGTAATTTGGAGAGGTTCCATGTCTAGTTTTCCATATTTTCCTGGAACTGCCCACACTTCTGGGTTCACTTCAGCATAAGCTTTGTCAGACATTTTGCACAAAGTTACAGTAGTGCAAGCTTCTTTATCATCTCTTACAATACTGATTTGCATTCCCAATTTAGCCATCAAATCCCTCCCCAGCAGATTGCAATCACAATTTGGGACAAAGAGAAAATCATGCATCTCAAATTTATTTCCCACATCCACTACCAGTGGCTGGATAATACGCACTCGTTCGTCTTTCCCACTTACCCCTTGGATAACCAAGGAGCCTTTTGACAATCGCCCTCCTTTTGGCATAAAATTCAAGGCGGATCGAGAGGCTCCTGTATCTATCAAGAAACACACTTCCTCTCGGTCCGGACCCACCCTACATGTTATCAAGGGCTCCCGTGTGGTGGATCCTTGGTATAATGGGAGCCCCTGACACCCCTAGCAATCCATTTCCATTAGTCGGTGAATTTCCTCTTCCTGAGGATCTCTTAGCCTCTGTGGGCATTCCCTTCTCCAATGTCCTTCCTCTTTACACAATGCACACTGATTTCTTCCCAATTTTTGTTTTAGTTGGATATCTTCTGTTGAAGAGACCATTCCCCTGCTCTGCCTTTGATTACGCCCTTGAGATCGACCCCTTCCTCTGGCCCTTGGGAGTCCCTCAGGGGGCCTCACAGATCCTTGTGATTGTCTTATATACTGAGCCATAATCATTGCCTTTGTCTTTGCCTTTTCCTCATCCCTTCTCACATACACCTGTTGTGCTCTCTTTACCAATTCCTCTAATGGTTTATCCTGCCACTCTTCATCCTTCTGCATCCTCCTTCTTATATCAGGCCAAGATTTAGTGACAAACTGTACTTTTAGTAATGTGTCAAAGGCTGGTCCCTCAGGGTCCAGTCCTCCCTGTTTCCTCAAAGCATCTCTAATTCTTTCTAGCCAATGAGAGGGGCTCTCATCTTTTCCCTGTTCCAAGGACATAGCCTTTGACATATTATTAGTTCTGGGGACTGCCATTTTAATGGCTCTGATTATGTATGCTCGATAATCTCGAAGACGGGTCAAACTGACTCGATCATTTGGATCCCAATGGGGGTCTCCCACTGGGATCATATCATCCACAGTGGGTGCATCTATCGCATTTTGGCCTGCCTGCGGGTGTTCGTCCTCCCATAATTGACGAGCTTTTGACGAGCTTTTTGCAAGATCATTTTCTTTTCCTGGAATCCAAATAAGATTCCTAAAAGAAAATCCCAATCCTTTCAAGTGCAATCTGCATTTCCAAACAAAACAACAATATTTTATCATTAGTTCCTTAATTATTTCTAGGGGAATGCGTAAGTTATCCCAAACCCTCAAAAGTCTCCCCAAGGGACTATATGGGGATAAGTTAAGGTCATCATTCCTTTCCCTAGCACCCTCTTTTGCCTTCCCTTCGCTGCTCTCCCTGGACTCCCATGTCGGAGTCGCCACCCCTTTTGTTCCCCACTGTCCCATAGTACTCACCAGTGAGATTTCAATGGTCCTTTCCGTCAAACCTGGTCCTTTCCGTCGGACTTTAGCGCTACCCGGAGGTCCTTTCCTTCAGACCTAGTCCTTTCCGTCAGACTATAGCGCTACCGGGAGGTCCTTTCCGTCAGACCTAGCCCTTTCCGTCGGGCTTAGCGCTACCGGGAGGTCCTTTCCGTCAGACCTAGCCCTTTCCGTCGGGCTTAGCGCTACCCGGAGGTCCTTTCCGTCAGACCTAGCCCTTTCCGTCGGGCTTAGCGCTACCGGGAGGTCCTTTCCATCAGACCTAGCCCTTTACGTCACACCCCTTGAGGACCCCCTCCTGGTCCTACCTGCGGATCCCCCGATCCGCTTCTCGTCTGTCTCCGGACAGTCTCGGGAACCCAATCAGTCGTCCGGTGCAGGCTGCCGTCGAAGGGAGTCGATCACCAAAAGCTATGGTGAGGCGCGCCGTCGACTCCAATCGCCGTCTGCCGTTCCCGGAAGGTGGAAGGATCCCGGACGAGCCCCCAATTGTGCGGAAAATCTCGCTGTCAAGAACTGAATGTCCAAAAGGAGACAGAGGAGTCCTAAAACTTTATTCGAATAAAGGGAGAGTCCACCGGGCATATCCCTGTGGGGTCTCTCAAATTGCTGGGGGACGCAGCCCCCCTTTTATCCTAATTTCCCGACCGAGGGACGCCCTCTCCTTTTCCCCATTGGCCAAGGTACTCAGAAGTTACAGCCTTCCCGGCCCGCCTACACCGAACTCCGGCCTCCCGCCATCTGTTCTCACCTGAGCTCAGCAACTCCTTTGTCCCCCTTGCTGAAGAATGTGGGGCAATTGCCCTGTTTCCCTCCTTTGTAAAGGCCCCATCTCCTTGCAGATGGCTCTTTTTGTCCTTCTGGGCTCATGGCTCCACTCAGTCTCCCCTCCCTTTGTCCTGCTCTTCAGCCAAACTGTGGAGAAACCCCCTTATTGATGAATACAGAAACTTGAGCATTCCGCTCACAGCTAAAGGGATCCCTAAGGGGATCATGACTTTCTGAGCTCAGGTAATGTTGCTCTCTGCAATCTAGAAGGTACCTTCAATAGCTAACAGAGTTTGCCACAAGCAATATAGGAAGAGTGTGTCACCTCTACAACAGAGGCCTTGGTAAGGTCTTGGCCTGGTGGGGGTACAGAACAATTGTCATCTGTGATCTTGCTCTGTAAGAGTCAGCTCAACTTTATCTCCCATACAGAAGGACATTTTGAATGGTATAATTCACTGTATCTTTTGCTGTGGAGCATGCTGTGTTTTGATGGCCCTATACATAATAAGTCAGTGAACTGTTCTAACTCAACAGCTTTCCAAATATGCACTATGCCCTTTAAGAAAAGAATCCTAAAAGGTGACAATCTCTTGCTCTTCATGGACAATATAGCTCAATAATTGCAAATCAGAGTAATCTAAAAGCAACATAAAGAGCTGGGGAAAAAAGGTGGCTGTAACCAATTTTAAATTGTTTTCTATTGTTCAATGAACACACTGCATCTTACCCCCTGTAAAAGCAGCCTGAGCACTCAAGTCTGCTGTAACCAGGCTCAATGCTTACTGCCTGCAAAACATGGAATTTAGACCTGTGCCATATTTGGGAAGATTGAGTGATATGGGACAGAATAAGATTAGAAAAAAAAATTGACTTCAACAAGTAATACTATAATGACTGATTCTGAGCAGACTGCTCAAGTTTGTGTATTCATCAATAAGGGGATTTCCCCACAGTCTGGCTGAAGAGCAGGACAAAGGGAGGGGGGAGACTGAGCGGAGCCATGAGCAAGTGGGACAAAAGAGCCATCTGCCAAGAGGTGGGGGCCTTTACAAATAAGGGAATTCCCCCACATTCTTCAGCAAGGGGGACAAAGGAGTCAGGTGACCTCAGGTGAGAACAGATGGCAGGAGACAGGAGTTTGGTATAGGCGGGCCGGGAAGGCTGTAACTTCTGAGTACCTTGGCCAATGGGGAAAAGGAGAGGGCGTCCCTCGGTCAGGAAATTAGGATAAAAGGGAGGCTGTGTCCTCCAGCAATTGGAGAGACCCCACAGGGATATGCCCGGTGGACTCTCTCTTTATTCAAATAAAGTTTTAGGACTCCTCTGTCTCCTTTTTGGGCATTCAGTTCTTGACAGCAAGATTTTCTGCACAATTCTAACTGGTTAAATATTTTCACATTCCATATTCAGTATTGGTTAAGTTCCCAACAAAATATTAAACTCACATTTTACTTTCAGGTCACAACTCAGCTAGGTTAATAGCATTTTTTCCAGGCACACTCTAGGTCTTGAATAGCTCACATTTTAAAAGCAGGTAATAAGTCATGTTAGAAATACTCTTTAAATTGCACAAGTGGCCTGTACTTTTGTTTTTAAGGTGGTAGAGTTGGTGACATAATGTATAAATAGTAATACAAAAATATCTGCTTGATAATCATGAAGGTTATAATTTCTTTTTATCATCACAACAAAGCAATTTGTGCTGAGGGAATGAGCAAGCTGGATTATACAATGCTGCCTGGCTCCCTTTGTGCACTTGCTGTCTGTACATCATGGAGCCTGTGCAGCTGCACTGCTCTCTGCTCAGCAGGGCCCTGTGCTCGAGCTCTGCTTGTGTCTGGAGAACTTGATGGGATTTCTCCCCGCACAGCCTCCCCCAGCCCCATCACACGTGGCTTCAAAGCAGCACGTGCATTTCTCCTTGAGCAACTGCTCTGAGCAGGGCTACCACGCTGTATGGTTAAATGGCAGAGTAAAAAAAACAGCTTAAGAGTTAAACCAGTCACACAGCAGATCAAGGGTCAGTGGGAATGATTTAGATATGTAGAAAAAATAGGGGGAGCTGAGCAACATTCCTCTAAGGTTATCTAAGTAACGATACATATGCAAAGTAAGAGGTACTGTGGCTGCTGGAAAGAGCATTACAAAAGCAAGCAAGTTGTTTACAAACATCAGGGGTTGCTTTTTTTGAATTAGTATTTCCAAAACACTCTCACACAATGCCAAATTCAGGAAAACCCAAGAGCTCCAAGACCTACAGGGTTTATTTATTTAATCTCGTTTCACCCTGGTGACCCCCCTCCCCACCACTGGCGTTCCCGCCAGTTCCTTCCCTTTATTTCAAGGGAATCGTTTTGTGTATTACAGCATTTTTTTTCAATCCAAAAAGCAGCACCAGGCAGCTTTATTTGCTAAATATTAACATCCTTCAAAAGCAGTAATGTAAAAATAAAACCTTGCATTGCAGTAACACCCTATTTAGGGGACTTAAGTTTCCAGCTATGTTTCTGATTTGCACTCATGCTGCCAGCTGCCTCTACACTTGTGCTTCTTGAGGGGAAAAAGCCTTCCCCCCTTCCCCAAGGGTCTTTGTTCAGCCCAGAGGCCAGCTCACCTTACCCCTCAAAGCCCTCAGAGCTTTTCTCAGCTGTTCACACAATAAACAGCTGTGGGGGCATGGAAAACCTATTACTGCTGCCTGAAAAATGAAAGCTGGCAGTTACCGTACATATAATGGAAGAAAAGCCTCCCAAACACATGAGCATTTCAATATATTCTGAAAGATCTTCCCCCTCCTCCTTCATTTCCCACATCTGTTTGTGAAAGCCTTCAAAATTACTCTGTGCAAACAGCATGATAAACTTAATTAACCTCAGAGTGCCAAAAATAGGATATCCCCCTGCTAAGTGCTAACATGAAATGCAAAAACATTAGCAAGGGAAGCATTGGAGTAATCATCAGCCCATAGGGTTAATGGGG
This sequence comes from Tinamus guttatus, assembly GCF_059628265.1. NCBI lineage: Eukaryota > Metazoa > Chordata > Aves > Tinamiformes > Tinamidae > Tinamus > Tinamus guttatus. The sequence continues at coordinate 211,662 of NW_028288554.1, read as the reverse complement.
CCTTTCCTACAGTTGCATTCCTGTTTTATGTAAAATGCTAGGTGGGCTGATACAAATCTAAACACAGGGTAGATGTACATCAACTCTGAATTCTGTAACAGCAGAGAAAGCCCTTCCTGCTTTTATAGGCATACTCAAGAATTACACAACTTTCAGTGAACAGTTAAAAGCCACAGATTCCTTTTGCTTGCTATATTTTTCACTCTAAAATAACCTGTCAATTATGCTACGGTTTCTGCTTTGAGGTTTTTTTTTTTTTTTTTAGGCATAACATTAAGCTTCAAATGATGACCAAGACACAGTACATGCATACTTTATTCCATTTTCTGAGGAAACATTCTTTCCTAAATGACCAGGCTGAGGGAAGTCCAGCTATTTCAACTACTAATTGAGAACACTCAGATTTGTCATTTGAGTTCCGTTCATTCTGTCTGCATGCATCAGCTTGCACAGCAGGGCTTGTCAAGATGTGCCAAACTGCATTCAAAATAACCAGAGCACAACATATAAAGTTTGCAATCATCAGGAATGTATTTCAAGTTTTAGCAATTAAGAGTTAAAGGACCTCAAAACATTCACGAATTTATTGCATCTAATCAGGTCAATGTCACATTCTGCTTACAAATCAGGAGGTCTAAATCTGAACCATCTGTGCTTAGTGGCATCATCATGATAAAAACAGCATGGGGTTGTTCAGCTTTGCCTCTTCCTCTTGTCATTTCTATATGGTGAAGGAAGAGAGAAGGAAATAAACTGAAAGTACCATGAAGCTCATGATGCTTGAGTATCCAAAGTTCGTGATAAGTACAGTGTGGACCTGTATACTCACCATAAGTCATCATTTAAAATAGACCTTCTTCTGAGAAAACTATTATTTCCAGAACTGACACACTGCTTTTAATGTCTTGATTTACTAATCATTTGCAACCATCTTAAATCAAGACTATTCATTCCTATCTAAATGTAAGTTTCATATACCTCATTTGAGTGAAGAATGTTCTGAAGCATCCCAACAGCCAAGGTTTCCATGAGTTTACACAAAACACATCTTTATTTGCTTTATTATCTGGTTCAGTATTATTCTTGGGAAGACCCTACCTCTTAAAGATCATCTCAATGCTCCAGGCTAGTCAATTTTAAGTCCGTTTTAAGTACTGAGCTAAACAGAAACAGGATTCATATCCTGAATCCATAACAAATTCAACATGATGGAAGCCTTTCAAATCATTTTACACTCTTAGAGTCTTCTGGGATGTATTTAACAGAAAATCTGTGGTGAAAGCAATTTCATGAGCCTCAGACCCTAGTCAGTGCATGACTATCTTTAAAGATGGATACATTTAAAGAGGCTGCTGGATGAACCAGACCTGCCACTTACACAGCATGAATGACAGCAACCGTCTGGTCTGAACTCAAGTAGCACCAAAGTGGAAGCACTACAAGACAAAAAAAAAGCCAGTAGTATCTGTCACCCAAAGTCAATACAACCTCTTTCTCATATCTTCAAATTTTAAAATCAGAGAGATTTTAGACTTGTCTTAGACTTGTCTACTAGGCCAAACAAGATCGCACAACTTCCCCTTGATGGCAGGAACAAAAACTATGCAGAGGTGCAGCTGGTGACAGGTTCACTGCTCTGGGGAAACTGCCCTGTGGACGGTCTCCCCACACAGACTGGAATCTAATCCATGGCACTTCACCCCTTGGTGGAAGGGGGTGGGGCAGCTGCCTTCCAGGAAGGTGCGAAAAAGCTCTGAGGTGAGGAAATTGCAGTCTTGATCTTTTATTTGGGTAAATATAGTACAAATTCAAATTCATCCATAGCAAATAAAAATTTAAGAGCTTCACCAAGAGAAATGAATCCTACAAACATCATTCTCCTCCTCCTCCCCCAACCAAGTCCTGCAAGCTGTCTACTCCTCCTGGGATAGCACTTATTACATTGGTTACATCTTAACCAACCTTCAAAATGGAACATTTTTGTTTCACCTGATTGTATTAAGAGAACTTCTTGCATTACTCACAGAATTGCTCTTTCTCCTAATGACAATAAATACCATCTGGAGAGGCTAGGAAGGAAACTAGACACTTCAGTCAGGATTGGAGGTCACACAGGCTGCTTTCCAGCAGCAGGCAACCAGGAAAGGCAGAGTACTCCAAGGACTGTACAGCTTAAGGGCCAGGTTCTCACCCACGCAGCCTTAAGACCCCAGGCAGAGCCGCCATCCCCTAGGCAGAACTATAGGGGGGCTCTAGGAAGTGAGTAACCTGGATCAGTCTGTTCCCACTGGAACAGAAAGAGGCAGTCATCACCTTTCATCTCTCCCAGCCCAGGCAGTTGGGAAAGCCAGAGCATCCCATCCCATTCCATCCATACAGACACACACAGCTCCACCTTATCTCTTCCCTTCATAGGAAAGGGAAGCCATTCCTGTTCCACTCTTCCTCTCTGTGTACAAGAGGGCTTTCAGCACCCTTCTTGCCCCCCCCCCCATCAGCCACAGAGATGCTTGGTTCTGCATCACATCCATCTGGAATAGATCATGCATCTGCTTCAGTCCTGAAGACAGGTCATGTCAGTAAACAGGACTCCCTTCTAGGAGCAGCTCTCTGTCCTAGCACAGAAGCAGCAACATCCTGCTCAACTGCTAGTTTACATGCAAAATCACAAGGAAAGCAACCCCCCAAGAAATAGTCTATTTTAGATTCTCAGTGAGGTCCATATCAAAACATCTCAGTTTGGAAGCAGTAGCATCATCCCCAATACCAGCCCTACAAGCTCAGCTTGGGATCTAAGTCATACTATCATTTCCCTCCATTACTGGCATTCCTACCTGGAATAAGGAATCTGCACAGCAGATAAAGTCTCTGCTACCCATACAGGCTTCAGTGAGGCTGCAGAGGTGCCCTAAGGAGCCAAGAGGAGAACCCATCTCCCTCCGAGCTATGTGGGCTTAGCAGGGCTAACAGAACAAAAAGCTGTTAACACTTATTTTAGTAACTTAAGTCAACAGCTATGAATGAAAAATAAGAAACATGCAACCTGGTCATCATTTAAACAACTGGGGAATAATAGGGGGGCAAATTTGCTTTGAAAGTCTCTCATACACAGATATGCTGAAACTCAGTTCTGTTGTACCACAGCATAGGCAACATTTGAACTTGGAGGCAGGGAAAGAGGGGGGGGGGGGGAGGCAGCAGCTGTTGCAAAAGCAGATACAGAAATAAGTGACTAAGTGAGCAAAACCGTATTTTCTTTCCCTTTTCTTGTACTCTTCAGGTAAACGTTTGACTTTAAAAAAAAAAAAAAAACACTGTGGTAAGAAAGGGGGAAAAAAGCAGGGGAGAAGACGGAAAACACACACCCACACATTCATGTCTCAAGTCAAAATTTAACAGGGAAAAAAATACTATGAATGAATAGGTGTGGAAGATGGATCTCCCTTACCCCTACTCTTACAAGCCCAACACACATCACATCCATTCCAGTCTCTGGAACAATCAGATCACCTTTTGCTAGGAGCAAATTCCCAATCATGACAGCCATCTCCTTCCCAGGCAGCAACAGCCAGGACTTCATGATCCTCTCATGCTTTCCTGTACCCCCCTCTTCCCATTTCCTCTCCCTTAAATGAACAGTAGCATTTACATGGCCAATCTATAAGGTAAAACTCACCTAGTGAAACCTGAGCCCAAAACCAGCCAGTTCTCTCTGGCTCTCCATGCAGCTACATGAACCCTGGCAACACCATGAGAGCTGGAGAAGGGCAACATCCCTTTGGTAGGAGCCTGCCTTGAAGTCAGCCTACAGAAAACATGAAACCTTAGCATGAAGTGCAGTGAGTGAGTGAGGCCAGAAAATGAGAATCATTAAACCTTTTTAGAATACATGCTTATAAACACAGCAATGCATTCTCTGTTCCAAGGGTTAGACAATGAGGCACAGAGCAGCGAGTCGGAGGACAGTACATGAGTCAATTATTTCATTTACCATATTCGTGACTGGAGTATTTCACAATGGGATGTGTTTATTTTGATGGGCCTATTTCGGAGCCCATCCTCAGAAGGGTTCACCTAGTGACAGGAGGGAGCACGTTGGCTAGAGGAGGCTCTTGGAGAGGAGCGAGAGCAGGAGCACGAGGAAGCGGCGGAAGCACACAGTGCCGCAGCTCCCACATTCTCCCTATGGCAGCAGCCTCTGCAAGGAGGAAAGTGCCCCCTCCCCAGAAAAGGGAGGGGGAAGAGCAGCAACATTGCTAAACTGTAACTGGAAATACACTTGCAGCTTGACTCAGAGTAAAGGTTTATAGCCTTTGTCATTTATAATCTTTGTAAAGCAACATGGGTTACCCAACTTGTGTGGAAGCACAGTACCTTGTCAGCAGATAATAGATGCCTTGTTAGTAGATAGTTAACCCAAAGGATGGCAGTCTTATCAGCAGATAAAGAACAGAGCAGGAAAAGGAGGAGGACTGCAACCCCCATGCAGAATGTCTTGTCAGAAGACAAGAAACAAAGCCAGGAAAAGAAGATATTTACAACCCCACGGGTGGCAATATGCTGATTGGTTGTAAGCTTTGCAACACTCATGTTAAGAGAGTATAAAAAGAAGTTGGTTTGAAAATAAAGTTGTCTCACTTTGCATCCCAGACTGAGTCCGTTCCTTTGCTAGGTGCAACAAATGGCACCCAATGTGGGGCTCGAAGACTAGCCGTCTCTCTGGTTGCACTGCCCAGCTGAACTCCAGGATTCATGCTGAAAGCAAGCGTCCTTTGTGCGCACATCAAGGCCTCTTGAAAGGAAAGAGGTAAGCAGCTGGGGACTATGGGGTTACAGCTAACGAAGGAACAAAAAGATGTCTTAGAAGTCTTTCTTAAGATCTTAAAACAACAGGGCTACAAAAGGTTCTTGCATGGGCTTCTAAAAACGATCCTTCAGTGAACAGTAAGAATGTATTTGATCCAGAGAGATGGGACCAAATTGGGGTCCAGTTGTGGGACTGTGCCACTCACAGTGATAAGGCTGCTGCTGGCCTGTTGCCACAATGGCGAATTGTATTCGAAACATTGAAATCTCAGTGGGTCACAGTTGAACACAAATGATGGGGTCGGGGCCCCTGCCATCCCCTCCGCGCCTCCATTACCTCAATCATGCCCTGATGAGAATCAGGACAGAAAATCCACTGCAAAAGCCTTCAAGGTACTGCTGCCTGATGACCAGGACGATGATCCTTTTGACCCGGGTCCTACTGACCCTGAAAAGGAGCCAGACCTATACTCCCCAGATCTGCATGATAAACAGGCAGGGGATGTGGGGATGCTGAAAGCCTTCCCCGTTATCTATGCGCCGAACTAGAATCTGCGTTGGGAAGGTTTGTCGGATAATCTTATTAAGGATGTGCAACGCACAGTGACAGATCATGGCCTTGGCGTACCATACACCACCCACCTTATACAATCTCTTTGTGATACTTCGGTTTTTACTCCCCATGATTTTAAAACTTTGTTTCGCCTCATTATGACTGATATGCAATACACGACGTGGGAGTCAAAAATGAGACAGCTTGCTTGAGCACAGGAGGAGGAAAACCAGCGGCTGTGGAAAAGAAGTCCTTTATGGGCTGTTACTGTGGGCGCACTAATGGGGGAGGGCGATCACAGTGCTACAACAGCACAGGCAGGAATTCCCCGAGGGCCTGCAGCAAGTTAAGACACTTGCTCTCCCGCCCCTTAAGGCTCTCCCAGAGGCTGGTAAACGAAGACAGCCTTTTGTTAGCATAAGACAAGATGCAAATGAGCCATATATGAAGTTTTTGGATTGGCTTAATGAGGCTCTGGAGAAGCAGATTGATAATGAACAAGCACAAAGCTACATTTTTAAACAACTAACAATTGAGAATGCTAACCCTGATTGCCAGAGAGTTTTGCGAACACTAAAGGATCCTACTATTGATGACATGCTGAAGGCGTGCATTAATGTCGGCTCTAAACTGTATGAATGCTCTCCGATGGCCAAGGTGTTTGCAACAATGCCTATGAAAAAATCCATGTTTTGCTCGTGGCCAATTTGGGCATATTCATAAATACTGTCCAAAAATGCAAGCGAACAAAGGAGGAGCAGCCGGAATGTGTCCACGCTGTCACCAGGGACAACACTATGCTAATCAGTGTCGATCAAAATTTGATAAGGAAGGTCGACTGCTGACCCCTTCGGGAAACTTCAAGCGGAGCATGGCAAGGGGTCCCTCCGTGACAGCAAATCACCCCTTGGAGTGGCCCCCTCAAGAAGCAGCTGCCGCCTGTGCGCCAGCACAAGCTGCAACGCTGGAGTTGACCTGGCCACCGCAACAGAATTGCTAATTACTCATACCTCAGTTGTGCTAATTCCAACTGGTGTCCATGGCCCCCTGGAGCAAGGAATGGCAGCATTGCTGATTGGGTGATCTTCAACAACGAAACAAGGACTATTTGTGCTACCTGGAGTTATCGATGCAGATTTCAAAGGAGAAATTAAGATAATGGTATGGACTCAAATACCACCCTGTACTGTGCCAGTGGGGAGCCGAATAGCACCATTAGTATACTTTTTACCACAGACACCAAATGCTGCAAGCACTAAACGTGGCACAGGCTCTTTTGGGTCTGCAGGACAACCTGAGATTTTCTGGACTCAACAGATAACTATGAATCACTCACAGATATCCTGTACACTACAAGCAGGAATTATAAAGTTTACTGTACAAGGAATTTTAGATAGCGGAGCAGACGTTACAGTTATCACTGCCTCACAATGGTCAAGCAGTTTTCCCCTAATGAATGCACACACATTGCTTTTGGGAATTGGTGGGCAGGGTACCCCAATGCAAAGCGAAAGACTGATAAATATTTTTGGCCCAGAAGGGAGAAGCGCAACCATTAGATCATTTATATTGCCTGGATCCATCACCTTGTGAGGGAGAGACTGTTTGAGTCAATGGGGCATGCAATTAAGCACGGATTTTTCTTAGGGGCCACTATCCAGCAGCAGGTCCCACCCTTGACCTGGAAAATGGACAAGCCGGTGTGGGTAGACCAGTGGCCCCTTCCACGAAATAAACTGCTGCAGTTACACAAGTTAGTAGAGGAACAATTGCAAGCTGGACATATAGTTCCTACTACAAGCCCCTGGAATACACCAGTTTTTGTAATTCAAAAGAAAAATAATTCTGGAGACTGTTATGTGACCTTAGAAAAATCAACGAGGTCATCAAAAATATGGGAGCCTTACAGCCTGGACTCCCTTCTCCAGCAATGTTACCTCAAACATGGACTTTGATAGTAATTGATTTGAAAGACTGTTTCTTTACCATTCCACTTGCACCGCAAGACGCACCTCGGTTTGCATTTTCTGTACCTTCTATCAATGCTATGGAACCCCATAACAGATATCATTGGAGAGTTTTGCCACAAGGCATGAAAAATAGTCCTACATTATGTCAACAATTTGTGGCAGCAGTCTTAAGTCCAGTACGGAAGTATTTTGATAACGTCCTCATCTATCACTATATGGACAACATATTGATTGCTGCAGAGCAAAAGGAAACAGCAGAAGAGGCTCTGCATCAGATTACGTGAGCAGCATCGGCTGCAGGACTGAAAATTGCAGAAGATGAAGTACAGGAAAGTCTGCCTTGGTGATATTTAGGATGGAGAATTTCTGATCATCAAATTTGACCACAATCATTGACCCTAAAGACAGACCTAAAGATTTTAAATGGTCTTCAAAAACTTTTGGGAACTATTAATTGGATCCATCCCTCCTTAGGGATTTCCACTGAAGTATTACATCCTCTATTTAAGCTTTTAGAAGGAGACACGAGTTTGACATCCCCGAGGAAGCTTATTCCCCCCACGCGAGCTGCGCTTGACAAAGTTGTGGAGAAATTAACCACTCAGACTGTTCACAGACGAAAGCAGAATCATCCTGTCAGCCTTTTTGTTTTTTATTCTAGCTTCCAACCTTATGGCCTATTAGCACAATGGATACCACAGGACGCATGTCCATTAATAATCTTGGAATGGGTGTTTCTGCCTCATAATTTTGGCAAAGCTGTCACCACCGCTATTGATATGATTGCAATGGTTATTCAAAAAGGAATAGAGCATTTGATGTTTCTAGATGGCACAGAGCCTGAAATTATTTATTTACCACTTAATACAAAACAATTAACCTTTTTGACTCACCAGCCTTTTGTTTTTCAGTGTGCCTTGGCAGATTATCCGGGACGAATAAGTATCTGCTTTCCAGGACATAAAATCATAGTCTTTTAACTCTCTTCCTCTATTACCTGTTTCCCATTTGAGCCTTACGCCAATACTCGACGCTCTTACAGTATTTACTGATGGCTCGGGTAGGACAGGGCGTGCAGTTGTAGTCTAGAAAAATGATGAAGGGCACTGGGAGAGCGACATACATGTTGTCACAGGCTCACCGCAAAAAGTGGAATTATCAGCAGTTGTCCGCGTTTTTACGCGATGGCCCTCTGCAGTTAACATTATAACAGACTCTGCCTATGTTGCAGGGATAGTCTCTAGGTTAGCACACTCCTTTTTAAAAGAGGTTTCAAACGAGACCCTCTTTGCGCTTCTCTGGAAGCTCACATGGCTGTTAAACAGAAGGATTTATCCATGCTTTAACCAACATGTACGCTCGCACACCTCGTTATCCGGACCTATTAGCGAAGGTAACGCTCAAGCAGACAGCCTTGCAGGAGCTGTAGTTCTGCCGGATTGCTTTGCACAAGCACGTTTGTTGCATGACTTTTATCACCAAAAATGCAAAAGCGTTATGGAAGTCGTTCCAATTGACTCAGGAACAAGCTAGACAAATCATACAGTCATGCCCAGACTGTCAGCGCATTTTACCAGTACCATCCATCGGAGTAAACCCTCGTAGTCTTTCTGCACTTGAAATTTGGCAATCGGATGTAACGCATATCCCTGAATTTGGCAGATCTAAATATGTACATGTTTCTGTGGATACCTTCTCATCCTATATTTATGCTTCTGTACATACAGGTGAAAAGGTCAAAGACGTATGTTGACACTTTATGATGGCCTTTGCAATGTTGGGAGTGCCAAAAACTATAAAAATTGACAATGGTCCAGTTTATATAGCACAAAAGATGCAAATATTCTTTCAACAATGGGGAATCCAACACATCACAGGTATCCCCCATTCATCCACAGGCCAAGCGATTATCGAGCATACACATGGCACCCTTAAGAATATGCTACAAAAACATAAAAAGGGCGCGTAGGATTATCCCCACAGGAACGCATAGCAAAAACTTGCTACGTGTTGAATTTTTTAAATCACTGGACAGAAGAGGGACCCCCCATATACCGACATTTTGATTCACACAGACAACACAAAGTTCAGGATAAAGCCCAGGTTATCGTCAAAAATCCACAGACGAATCAGTGGTGAAGGGTCTTTTCCTTTAATAACCTGGAATAGAGGATATGCTTGTGTTTCTACAGGCTCAGGGCCAAGATGGGTACCTGCTCGATGGATCAAGCCTTTCTTATCACAGTCATCATCATCTGCACCATGACATCACCCACACCGCAGTGGATGCCAACCCAGCCTAAAACCAACATATGGGTAACTCTGGCCAATCAAACAGGACAGGACATGTTATGTTTGTCATTATCTAGTGCAGGAAATCCTTTTGTAACCTGTCTGGTAGGACAGCCTGTTGATGATTGGCAGATTCCCCCCGAAAGGCGGCCATATATAAAAGATAAGCCTACTGACATAGTTGATAAGTGGAATAACTGGGTCCCGTGGTTTCCGAAAATGAATATAGAGCCACAAGAGCTGGATTTGTTAGGATCAGTAAAAATGGATTATTGTGTGTATCTTAATTATACGGATGAATGGGCCAACTGGAAAGAAGTATCCCCTCTCCTCCCGGGATACAAAAAACAAGATCCAAGGGATCCGGAGCCACATAAAATACAATGGCCGAATGCTACCTTATTGGAGTATAGAAATGCCACCGCATGGTGCAACTACACTGCTGCAAACATAATCTTATCTGGCAGATACCCACGCAAATTACCAAATGGCCTATTTTTAATTTGCGGGGATCATGCCTGGCCTGGTATTCCCTCTCGTGCATACGGAGGACCATGCAACATTGGAAGGTTGACTATTGACACCTAATATGTCAATGATTAATAGCCATAGAAAATGCCCCAAGCGTGCCATACACGCTTGCCATACACATATCTGAGTGTGATGACCAAGTAACATTTTGGAACACTGCAAAGACCGTAGCAGTATCGCTATTTGCACCTGGGGTGGCATCAGGGAAAGCGCTAGGAACCTTAAATAAGCTTGGCTGCTGGCTGGTGAAGCAGACTAGTCTTATTTCCCTGGCATTGAGTGGGCTACTGTTAGATGTTAATTGTTAGGCATGCTTCGCTTCAAAATAGAGCCACTATAGACTTTTTATTATTAGCACAAGGCCATGGGTGTCAGGATTTTGATGGACTCTGTTGCATGAATTTATCTGACCATTTGGAATCCATCCATAAGAGCATCAAAAATTTACAGGAAGGAGTGCGGAAGTTATCTCAAGACGATGCTTTCAATATTTCTGGGAATCTTTTTGGGAATTTAGGATTAGCCATGTGGATTAAGGGAATATTGCAGATAAGTTTGATATGTTTAATAATCTTTGTTTGCCTTTTAATTTGTATCCCATGCTTGTTAAAAACAATCCAATGTTTAATAGACCATGCCTTGAAACAAACCTTCTTCATAAATAAAGGGGGAGGTGTGGGGGTCTCAAGGATGGACTCAAGAGTGTTGGTGGAGCGACCTTGGGAAAAGGACACTGTTATGCTTGTTGGAATCAAATCATGGGAGTAAACGCGTCAAACTAAACAATCTTTTGCTTAGCCATGTTAACGCAAAGTTTCTAATTTTTGTACTAACTGTATTTTGTTTATTGTTAGTGTGTCTGCTTTGTTTCTTATTATGTGTTTACCAATTGATTGATTGAACATTTAACCGAGTCATGGCTATTCAACTAAAAACAAATAAAGAAGGGTGAGATGTGGAGGCATAGTACCTTGTCAGTAGATAATAGATCATAGATGCCTTGTTAGTAGATAGTTAACCCAAAGGATGTCAGTCTTAGCAGCAGATAAAGAACAGAGCAGGAAAAGGAGGAGGACTGCAACCCCCATGCAGAATGTCTTGTCAGAAGACAAGAAACAAAGTCAGGAAAAGAAGATATTTACAACCCCACGGGTGGCAATATGCTGATTGGTTGTAAGCTTTGCAACACTCATGTTAAGAGAGTATAAAAAGAAGTTGGTTTGAAAATAAAGTTGTCTCACTCTGCATCCCAGACTGAGTCCGTTCCTTTGCTAGGTGCAACAAACTTGGGAGAGAGACACATCAGGCTTATATTTTAGCTTTAAATCTGTATTTACAGAATGCTTAGACCACTGGTCTCAGCCTTTGTTCAGTCCATCCTCTTCACAGGCCAGTGCAGCAGGCTCCCAGCAGCTCTCGTGCTACCTCAGAGCTGGCAGAGGCCCCTTCCTCAGAAGGCACTTCCACAGACCTGCCCCATTGCCCCAGCGAGCCCGCATCAGGGTGAGCCAGCCATGACCATCACACTGCTGGACACGGGCATGCAGCCACCCCACCATGCCCACGGCGAGTGGCCTGTTGACAAGCTCCATGACAGCCACTTGTTCAAAATGTATTTTGCTCACTAGGAAAGCAGACTGACCCCAAGCTTGGCAGCGCTCCTGCCTGAGAGGAGCTGCTCAGGTGCTGCCAGCAGCACAGGACAGCAGCAAGCTCTGCAGGGGACACAGCAAAGATGCCTCCAGCCTGTGCTCAGCCTCCTACTGACTTGTGCTACTGGTACCCAAGTCACCCACTGAAGATTAAGTTGCAGAAGTCCAGCTCAGGACATGTCACCTCCAGGCCACCATGCAGATACCCTCACACTGAACTTAGACAAGCACTTCCTACCACTAAACTACACATGTTGTTAGCACAGCCTTTTTACATTGCTGCTACAGCCTGCACCCATCACTCACCTCCACCATCCTCCAGGTATGCCCCCCCCCCCATCAGAGGGGCTCGTGTCACCCAGCTTCCTCACACCACACACTGCCTTCTCACTGCTCAGCAGCCAAGGACACAGAGCCCTGTCTGGGACAAGGTTCTAGCATTGATCATCTGGTCCCAGTGCAAGGGTACCACCTGCAGCTGCCCTCACTGAGGTCTCCAGCAAACATCCTTCTGGATGTGACATTTCAGGATTTGGATCCTTCTACCCTTTAGTGCTTCTATAGACTGAAGAGTCAAAAGTTCTCAGAACTCTTCTTTTGCTGGCTTTTGTGGTTCTCTGTACTTCCTAAAAATCACAGCTTAATGTCTCACTGCACAGTCACCCTCCTCTGCTTCCTCCTTTCAATAGATGTTTCTCAACAGTTGTCCCTACCTCTTAACTTCCGTTTGTTATTCAAGAAGGGAGAGGAAGTCCGACCTCATTAAAAGCAGGGATTCACTAAAGCACTCGCCCAAGAGTCACATCTCCCTCCATTTATCCAGGCTAACATTTCAGTAGCTATCATTTCACCCGTGTGAGTAATCAGGAAGTAGCAATTTGGATCTTACTGCCATCTTGCTCCTTGCAGGGTTGCTCTGTATTGGCAGTGCTCAGTTTTCTGGCTACATCAGCACCCTTCCCTGTCCCTCTTTCTCCTGTGCAAATATAAGCCTTTCCTTTCAAATTTGTGGAATATATATAATCCTAAAACAAAAAGAACTGTCAAAGAATTCCTTAAACCTAAGCCACTTATTGCTTAACTGGAACTAAGACACAGTTTAGCTATACTTTTTACTAAAACAAATTTAGTTTTATTCTATATGGGATCCTATCAATATACATGTAACCCTATGAATAAATTGGTTTCAAGCAGTTACACAAAACTGAGCTAATGGCTGTGTTACTGTTGTGACTTCAGAGCCTCTGTGACCCAAGAGAAGCAGTTTCCATTTGTGCTAAACTGGAAGTAGCACCTGACAAGTGCCCTGCAAACTGAACAGAAAGTTGGCACTTCCTACGAAAGAGTATTTCCTCAGTGTCAGACAGCTTACATCCCAATTTCAGTTTCATAAATCAAATGGAAAAAAACATCCAGAAAACCCAATTCATAACTCAAAGCACTTTTTATGGCTTCAAATGCTACATGACAGTTAAGCTTGCCTGTTTGCTGTCCATTTTGAAGGCTCCGTTTCAATTTTTAGGAAAGAATCCATGAGCTTCCAAGCCTTTGCCAATATCCACTGCCAGGAGATCAGATAAAGCAGCTTTTGGACAGTATCCTCACTAAATATACCTCTTCCAGGATCTACGGAAGCTCTGAGCTCTCCCTTACTGCAAACATCATTACTTCCCCACTTCTCCTAGCCCTCCATCCATAAAGGTCAGCCTAGTATTTTACTATCTTTCTTCTCTTCAGAAGCATGTGCCAAACTCTTCTTCACTCCTAAATGCTTCCTCGCTCCTGCCAAAGCCACTTACACTTACCATCTACATCACTAGAAATTAACGTCTGTGTGTTATTGACAGGGTACATGACAAATAATGTAGAGTTTGATCACTGAAAAAACTGCCAGTAAAGCTAAGCACTACATTGCTTCTAAAATTTCTAATCAGCATGAATCAATTTATTGTCAGCTTCCTTATCCCATCAGACTACCAAGGCATTTGCTGCATCTAGTGCCATTTCTAGTCCCCGTTCCCCATTCTCAAGTAGCACCATCATGTGAAGTCATCTCTGTTCATTCCTGCATTTGGATTCAACCAGGAGAACTGCATGATGGCTCTCATATATCTTGCAAGAACAAAGAACTTAAACAGTTACACATTTTATATTGTCCTTATCCCTCTGCCCTACAGGAAGGCAAACTGAAGCATCAAGCTTCTATGTAATATAGCTACACTAAATCCAGACACAGATACAGAATATAGTGGACTTGATATTTTATCCCCAAGACACTTAACTGTAGTCAGCCTGCAAGGTTTCAGTTTACTCAGTTCCTCCATTGATTTAGGTTGTCTCATTTTGCATTCACAGCAGCAGCAGTACAGCCAGTTATCCCAGTTGTCACTGGTCATACCAGAGTCTCTCATAATAAAAGCATTCCAGGATTCCTTCCTTAGTCAGGATATTAAACAATTCATTTCAACTATCGATTCTACCCTGTTTTTCAACTGATAAAGCTGGTGGGCAGCAGAAGTGTCATGAAGCATCACATGTCACACTTAGCATAGTCACCAAGGCCAACTTGGCAAGGACCTCTCACTTGATGAGAGGTTTTCCAAGACGACTTCTCAGGCACCCAAAGCAGTGCAATGTATTCCACAGAAATAAGGGGGAAAAGCAGCACTTCACTGAGGCTACCGAAGTGAAAGTCACCAACAGCTTACTGCGAGATCCTCCTTGCAACATCACTACAACTCCTGCTTTTCAGAAGACACCAGGAATAGTATCTGTGAACAATTTCACTAATTTATTCTCAACACAAGCATTTATCCACTATTATGTTACGCTCAAAACCAAACTGACAAAGATGACCAGCCACCAAGCATGTGAAACCCTGGTGACAACGCTACTTGCACTTACTTATACTCTCCACAAATGCACACTCAAGTTCATCACTAATCACCAAACATGGATTGATGCTCCATTAACTTTAGACTGGTCAAAATATCAAAGCTGAATCTAAAAATTAAAAATCAAAAAGACTCACCAGCTGCTCCTGACAAGGGCAAACTAGAAGTTGATCTGAGAAGAGTTAGTGCTGCCTCTATGCTCAGCACACAGAAAGACAAGCCACTAGCATGAAACAGGGAAAGTTAAAATTAAGCAAAAGGAAACAAATCCAAAAGAACCAATGCCAATAAAAATCTTTACCAAATGTCTTGCTTTTAACACACGTTTAATGTTAAAAATAAGAACATAATTGGAACACGTGTGAACTTGATCTAATATATTAAAAATTGTAAAATCATCTCACATTATAACTGTTTATCCAATTTTAAGTGCCTTGATGGTCAAGTGTTCCTTCAGCATAAATTAAACATTGTAGTTAGCTGCACCACTCCTGCCCAGTTCCTGCACAGTATTTGCATTACCACCAGTTGTCAGTAACCAGTTAGCAGTTCAACTTGGCATGCATACAACAAAGTGTCTCGTTTCTTAGAAGTCATAGGGCTCTGCAACATTTGATTTTCTCAGTCTTTAAAAATGATTGCTTGGATGTAATTAACTTTGGCCCAAAAAGAGAAAGTCACAATAAAGATATATTAACGCCTACTTCTGTTAATTTTTTCCTATTATGGATTTTCCCCCACATATTTTTCAGACACTTCCATAACATATTAGAGGTGTGACACCAATTAATAGTGAAAGATTACTTATGTAAACAGGCAGATTGTTAAATAAAGCAGGACAAAAGGTAAGTCACCTGAATTTTTAGCACATTAATTCAGTAAATTAGCTTCCGATTTACCTGATCAGCTAGCTCTACTAGTGTGCATTTAAGCTCACTGACAGGTCTTACTGCATCCTTCCAATTATCAGACCTTCGCAGCCATTGCCCATGCATTTGCAAAGCAAAAGTCTTCCAGATATTTCAAAAGTTGTCATATGCACTTGCTTGCAACAAGAAATAGAGGGTTCAAATGAAAAAAAGAAAAAAAGCTCGCGTTTCTAAAGTAGGTGATAGAGCACATCGGTTATTTTGAAGGGACTTGAAATATAGATAACAATTCTCCTCCTCTACATCTTTTTTTTTTCAAGTTTTCAGAAGAGTTTAATCAAATGTAGGTAAAAAGTCTACAGCAAGAGACATTTCAGTCTACGCGGTTGTGTCGAATCAGAGAAGCCTTTAGTAGAAGCACTAAGTTCCTACAGGAGGCCTTTTATCACTTCTGACTTAACCACACAGGAGTCCTCTGCTCCTCAGTTCCTATTAGCAGGCTCCACTCCCCTGCTCTTCTTACACATCTGCAGAATTAACTCAGGCAAAAGCTATTTTCAGATAGTGACTTAGACAACATCCCAGCCCTCAATGGTGGGGCAAACACCAGGACAGACTCAGTGCGCATGGCCACCACATCAAAGGCTGTGCAGTGCTGCCTCGGAGGCCATCACAGAAGTCACCACAATGGGCACGGAGCGAGAAGGGAGCAAAGCAGCGCTCAGTACCCACCGCCGACAGTTCTGGAGATGCAGGTCACCAGAGGTTATGTCAAGAGCTACCTACACAGTCAGCACATAGCAATGTTTTACATAGGCCATTTAGATAGTAAAGCAAGAGGAAAAACTGGAAGTTCGAGGAGACAAATCTCCCAGAGCAACAAGTGTAGCTGTTGGACAGTGCTCAAATATTCACATGCTCTCAGGCTGATTGCATTCCGGGCAATCAGAATTCACATTAAATCTGTGCCCTTATTACAGATGAAAGCTCTTCAAAATTTCAAATTAGTTCCTGTCACTGACAGCATACTCCAAAATTAGGATAGCTTTTTGTCAGGTTAAATAGCTTTTATTTTTGTTTTTAAAACTGCATTGAATTTTCCCACCAATCCCCAGTGAAAATCTGCTAAAGAGGAAAAGTTAAAGGGTGTCAACTACATTCCTGAACAACCAGTGTAGGGATTAAAGAGTTAATATAGAGTGCACTAATAAGCTAGTCAATACTCAGTCTCAAAGTGCAGGAATTCTTGATAAATGGCAGGACAGGTGGCTCTGCATGGAAGGGTTGCCTATCTGCAAGGACTCCTGATATATGGCAGGTCAGGACGTTCTGCATGGAGGGGTTGCCTATCTACACAGACTCCTGATATATGGCAAGACGGGATGGTCTGCATGGAGGGGTTGTTTATCCAGAGGTGTCTCAGTCGGCAATAAAATATAGATAACATTGACATGAAAGCAGAACAGGAGAACGGGAGGGGGAACATTTTTGGGGTAAGAACGGTATAAAAGAGGGACGACCAAAGCGGTCGGGGTCTGTGGTGTGACCCCTGCGTGGGAAAGCCCAGACCCCAGCTAGCTGGTAATACTTATTATCTTTCTCCTATTATTAAAAAGCACAATATATCGATGGTGTTTGCCTCTTTCTCCGTCGATTCGAAAACCGGACCTAACACCAGCAGTGTTTTGTTACTAAAGACCTTGGGTATTTTTGACATAACTATCACCTAGATAGGAGATTACACTAAAATTGAATCCATAAAGACATATCCTTTTGTGCAATCCAGCATACTATACCTTTCACCAGTAAGCACACACTTCCTCCCATAATACACAGAGTATTTTTTATGTTAAGAGCTGTCACCTAGTCCTATAGGAAGATTCATTTTAGCAGATTTATAAGAAAAATAGCAAGCACTATGACAAACCATAGTATCCAGGAATAAGTAGGGATTTTTAAAGGAACCAATTTATCCAGTGCTGACTTTCAAAGAGCTTTCAGTCTATCCTGACATAGGGATTTTCCTTTAATTAATTGTGCATATTTGAAAGTCAGACAGGGGGTGGGGGAAGGAAGGAGAGAAGGGAGGAAAAGAGCCTCAGCTGCTGGCATGACAACTGGCTCCCATTCAGGACTGCTACATACTAAAAACATCTGACCATACACAAAGATGCGATCACTTTCCTAAACAGGAAGCAAGCTTTGAAAGTGAAAATTGTTTACTTGGAAGTGAAGAAAGCCTTGAAATTAGGGAGGAAATGAAATGAGAAACACAAAATGAATATAAAACACACAATGATTTTTAAGGTCAATATAAATGTTTCTATAAAAGATGCCTGTGTTTTAAATATTTCAATGGGAAATGATTTGCAGATCATTACTACTTCTATTCTAGAGTTACTTTTAAGGAGAAACAACACTGTCCTTTTAAAGAATCAGTCCACACTAATAGTCACAAAGAAAGAGCAGAAAGTTTTATTTTTACCTTTCAGAATGTTTCTAAAATACTTTCTCTTGAAATTCAGATTTGATACTTTAGGAAATATTTTTTTAAAAGCATAACTTGGTAAACTAATCAATCAGTTTAAGTAGCCTGGTCTTGAAAGAAAACTTTTAAGGTTTCCAAAGAAATTATTCAAGGTCAAGGACAGTACATTAGAGCACACATGCATACACACTGAAAATAGCTTGCATGTCCCCTAATTAATGCATTGCATTCATAGAATCATAGAATCATAGAATGCTTAGGGTTGGAAGGGACCTCTAGAGATCATCTAGTCCAACCCCCCATACAACTAGATTTACTTGAATCATCGTCTTTGAAAGGATCTGAAAGTTGCTGATCACAACAGACACAGACCGCATTCAACCAGAAAAACAGAGAGCAGAAACCAGCACGGTCCTCTAAAGATTCCTGTTCCTGGTAATAAATAAATAAAGGGGGGCTTCTCCTGGTTCAGAAAGACGTTACCAAGCTTTAGCTCATATTTGAGGTGGGGGGGGGGGAATAATTAGCTATAACACTAGATGATAAAAAGACCTGAGTAGGAAGATAAATACTTCTCATTAAAACAAATTTTGAAAAAAAAATCACCAGTCCTTTAACTTAATTCAAGAATCAACTAAGGAAGCAGCCAGGGAGTTCCAACAATTAACACCTGAGAAATTTTTCGTTTTAGTTACATCCCCCAATCACATCTCACCTATAGGCTGAGGAAGACAAACCTGCAGTTCCACACTGACGAATCTGCTCAGCTGAACCCTCTTTCCAGAAGCAAGGCAGCGTTTTTTCCTAGCTCCCAATATTAACATTAAACTCCAGAGCTGTGGTAAGCACTCTCTGGTCATTAGTTCTTTGTATTATTTTCCTTCCCGAGCAGGTCCTGCCCTCCAACTCCCTGCCCTGCCATCCATACCCGAGGGGCACGACTGTTGGGACAGTAAAGCCCCGCTCTGCCCTGTGAAGGGCTCTGACGCCTTCCAGGCCAGCCAGCACAAGTGAGGTCTACACAGCAAAGAGAAGCCGACCTCCCACCAGAAGGGAGACCCTATAAGGACTTAAGTGATGTGTCAGACAAATCACTTCAAGAACAGCCAGCACGATGCAGGGAGCACAATCAACGCCATGGCCCCAGGCAGGGACATGCCAGCACACACAAGGTTTTCCCCCCCTCCTCCTCCACCTCCCAAAGTAGGTGCATTGAGGCCCCGGCCCGGTGCGCTGTCAAGGATGGCCTCTCTTCCCAAGCGCCACAGCAGCTGCTGTGACAACAGCACCGCACTGTACCCTGCCTCAGGGCTCACCCCGGAGACCAAACAGCCTGCGCCAGCTGGAACAGGCCACACGCTCCAGGCACCTGTGGAAATGTGGCCAAACAGAGCACAGAAGATCCCTAATTTTCCTCCCGCATTGTTGTATTTGCTCAAAGTGCTTCCATGTTTTAAACTACAATTCTCACCAAAAATACTGAGTTTAAAATAAGCAAAAGACAAGTAGAGGATAAAAGCTTTGTTTTATATAGTTGAAAAGGGTTGTTTTAGAAGCCTAAATTCTGAATTTTCAAATAGGTTAAGGAAAAAAACATCCTTTGTCTGGTTCAAACATATCACTTAAGCAAAAAAAGGCCATCAATAAATCTGATGCAAATAGAATTTTTAAGACAACTTTTTGAGAAAAAACTTTCAAAATGAAGTGATACTAACTATTACACTGGCACAATATCATTTAACTTCAAAATGCACTAACAGACAGCTTCTCTGCCTCATTATTAAAACTTACGTGTATGACTAATGTGTTACCTTCCTTTTATTTAGTATTTCCTATTAATTTCAGATGGGAGACCAAAGTTAAAGGGGGCATGAAGTAGCACGAGTAAAAGAGTGTAAACTCGAGGTTTTTAGAATTCACTCACTCACTCACTCGAATTCGCTCACTCAAATTCACTCACTCAAATTCAATGACTCGAATTCACTCACGCAAACTCACTCACTCACTGTATTGGAAATGGAAATTTCTATGATCTGTAGAGTCATAACAATCTCCTGTGAGAAGCAGAGGCCAGACCTTGAGAAAGAAGTTGTTTGCCTGCCTAGGCTGAGCGATAAGGAGCACTGATGCAGCTGCTCAGCCCGGTTCACAGGCAGCCACCTCCAGAAACCTGTTGAAGCCGGCTGCTTGGCAGGGCTTGTAGCCAACTTAACCGCAGATGTCCTCCAAACTAGCTTTGGAGGCCAAACACCCGGAAATGAGGAAGAAGAGGAGGAAGTCAGGACCCTCAAATTGAGGGCTGAGACCCCTGACTGGTATGTGCACCTGTGCACCCGGGGGGGGGAGACTTGCACAACTAGAGGCGGAGTTTGCCTGCCCCCCCCCGCCCAGCCTGCCTCCTGGATCGTGCTGACCCTATGTGCCAGGATGCAGCGGGCATAAAAGTGGACAGTGCGGAGAGAGTGGGGGGGGGGGGGGGAGGAACTCCTAACTCTGAGGCCTGCGCTGTCTCCGCAGGAGCTGGTTAGCAACTCGCTCTCTCTGATCTGCCAGCTTGAGAGGACGTTCTGGTCCAGATGGGCAGGTATCACCTTGTGAGTAGTTATCCATACTTTGCTTCTTTTATGTGCTTTCACCTGAATAAATGCTTGATGTAGTCACCTCGTTATTGTGTGATTAATGCCGAATCCCAAGCCCATCTGGAACATAATTGGCGATGAGGATGGGATTCTGGGATTCGGCAATTAAACAGTGGAACTCACTAGCAGGGTGCATAGCTAGGTGAGGTCGTGCCAGTTGAAAGAAATCGTGTTTGTGCTATTTGTGTTTGTGGTCTTTATTGTGTGTGCGACAAGAGGTGGTTCTTTTTCGGGAGAGCTGCAGGCAGCACTGGCGACTGTAGGGTGGCTGCGCCTCCGAGGGAATGCCCTGAATGGGGGCCAGAACCATGGAATGCTCTATGGGACCGATAGGAGACCTGCACCCGGGTATCTCCAGAACCATGGACCCAGAAGGACCCCATGGCGGTGTTACAGTATTGGAGTCAGCTTGGGGAGACTGACCGTACTAACAACTCGGTCTGACTGGAACATGCCAGTCGGATGGGAGGTGCTCTGATGTGTGCGTATAAGATTTTAGCGGGCAGCTAAAGGAGGAACAGGAGAGGAATCAGCTCCTCCAAGAACATTTACAGGCAGTCCAAGCCACCCAGGTGGTGCAGAGGCAGGCTCTGCTGGAGATGAATGATCAGAGGGAGCTCCTGGAGGAGAATTGTGCTAAATTGGTGACACAGTACGCAATACGAGTGGTAAAGAACAGGCGAGGGAGAAAACCAGGGCAGAAGGGGAGCCAGGTGTGTACTATTATCACCAACCCTGACTGGGATCCAGAAACGTGGGATGGGGATATTTGGGAATCAGACGAGGAAGTCCCCACACCAGAGGAGAAGGGCCCATCGCAGGACAAACCAAAAAGGTGAGCCGTGCCAGTAATATGAAGGAAAGCTGTGCTGCCAGGGCCAGGACAAGTAGTGCGACAGGATGAACTAACCGATTTCACCCCCGAAGATATTAAGAATCTGCTAGCGAAATATAAACAACAACCCGGGGAAAAACCACAGACCTGGATGGTAAGATTAATGGAAGAAGGGGCTGATTCGGTGATAATTGACAATGTCGATGCCTTGAGGGTTTTGGGGTTAACTAATGACATGTATTGGCTGGACGGCAGAGCTCAGAGGGTGGTGATCAGCGGTGCCGAGTCTGGTTGGAGGCCTATAGCTAGTGCTGTCCCCCAGGGTTCAGTCCTTGGTCCAGTCCTGTTCAATTTATTCATCAATGACCTGGATGAAGGCACAGAGTGCTCCCTCAGCAAGTTTGCTGATGATACCAAACTGGAAGGAGTAGCCGATACCCCAGAGGGCTGCGCTGCCATCCAGAGGGACCTGGACAGACTGGACAACTGGGCGGTGATAAACCTCATGGAATTCAACAAGGCCAAGTGCAAGGTTCTGCACCTGGGGAGGAATAACCCCAGACACCAGTACAGGCTGGGGACTGACCTTCTGGAGAGCAGCTCTGCGGAGAAAGTCCTGGGTGTCATGGTGGATGACAAGTTGACCATGAGGCAGCAGTGTGCTCTTGTGGCCAAGAAGGCCAATGGGATCCTGGGGTGCATTAAGAAGAGTGCCTCCAGCAGGTCGAGGGAGGTGATCCTGCCCCTCTACTCAGCCCTGGTGAGGCCACATCTGGAGTATTGTGTCCAGTTCTGGGCTCCACAGTATAAGAGGGATGTGGAGCTGCTGGAGAGAATCCAGCGCAGGGCTACAAGGATGATCAGGGGCCTGGAACATCTGCCCTATGAGGAGAGGCTGAGGGAGCTGGGCCTGTTCAGCCTGGAGAAGAGAAGGCTGAGAAGGGACCTGATCAGTGTCTATAAGTACCTCAAGGGAGGGAGTGAAGAGGATGTGGTGCTGGTCTCTTTTCAGTGGTGGCCACTGACAGAACTAGAGGTAATGGCCACAAACTGAAGCATCAAAAATTCCACAGGAACTTAAGGAAAAATTTCTTAACAGTGAGGGTGCCAGAGCACTGGAACAGGCTGCCCAGAGAGGTTGTGGAGTCTCCTTCTCTGGAGCTCTTCAAAACCCGCTTGGATGCAGTCCTGTGCCACGTGCTCTAGGTGACCCTGCGTGTGCAGTGGGGTTGGACTAGATGACCTCTAGAGGTCCCTTCCAACCTTAAGCATTCTATGATTCTATGATTCTATTATTCTATGTACAGTCCGCCCTGCGAAGAGTGGACGGAAGCGGCAAGAGTCTTATTGCTGCGGTAGCCGAGGGTCTCACTTACTGCCACACTAATGACGGCGAATGGTCCCCATCCAGCTCCTCCTGGGTAACTATAAGACAAGCATGCCAGATGCTTAAGGCAGAGGCCATGAAGTTTGCTATAGAATTGGGAATTCCAGAGCTTTATTTACAACAGCTTTTGTTACCTGGGATGCGGAATAAGTTGTTGGAGGGATGCCCAACAACTATCTGGCGCCCCTATCTAATTCCAGTTCTGATGTCAGAACAAGGAAACCCTATTGAGAACGTAATTGAAAAGTTGCAACAGATAGGGGACCTTCCAGGATTGGCGTTACAGGTCGATGGAAAAGGCAGCAGTGAGAAAAGAGGGCAGAGTGGGAACGCGGGGTCAGAATCCGGGAAGCGAGCTCGGCTCTTCTGTCTGCTTTTACTGAAGGGCGTTGATAGACAGGAAAATGATGGGAAGCCAGCAGAAGTATTACAAGAACTAGCACGCCAATATAACAGCCATGCGGTCCAGGCAGCCAAGCAACGCTCAGGAATAATGTCTGAGGTTGATAGATGACGGGTGCTGTACCCATGGGTGGATTCAGAGCAGTGTTAAGATTCAGACTGAAGGAGAAGCTGGAGACAGTTTCTCCCCCTCAGGAGGGGCTTGGATGCTCGAAACAAGAATAGGGGCGTGGCCAAGTTCCAGTGTCCAAAGGGTTCCAATGTAACATCGCTCGCCAAGATGATCGTTCGTTCGTTACACGTGCCATTTATTGTTCAGAACAAAATAGACAAACGGTTCGTGCCTTGCTGGACGTGGGAGCAAAGGACACAGTAGTGCACAGGAACCTCCGCTCCCTCGCTCGGCTCCCTCCCTCGCTCAGCTCCCTCGCTCAGCTCCGGTCCCTCCCTCCGCTCCCTTGCTCGGCTCCGCTCCCTCGCTCAGCTCCCCTCCCTCCCTCCCTCGGCTCCGCTCCCTCTCTCGCTCGCCTCCGCTCCCTCGGCTCCGCTCCCTCCCTCGCTCGGCTCCCCTCCCTCGGCTCCGCTGCCTCCCTCGGCTCCGCTGCCTCCCTCGCTCGGCTCGGCTCCCTCCCTTGGCTCCGTCGCTCGCTCGACTCCGCTCCCTAACTCGGCTCCATCCTCGACTCCGCTCCCTCCCTCCCTCAACTCCGCTCCCTCGCTCGGCTCCGCTTCCTCGCTCGACTCCCTCGCTCAGCTCCGCTCCCTGGCTCAGCTCCGCTTCCTCGCTCGCCTCCGCTCCCTCGCTCGGCTCCCTTGCCTCCCCTCCCTCGCTCGCCTCCCCTCCCTCGCTCGGCTCCCCTCCCTCCCTCGGCTCCCCTCCCTCCACTCTGCTCCCTCCCTCCCTTGGCTCTGCTCCCTCGCTCCGCTCCGTTTCCTCGCTTGGCTCCCTGGCTCAGCTCCGCTCCCTCCCTCGGCTCTGCTCCCTCGCTCCGCTCCGCTTCCTCACTCGGCTCCCTCACTCAGCTCCGCACCCTCCCTCGCTCGGCTCCGCTGCGCTTCCTCGCTCGGCTCCCCTCTCTTGCTCGCTCAACTCCGCTCCCTCACTCAGCTCCGGTCCCTCCCTTGGCTCCCTCCCTCGCTCCGCTCCCTCACTCCGCTCCAGTCCCTCCCTCAGCTCCCTCATTCGGCTCCGCTCCCTCGGCTCCGCTCCCTCGCTCCCTCGACTCTGCTCCCTCGGCTCCGCTGCGTCACTCCGCTAGCTCGCTCGGCTCTGCTCCCTCGCTCCGCTCCCTCCGTCGCTTGGCTCGGCTCCCTCGCTCGGCTCCCTCGCTCGACTCCACTCCCTCCATGAGCTCCGATCCCTCGCTCAACTACGCTACCTTGCTCACTCGGCTTCGCTCCATCGGCTCCGTTCCCTCCCTCGATCGGCTCCTCTCCCTCATGCGCTCGGCTCCGCTCCCTCGCTTGGCTCCCTCCCTCGCTCCGCTCCCTCGTTCGGCTCCGCACCCTCGCTCGGCTCCCTCACTCGGCTCCGCTCCCTCCCCCCCTCTGCTCTGCTCCCTCGCTCTGCTTCCTTGCTCTGCTCCGCTCCCTCGCTCGGCTCCCTCCCTCGCTCGCTCCACGCGCTCGCTCGCCTCCGTTCCCTCGCTCGGCTCCCCTCTGTCACTCCGCTCCCTCGGCTGCCCTCGCTCGGCTCCCCTCCGTCGCTCCGCTCCGCTTCCTCGCTCGGCTCCCTCGCTCAGCTCCGCTCCCTCCCTCCCTCGGCTCTGCTCTGTCACTCGCACAGCTCCGCTCCCTCCCTCGGCTCCCTCGCTCGGCTCCGCTCCCTCCCTCCCTCCTTCTGCTCTGCTCCCTCGCTCCGCTAGGCTTCCTTGCTCGGGTCTGCTCCCTCGCTTGGCTCCCTCGCTCAGCTCCGCTCCCTCCCTCCCTCGGCTCAGCTTCCTCGCTCGGCTCCGCTCCCTCGCTCGCTTGTCTCCGGTCCCTCCCTCGGCTCCCCTCCCTCGACTCCCTCCCTCCCTCGGCTCCCTCCCTCCCTCGGCTCCCTCTCTCCCTCCCTCGGCTACCTCCCTTCCTCGGCTCCCTCGCTCGGCTCCACTCCCTTCCTCCCTCCGATCCCTCGCTCAACTACGCTCCCTCGCTCGCTCGGCTCTGCTCCGCTCCATTGGCTCTGATCCCTCCCTCGCTCGGCTCCCCTCGCTCGCTCCGCTCCCTCGCTCGGCTTCCTCGCTCAGCTCCGCTCCCTCGCTCGCTCGAATCCACTCCCTCGCTCGGCTCCCTCGCTAGCCTCCGCTCCCTCCCTAGCTCGGCTCCGCTCCCTCCCTCCCTCGGCTCCCTTGCTCCCTCCGCTCCCTCGCTCGCCTCCTTCGCTCCCTGGGCTCCACTCCCTCGCTCCCTCGCCTCCGCTCCCTCGCTCGGCACTCTCGCTCCGCTGCCTCACTCGGCTCTGCCTGGCTCCGCTCCCTCGCTCCGTTCCCCTCGCTCGGCTCCCCTCCGTCACTGCGCTCCCTCAGCTGCCTCGCTCGGCTCCCCTCCGTCGCTCCACTCCCTCGCTCGGCTCCGCTCCCTCGCTCGGCTCCCTCCCTTCCTCACTCGGCTCCCTCCCTCGGCTCCCCTCGCTCGCTCCGCTCTCTCGCTCGGCTCCACTCCCTCGCTCGGCTCCCCCGCTCTCCCCTACCTCGCTCGGCTCCCCCGCTCCGCTCGGCTCCCCCGCTCCCCTCCGCTCCCTCGCTCGACTCCCCTCCGCTCCCTCACTGCCTCGACTCCCTCCATTGCTCCCCTCCTTCGCTCCGCTCCCCTTGCTCCGCTCTGCTCCCTCGATCCGCTCCCCTTGCTCCGCTCTGCTCCCTCGCTCGGCTCCCTCGCCTCCGCTCCCTCGCTCCGCTCCCTCCCTCGGCTCCCTCCCTTCCTCGCCTCCGCTCCCTTGCTTCGCTCCGCTCCCTTGCTCTGCTCCCTTGCTCGACTCCGCTTCCTCGCTCCGCTCCCTCCCTCGGCTCCCTCCCTTCCTCGCCTCCGCTCCCTTGCTTCGCTCCGCTCCCTTGCTCTGCTCCCTTGCTCGACTCCGCTTCCTCGCTCCGCTCCCTCCCCCCCTCGCTCGGCTCCGCTCCCTCGCTCGGCTCCCCTCGCTCGGCTCCCCTCGCTCGCTCCGTTCCCCTCGCTCGGCTCCCTCCCTCGCTCCGCTCCCTCGGCTGCCCTCGCTCTGCTCCCCTCCGTCGCTCCGCTCCGCTTCCTCGCTCGGCTCCCTCCCTCGGCTCCCTTGCTCCCTCCGCTCCCTCGCTCGCCTCCTTCGCTCCCTGGGCTCCACTCCCTCGCTCCCTCGCCTCCGCTCCCTCGCTCGGCACTCTCGCTCCGCTGCCTCACTCGGCTCTGCCTGGCTCCGCTCCCTCGCTCCGTTCCCCTCGCTCGGCTCCCCTCCGTC
Organism: Tinamus guttatus; assembly: GCF_059628265.1. NCBI lineage: Eukaryota > Metazoa > Chordata > Aves > Tinamiformes > Tinamidae > Tinamus > Tinamus guttatus. The sequence continues at coordinate 184,929 of NW_028288554.1, read as the reverse complement.
ACTGCGCTCCCTCAGCTGCCTCGCTCGGCTCCCCTCCGTCGCTCCACTCCCTCGCTCGGCTCCGCTCCCTCGCTCGGCTCCCTCCCTTCCTCGCTCGGCTCCCTCCCTCGGCTCCCCTCGCTCGCTCCGCTCTCTCGCTCGGCTCCCTCCCTCGGCTCCCCTCGCTCGCTCCGCTCTCTCGCTCGGCTCCACTCCCTCGCTCGGCTCCCCCGCTCTCCCCTACCTCGCTCGGCTCCCCCGCTCCGCTCGGCTCCCCCGCTCCCCTCCGCTCCCTCGCTCGACTCCCCTCCGCTCCCTCACTGCCTCGACTCCCTCCATTGCTCCCCTCCTTCGCTCCGCTCCCCTTGCTCCGCTCTGCTCCCTCGATCCGCTCCCCTTGCTCCGCTCTGCTCCCTCGCTCGGCTCCCTCGCCTCCGCTCCCTCGCTCCGCTCCCTCCCTCGGCTCCCTCCCTTCCTCGCCTCCGCTCCCTTGCTTCGCTCCGCTCCCTTGCTCTGCTCCCTTGCTCGACTCCGCTTCCTCGCTCCGCTCCCTCCCCCCCTCGCTCGGCTCCGCTCCCTCGCTCGGCTCCCCTCGCTCGGCTCCCCTCGCTCGCTCCGTTCCCCTCGCTCGGCTCCCTCCCTCGCTCCGCTCCCTCGGCTGCCCTCGCTCTGCTCCCCTCCGTCGCTCCGCTCCGCTTCCTCGCTCGGCTCCCTCGCTCGGCTCCGCTCCGCTCCCTCGCTCGGCTCCGCTCCCTTGCTCGCCTCTGCTCCCTCGCTCAGCTCCGGTCCCTCCCTCGGCTCCCTCGCTCAGCTCCGCTCCCTCGCTCGCTCGCCTACACTCCCTCGCTCAACTCCGCTTCCTCGCTTGGCTCCCTCGCTCAGCTCCACTCCCTTGCTCGGCTCCACTCCCTCGCTCGCTAGACTCCGCTCCCTCCATCGCTCGGCTCCGCTCCCTCGCTCGGCTCCCTCGCTCGTCTCCGCTTCCTCGCTCCGCTTCCTTCCTCCCTCGGCTCCCTCCCTTCCTCGGCTCCCCTCGCTCCTCTCCGCTCCCTCGCTCGCTCCCTCCCTCGGCTCCCCTCCCTCCCTCAGCTCCCCTCGCTCGCTCCGCACCCTCGCTCGGCTACCTCGCTCACTCGGCTCCGCTCCCTTGCTTGGCTCCCCTCCGCTCGGCTCCCCCGCTCTCCCCTCCCTCGCTCGGCTCCCCCGCTCCGCTCGACTCCCTCGCTGGGCTCCCTCGCTCGGCTACCTCGCTCACTCAGCTCCGCTCCCTTGCTCAGCTCCCCTCCGCTCGGCTCCCCCGCTCTCCGCTCCCTCACTCGGCTGCCTCGCTCGACTCCCCTCCGCTCCCTCGCTCGACTCCCTCCATTGCTCCCCTCCTTCGCTCGGCTCGGCTCCCTCGCTCGGCTCCCCTCGCTCGGCTCCGCTCCCTCCCTCCCTCGGCTCCGCTCGCTCAGCTCCGCTCCCTTGCTACGCTCCCTCACTCCGCTCCGCTCCCTCGGCTCCGCTCCCTCCCTCAGCTCCACGCCCTCGCTCGGCTCCGCTCCCTCCCGCGCGCCTCTCGCTGGGCTCCGCTCCCTCGCTCAGCTCCGCTCCCTCGCTCACTTGGCTCCCTCGCTCAGCTCCGCTCCCTCCCTCGCGTGGCTCCCTCGCTCAGCTCCGCTCCCTCGCTCAGCTCCCTCGCTCCCTCGCTCGCTCGCCTCCGTTCCCTCCCTCGGCTCCGCTCGCTCAGCTCCGCTCCCTTGCTCGCTCAGCTCCGCTCCCTCGGCTCCGCTCCCTCCCTCGGCTCCGCTCCCTCGCTCGCTCGGCTCCGCTCCCTCGCTTGGCTCCCCTCCCTCGGTCCCCCGGCTCCCCTCGCTTGGCTCCGCTCAATCGCTCGCTCGGCTCCGCTCCCTCGCTCGCTCGCTCGACTCTGCTCCCTCGCTTGGCTCCCCTCCTTCGGCTCCCCCGGCTCCGCTCTCTCGCTCGGCTCCCTCCCTCGGCTCCGCTCCGCTCCCTCGGCTCCGCTCGGCTCCCTCGCTCGGCTCCGCTCCGCTCTCTCGGCTCCGCTCTCCGGGCTCCGCTCCCTCGCTCGGCTCCGCTCCCTCGCTCGGCTCCCCTCCGCTCGGCTCCCCCGCTCCGCTCGGCTCCCTCGCTCTCCCCCTCCCTCGCTCGGCTCCCCCGCTCCCCTCGGCTCCCTCGCTCTCCCTCTCCCTCGCTCGGCTCCCCCACTCCCCTCCGCTCCCTCGCTCGACTCCCCTCCGCTCCTTCGCTCGCTCCGCTCCCTCACTTGCTCGGCTCCCTCCATTGTTCCCCTCCCTCGCTCCGCTCCCCTCGCTCCGCTCCGCTTCCCTCGCTCCGCTTCCCTCGCTCGCCTCCGCTCCCTTGCTCGCCTCCCTCGCTCGCCTCCGCTCCCTTGCTCCGGTCCCTCCCTCCCTCGGCTCGCTCCCTTCCTCGGCTCCGCTACCTCGCTCCGCTCCGCTCCCCTCGCTCGCCTCCGCTCCCTCGCTCGGCTCCCTCGCTCATCTCCGCTCCTTCCCTCCCTCCAATCCCTCGCTCAACTACGCTCCCTCGCCCGCTCAGCTCCACTCCATCGGCTCCCTCCGCTCGGCTCCCCCGCTCTCCGCTCCCTCGCTCGGCTGCCTCGCTGCGCTCCGCTCCCTCGCTCGACTCCCCTCCGCTCCCTCACTTCCTCGACTCCCTCCATTGCTCCCCTCCTTCGCTCGGCTCCGCTCCCTCGCTCCGGCTCCCTCGCTCGGCTCCCCTCGCTCGGCTCCGCTCCCTCGCTCGGCTCCCTCCCTTCCTCGGCTCCGCTCCCTCGCTCCGCTCCGCTCCCTTGCTACGCTCCCTCACTCGCTCCGCTCCCTCGCTCCGCTCCCCTCCCCTCGCTCCGCTCCCCTCCCCTCGCTCCGCTCGCCTCGCTCAGCGCGCTCGGCTCGGCTCCCTCGCTCGGCTCGGGTCCGCTCCCTCGTCCGGCTTCCTGGCTCGACTCCGTTCCCATGATCACTCGGCTCCGCTTCCTCGCTCAGCTCCCTCCCTCCGCTCCCTCGCTCGCTCCGCTCCCTCGCTCGCCTGCGCTCCGCTCCCTCCGCTCCCTCGCTCGCCTGCGCTCCGCTCCCTCGCTCGCTCCGCTCGCTCCGCTCCCTCGCTCGCCTCCGCTCCGCTCCCTCGCTACTCTCCCTCGCTCGTTCCTCTCCGCTCCCTCGTTCCTCTCCGCTCCCTCGCTCGCCTCCGCTCCCTCGCTCGCTCCTCTCCCTCCCTCGCTCGCTCCTCTCCCTCCCTCGTTCCTCTCCGCTCCGCTCCCTCGCCTCCGCTCCGCTCCCTCGCCTCCGCTCCCTTGCCTCCGCTCCGCTCCCTCGCTCGCCTCCGCTCCGCTCCCTCGTTCCTCTCCGCTAGCTCATTCCGCTCCGCTCCCTCGCTCGCCTCCGCTCCCTCGCTCGCCTCCGCTCCGCTCCCTCGTTCCCCTCCGCTCCCTCGCTCGCCTCCGCTCCGCTCCCTCGCTCGTTCCCCTCGGCTCCCTCGCTCGCCTCCGCTCCCCTCCCTCGCTCCGCTCCGCTCCCTCGTTCGCCTCCGCTCCCCTCCCTCGCTCCGCTCCGCTCCCTCGTTCTGCTCCGCACCCTCGCTCGCCTCCGCTCCCCTCCCTCGCTCCGCTCCGCTCCCTCGTTCTGCTCCGCACCCTCGCTCGCCTCCGCTCCCTCGCTCGCCTCCGCTCCACTCCGCTCCCTCGCTCGCCTCCGCTCCCTCGCTCGCCTCCGCTCCACTCCGCTCCCTCGCTCCGCTCCGCTCCCTCGCTCGCCTCGCCTCCCCTCCCTCGCTCCGCTCCGCTCCCTCGCTCGCCTCGCCTCTCCTCCCTCGCTCACCTCCGCTCCACTCCCTCGCTCGTTCCTCTCCGCTCCCTCGCTCGCTCCTCTCCGCTCCCTCGCTCCTCTCCGCTCCCTCGCTCGCTCCTCTCCGCTCCCTCCCTCCGCTCCCTCGCCTCCGCTCCGCTCCCTCGCTCGCCTCCGCTCCGCTCCGCTCCCTCGCTCCGCTCCCTCGTTCCGCTCCGCTCCCTCGCTCGCCTCCGCTCCGCTCCGCTCCCTTGCTCGTCTCCGCTCCCTTGCTCGTCTCCGCTCCCTCGCCTCCGCTCCGCTCCCTCGCTCGCTCCTCTCCGCTCCCTCGCTCCTCTGCGCTCCGCTCCCTTGCTCGCCTCCGCTCCCTCGCTCCGCTCCCTCGCTCGCCTCGCCTCCGCTCCCTCGCTCCGCTCCGCTCCCTCGCTCGCCTCGCCTCCGCTCCCTCGCTCGCCTCCGCTCCGCTCCCTCGCTCCTCTCCGCTCGCTTGCTCCTCTCCGCTCCCTCGCTCGCTCTGCTCCCTCGCTCGCCTCCGCTCCACTCCCTTGCTCCGCTCCCTCGCTCCGCTCCGCTCCCTCGCCTCCGCTCCCTCGCTCCGCTCCGCTCCCTCGCCTCCGATCCCTCGCTCCGCTCCGCTCCCTCGCTCCGCTCCCTCGCCTCCCCTCCGCTCCCTCGCTCGCCTCCCCTCCGCTCCCTCGCTCACCTCGCCTCCCCTCCCTCGCTCGCCTCCCCTCCCTCGCTCGCCTCCCCTCCCTCGCTCGCTCCGCTCCGCTCCCTCGCTCGCCTCCCCTCCCTCGCTCCGCTCCCTCGCTCCGCTCCGCTCCCTCGCCTCCGCTCCCTCGCTCGCCTCCGCTCTGCTCCCTCGCTCGTTCCTCTCCGCTCCCTCGCTCGTTCCTCTCCGCTCCCTCGCTCCGCTCCCTCGCTCGCCTCCGCTCCCTCGCCTCCGCTCCGCTCCCTCGCTCGTTCCTCTCCGCTCCCTCACTCCGCTCCCTCGCTCGCCTCCGCTCCCTCGCCTCCGCTCCGCTCACTCGCTCGCCTCCGCTCCCTCACTCCGCTCCCTCGCTCGCCTCCGCTCCCTCGCCTCCGCTCCGCTCCCTCGCTTGCCTCCGCTCCGCTCCCTCGCTTGCCTCCGCTCCGCTCCCTCGCTTGCCTCCGCTCCGCTCCCTCGCCTCCGCTCCGCTCCCTCGCTCGCTCCGCTCCGCTCCCTCGCCTCCGCTCCGCTCCCTCGCTCGCTCCGCTCCGCTCCCTCGCCTCCGCTCCGCTCCCTCGCCTCCGCTCCGCTCCCTCGCTCGCCTCCGCTCCCTCGCTCGCTGCGCTCCGCTCCCTCGCTCGCTCCGCTCCCTCGCCTCCGCTCCGCTCCCTCGCTCGCCTCCCCTCCCTCGCTCCGCTCCGCTCCCTCGCTCGCCTCGCCTCCCCTCCCTCGCTCCGCTCCGCTCCCTTGCTCGCCTCGCCTCTCCTCCCTCGCTCGCCTCCGCTCCACTCCCTCGCTCGTTCCTCTCCGCTCCCTCGCTCCGCTCCGCTCCCTCGGCTCCGCTCCCTCGCTCGCTCCTCTCCGCTCCCTCGCTCGCCTCGCCTCTCCTCCCTCGCTCGCCTCCGCTCCACTCCCTCGCTCGTTCCTCTCCGCTCCCTCGCTCCGCTCCGCTCCCTCCCTCGCCTCCGCTCCCTCGGCTCCGCTCCGCTCCCTCGCTCGCTCCTCTCCGCTCCCTCGCTCCTCTCCGCTCCCTCGCTCGTTCCCCTCGGCTCCCTCGCTCGCCTCCGCTCCGCTCCCTCGCTCCGCTCCGCTCCCTCGTTCGCCTCCGCTCCCCTCCCTCGCCTCCGCTCCGCTCCCTCGTTCTGCTCCGCACCCTCGCTCGCCTCCGCTCCCTCGCTCGCCTCCGCTCCACTCCGCTCCCTCGCTCCGCTCCGCTCCCTCGCTCGCCTCGCCTCCCCTCCCTCGCTCCGCTCCGCTCCCTCGCTCGCCTCGCCTCTCCTCCCTCGCTCGCCTCCGCTCCACTCCCTCGCTCGTTCCTCTCCGCTCCCTCGCTCCGCTCCGCTCCCTCCCTCGCCTCCGCTCCCTCGGCTCCGCTCCGCTCCCTCGCTCGCTCCTCTCCGCTCCCTCGCTCCTCTCCGCTCCCTCGCTCGCCTCCGCTCCCTCGCTCGCCTCCGCTCCGCTCCCTCGCCTCCACTCCCTCGCTCGCCTCCGCTCCGCTCCCTCGCCTCCGCTCCCTCGCTCCGCTCCCTCCACTCCCTCGCTCCGCTCCCTCGCCTCCGCTCCGCTCCCTCGCTCGCCTCCGCTCCCTCGCCTCCGCTCCGCTCCCTCGCCTCCGCTCCGCTCCCTCGCTCCGCTCCCTCGCTCACCTCTGCTCCGCTCCCACCCTCGCCTCCGCTCCCTCGCCTCCGCTCCCTCGCTCACCTCCGCTCCGCTCCCTCGCCTCCGCTCCGCTCCCTCGCTCGCTCCGCTCCGCTCCCTCGCCTCCGCTCCGCTCCCTCGCTCCGCTCCTCTCCCTCGCCTCCGCTCCGCTCCGCTCCCTCTCCTCCGCTCCCTCGCTCGCCTCCACTCCCTCGCTCACCTCCGCTCCGCTCCCTCGCCTCCGCTCCCTCGCTTGCCTCTGCTCCGCTCCCTCACTCGCCTCCGCTCCGCTCCCTCGCTCCGCTCCTTCGGACGCCTGCGCTCCGCTCCCTCGCCTCCGCTCCTTCGCTCGCCTCCGCTCCCCTCCCTCGCTCGCCTCCGCTCCGCTCCCTCGCTACTCTCCCTCGCTCGTTCCTCTCCGCTCCCTCATTCCTCTCCGCTCCCTCGCTCGCCTCCGCTCCCTCGCTCGCTCGCTCCTCTCCCTCCCTCGCTCGCTCCTCTCCCTCCCTCGTTCCTCTCCGCTCAGCTCCCTCGCCTCCGCTCCGCTCCCTCGCCTCCGCTGCCTTGCCTCCGCTCCGCTCCCTCGCTCGCCTCCGCTCCGCTCCCTCGTTCCTCTCCGCTAGCTCGTTCCGCTCCGCTCCCTCGCTCGCCTCCGCTCCGCTCCCTCGTTCCCCTCCGCTCCCTCGCCTCCGCTCCGCTCCGCTCCCTCTCCTCCGCTCCCTCGCTCGCCTCCACTCCCTCGCTCACCTACGCTCCGCTCCCTCGCCTCCGCTCCCTCGCTTGCCTCTGCTCCGCTCCCTCACTCGCCTCCGCTCCGCTCCCTCGCTCCGCTCCTTCGGACGCCTGCGCTCCGCTCCCTCGCCTCCGCTCCTTCGCTCGCCTCCGCTCCCCTCCCTCGCTCGCCTCCGCTCCGCTCCCTCGCTCGCCTCCGCTCCCTCGCTCGCTCCTCTCCCTCCCTCGCTCGCTCCTCTCCCTCCCTCGCTCCTCTCCGCTCTGCTCCCTCGCCTCCGCTCCCTTGCCTCCGCTCCGCTCCCTCGCTCGCCTCCGCTCCGCTCCCTCGTTCCTCTCCGCTAGCTCGTTCCGCTCCGCTCCCTCGCTCGCCTCCGCTCCCTCGCTCGCCTCCGCTCCGCTCCCTCGTTCCCCTCCGCTCCCTCGCTCGCCTCCGCTCCGCTCCCTCGTTCCCCTCCGCTCCCTCGCTCGCCTCCCCTCCGCTCCCTCGTTCCCCTCCGCTCCCTCGCTCGCTCCTCTCCGCTCCCTCGCTCGTTCCCCTCGGCTCCCTCGCTCGCCTCCGCTCCGCTCCCTCGCTCCGCTCCGCTCCCTCGTTCGCCTCCGCTCCGCTCCCTCGCTCGCCTCCGCTCCCTCGCTCGCCTCCGCTCCACTCCGCTCCCTCGCTCCGCTCCCTCGCTCGCCTCGCCTCCCCTCCCTCGCTCCGCTCCCTCGCTCGCCTCGCCTCTCCTCCCTCGCTCGCCTCCGCTCCACTCCCTCGCTCGTTCCTCTCCGCTCCCTCGCTCCGCTCCGCTCCCTCCCTCGCCTCCGCTCCCTCGGCTCCGCTCCGCTCCCTCGCTCGCTCCTCCCGCTCCCTCGCTCCTCTCCGCTCCCTCGCTCCTCTCCGCTCCCTCGCTCGCTCCTCTCCGCTCCCTCGCCTCCGCTCCCTCCCTCCGCTCCCTCCCTCCGCTCCCTCGCCTCCGCTCCGCTCCCTCGCTCGCCTCCGCTCCGCTCCCTCGCTCCGCTCCCTCGTTCCGCTCCGCTCCCTCGCTCGCCTCCGCTCCGCTCCGCTCCCTTGCTCGTCTCCGCTCCCTTGCTCGTCTCCGCTCCCTCGCCTCCGCTCCGCTCCCTCGCTCGCTCCTCTCCGCTCCCTCGCTCCTCTGCGCTCCGCTCCCTTGCTCGCCTCCGCTCCCTCGCTCCGCTCCCTCGCTCGCCTCGCCTCCGCTTCCTCGCTCCGCTCCGCTCCCTCGCTCGCCTCGCCTCCGCTCCCTCGCTCCGCTCCCTCGCTCGCCTCCGCTCCGCTCCCTCGCTCCTCTCCGCTCGCTTGCTCCTCTCCGCTCGCTTGCTCCTCTCCGCTCCCTCGCTCGCTCTGCTCCCTCGCTCGCCTCCGCTCCACTCCCTTGCTCCGCTCCCTCGCTCCGCTCCGCTCCCTCGCCTCCGATCCCTCGCTCCGCTCCGCTCCCTCGCTCCGCTCCCTCGCCTCCCCTCCGCTCCCTCGCTCGCCTCCCCTCCGCTCCCTCGCTCATCTCGCCTCCCCTCCCTCGCTCGCCTCCCCTCCCTCGCTCGCTCCGCTCCGCTCCCTCGCTCGCCTCCCCTCCCTCGCTCCGCTCCCTCGCTCCGCTCCGCTCCCTCGCCTCCGCTCCCTCGCTCGCCTCCCCTCTGCTCCCTCGCTCGTTCCACTCCGCTCCCTCGCTCCGCTCCCTCGCTCGCCTCCGCTCTGCTCCCTCGCTCGTTCCACTCCGCTCCCTCGCTCCGCTCCCTCGCTCGCCTCCGCTCCCTCGCCTCCGCTCCGCTCCCTCGCTCGTTCCTCTCCGCTCCCTCACTCCGCTCCCTCGCTCGCCTCCGCTCCCTCGCCTCCGCTCCGCTCACTCGCTCGCGTCCGCTCCCTCACTCCGCTCCCTCGCCTCCGCTCCGCTCCCTCGCTCGCCTCCGCTCCGCTCCCTCGCCTCCGCTCCGCTCCCTCGCTCGCTCCGCTCCGCTCCCTCGCCTCCGCTCCCTCGCCTCCGCTCCGCTCCCTCGCTCGCCTCCGCTCCCTCGCTCGCTGCGCTCCGCTCCCTCGCTCGCTCCGCTCCCTCGCCTCCGCTCCGCTCCCTCGCCTCCGCTCCGCTCCCTCGCTCGCCTCCCCTCCCTCGCTCCGCTCCGCTCCCTCGCTCGCCTCGCCTCTCCTCCCTCGCTCGCCTCCGCTCCACTCCCTCGCTCGTTCCTCTCCGCTCCCTCGCTCCGCTCCGCTCCCTCGGCTCCGCTCCCTCGCTCGCTCCTCTCCGCTCCCTCGCTCCTCTCCGCTCCCTCGCTCGCCTCCGCTCAGCTCCCTTGCTCCGCTCCCTCGCTCGCCCCGCCTCCGCTCCCTCGCTCGCCTCCGCTCCGCTCCCTTCCTCCGCTCCCTCGCTCGCCTCCGCTCCGCTCCCTCGCCTCCGCTCCCTCGCTCCGCTCCCTCCACTCCCTCGCTCCGCTCCCTCGCCTCCGCTCCGCTCCCTCGCCTCCGCTCCGCTCCCTCCCTCGCCTCCGCTCCGCTCCCTCGCTCGCCTCCGCTCCCTCGCCTCCGCTCCCTCGCCTCCGCTCCGCTCCCTCGCTCCGCTCCCTCGCTCACCTCTGCTCAGCTCCCACCCTCGCCTCCGCTCCCTCGCCTCCGCTCCCTCGCTCACCTCCGCTGCGCTCCCTCGCCTCCGCTCCGCTCCCTCGCTCGCTCCGCTCCACTCCCTCGCCTCCGCTCCGCTCCCTCGCTCCGCTCCTCTCCCTCGCCTCCGCTCCGCTCCCTCTCCTCCGCTCCCTCGCTCGCCTCCACTCCCTCGCTCACCTCCGCTCCGCTCCCTCGCCTCCGCTCCCTCGCTTGCCTCTGCTCCGCTCCCTCACTCGCCTCCGCTCCGCTCCCTCGCTCCGCTCCTTCGGACGCCTGCGCTCCGCTCCCTCGCCTCCGCTCCTTCGCTCGCCTCCGCTCCCCTCCCTCGCTCGCCTCCCCTCCCTCGCTCGCCTCCGCTCCGCTCCCTCGCCTCCGCTCCCCTCCCTCGCCTCCACTCCGCTCCCTCGCTCCGCTCCCCTCCCTCGCTCGCCTCCACTCCGCTCCCTCGCTCCGCTCCCCTCCCTCGCTCGCCTCCTCTCCGCTCCCTCGCCTCCGCTCCGCTCCCTCCCGCGCCTCCGCTCTGCTCCGCTCCCTCGCTTCCGCTCCGCTCCCTCCCTCGCCTCCGCTCCCCTGCCTCCGGCTCCCCTCCCTCGCTCCTCTCCGCTCCCTCGCTCCTCTCCACCTTCCATGCTCGCCTCCTCTCCGCTCCCTCGCTCGCTCCTCTCCGCTCCCTCGCCTCCTCTCCGCTCCCTCGCCTCCTCTCCGCTCCCTCGCTCGCCTCCGCTCCGCTCCCTCGCCTCCGCTCCGCTCCCTCGCCTCCGCTCCGCTCCTCTCCCTCGCCTCCGCTCCGCTCCCTCGCTCGCTCCGCTCCTCTCCCTCGCCTCCGCTCCGCTCCGCTCCCTCGCTCCGCTCCGCTCCCTCGCTCACCTCCACTCCCTCGCTCACCTCCACTCCCTCGCTCACCTCCGCTCCGCTCCCTCGCTCCGCTCCTTCGGACGCCTGCGCTCCGCTCCCTCGCCTCCGCTCCTTCGCTCGCCTCCGCTCCCCTCCCTCGCTCGCCTTCCCTCCCTCCCTCGCCTCCGCTCCGCTCCCTCGCCTCCGTTCCCCTCCCTCGCCTCCGTTCCCCTCCCCCGCTCCGCTCCCCTCCCTCGCCTCCGCTCCGCTCCCTCGCCTCCGTTCCCCTCCCTCGCCTCCGTTCCCCTCCCCCGCTCCGCTCCCCTCCCTCGCCTCCGCTCCACTCCCTCGCTCCGCTCCCCTCCCTCGCTCGCCTCCACTCCGCTCCCTCGCTCCGCTCCCTCCCTCGCCTCCGCTCCTCTCCGCTCCCTCGCCTCCGCTTCGCTCCGCTCCCTCGCCTCCGCTCCGCTCCCTCGCTTCCGCTCCGCTCCCTCCCTCGCCTCCGCTCCCCTGCCTCCGGCTCCCCTCCCCCGCTCCTCTCCGCTCCCTCGCTCCTCTCCAACTTCCATGCCCGCCTCCTCTCCGCTCCCTCGCTCGCTCCTCTCCGCTCCCTCGCCTCCTCTCCGCTCCCTCGCCTCCTCTCCGCTCCCTCGCCTCCGCTCCGCTCCCTCGCCTCCGCTCCGCTCCCTCGCTCGCTCCGCTCCTCTCCCTCGCCTCCGCTCCGCTCCCTCGCTCACCTCCGCTCCGCTCCGCTCCCTCGCCTCCGCTCCGCTCCCTCGCTCGCTCCGCTCCTCTCCCTCGCCTCCGCTCCGCTCCGCTCCCTCGCTCCGCTCCCTCGCTCGCCTCCGCTCCGCTCCCTCACTCGCCTCCACTCCGCTCCCTCGCTCCGCTCCTTCGGACGCCTGCGCTCCGCTCCCTCGCCTCCGCTCCTTCACTCGCCTCCGCTCCCCTCCCTCGCTCGCCTCCCCTCCCTCGCTCGCCTCCGCTCCCCTCCCTCGCCTCCGCTCCGCTCCCTCGCTCGCCTCCCCTCCCTCGCTCGCCTCCGCTCCCTCGCTCGCCTCGCCTCCCCTCCCTCGCTCGCCTCCGCTCCGCTCGCCTCCGCTCCGCTCCCTCCCTCGCCTCCGCTCGCCTCCGCTCCGCTCCCTCGCTCGCCTCCGCTCCGCTTCCTCACCTCCGCTCCGCTCCCTCGCCTCCGCTCCCCTCCCTCGCTCTCCTCCACTCCGCTCCCTCGCTCACCTCCGCTCCCTCGCTCGCCTCGCCTCCCCTCCCTCACTCGCCTCCGCTCCCTCGCTCGCCTCGCCTCCCCTCCCTCGCTCGCCTCGCCTCCCCTCCCTCGCTCCGCTCCCTCGCTCCGCTCCGCTCCCTCGCTCGCCTCCGCTCCGCTCCGCTCCCTCGCTCGCCTCCGCTCCCTCGCTCGCCTCCGCTCCGCTCCCTCGCCTCCGCTCCGCTCCCTCGCCTCCGCTCCCCTCCCTCGCTCGCCTCCGCTCCCTCGCTCGCCTCCGCTTCGCTCCCTCGCTCCCCTCCCTCGCTCGCCTCCGCTCCCTTGCTCGCTCGTTCCTCTCCCTCGCTCGCTCCTCTCCCTCGCTCGCTCCTCTCCCTCGCTCGCTCCTCTCCGCCCCCTCTCTTCTCCACCTTCCATGCTCGCCTCCTCTCCGCTCCCTCGCCTCCTCTCCGCTCCCTCGCCTCCTCTCCGCTCCCTCGCTCGCTCCTCTCCGCTCCCTCGTTCCTCTCCGCTCCCTCGCTCGCTCCTCTCCCTCGCTCGCTCCTCTCCCTCGCTCGCTCCTCTCCCTCGCTCGCTCCTCTCCCTCGCTCGCTCCTCTCCGCTCCCTCGTTCCTCTCCGCTCCGCTCCCTCGCCTCCGCTCCGCTCCCTCGCCTCCGCTCCCTCCCTCGCTCGCCTCCGCTCCCTCCCTCCACTCCCCTCCCTCCCTCGCCTCCGCTCCCTCGCTCGCTCGCCTCCGCTCCCTCGCCTCCGCTCCGCTCCCTCGCTCCGCTCCCTCGCTCGCCTCCGCTCCCTCGCCTCCGCTCCGCTCCCTCGCCTCCGCTCCCTCGCCTCCGCTCCGCTCCCTCGCTCGCCTCCGCTCCCTCGCCTCCGCTCCCGCGCCTCCGCTCCGCTCCCTCGCTCGCCTCCGCTCCCTCGCCTCCGCTCCCGCGCCTCCGCTCCGCTCCCTCGCTCCGCTCCCTCGCTCGCCTCCGCTCCCTCGCCTCCGCTCCGCTCCCTCGCTCCGCTCCCCTCGCTCGCCTCCGCTCCCTCGCTCCTCTCCGCTCCCCTCGCTCGCCTCCGCTCCCCTCGCTCGCCTCCGCTCCCTCGCTCCTCTCCACCTCCCTCGCTCGCCTCCTCTCCGCTCCCTCGCCTCCGCTCCGCTTCCTCCCTCGCTCGCCTCCGCTCCGCTCCCTCGCTCGCCTCCGCTCCCTCGCCTCCGCTCCCTCGCTCCCGCTCCCTCGCTCCCTCGCCTCCGCTCCCTCGCTCCCGCTCCCTCGCTCCCTCGCCTCCGCTCCCTCGCTCGCCTCCGCTCCCTCGCTCCCTCGCCTCCGCTCCGTCGCCTCCGCTCCGCTCCCTCGCTCGCCTCCGCTCCCTCGCTCCCTCGCCTCCGCTCCCTCGCTCGCCTCCGCTCCCTCGCTCCCTCGCCTCCGCTCCCTCGCCTCCGCTCCCTCGCTCGCCTCCGCTCCCTCGCCTCCGCTCCCTCGCCTCCGCTCCGCTCCCTCGCTCCGCTCCCTCGCTCGCCTCCGCTCCGCTCCCTCGCTCCTCTCCGCTCGCTTGCTCCTCTCCGCTCTCTCGCTCGCTCCGCTCCCTCGCTCGCCTCCGCTCCACTCCCTTGCTCCGCTCCCTCGCTCCGCTCCGCTCCCTCGCCTCCGATCCCTCGCTCCCCTCCGCTCCCTCGCTCGCCTCCCCTCCGCTCCCTCGCTCACCTCCCCTCCGCTCCCTCGCTCACCTCGCCTCCCCTCCCTCGCTCGCCTCCCCTCCCTCGCTCGCTCCGCTCCGCTCCCTCGCTCGCCTCCCCTCCCTTGCTCCGCTCCCTCGCTCGGCTCCGCTCCCTCGCTCGGCTCCCTTCCTCGGCTCCGCTCCCTCCCTCGGCTCCGCTCCCTTCCTCGGCTCCCTCCCTTCCTCAGCTCCGCTCCCTCCCTCGGCTCCGCTCCCTTCCTCAGCTCCGCTCCCTCGCTCGGCTCCGCTCCCTCGCCTCCGCTCCCTCCCTCGCCTCCGCTCCCTCGCTCTCCTCCGCTCCCTCGCTCGCTCGCCTCCGCTCCCTCGCCTCCGCTCCCTCGCCCGCCTCCGCTCCCTAGCTCGCTCGCCTCCGCTCCCTCGCCTCCGCTCCCTCGCTCGCTCTCCTCCGCTCCCTCGCCCGCCTCCGCTCCCTCGCTCGCTCGCCTCCGCTCCCTCGCCTCCGCTCCCTCGCTCGCTCGCCCTCCGCTCCCTCGCTCGCCTCCACTCCCCTCCCTCGCTCGCCTCCGCTCCTCTCCGCTCCCTCGCCTCCGCTCCGCTCCCTCCCTCGCTTCCGCTCCGCTCCCTCGCTTCCGCTCCGCTCCCTCCCTCGCCTCCGCAACCCTGCCTCCGCTCCCCTCCCTCGCTCCTCTCCACCTCCCTCGCTCACCTCCGCTCCCTCGCTCCTCTCCACTTCCCTCGCTCGCCTCCTCTCCGCTCCCTCGCTCCTCTCCGCTCCCTCGCTCCTCTCCACCTTCCATGCTCACCTCCTCTCCGCTCCCTCGCCTCCTCTCCGCTCCCTCGCTCGCTCCTCTCCGCTCCCTCGCCTCCTCTCCACTCCCTCCCTCGCCTCCTCTTCACTCCCTCGCTCCGCTCCCTCCCTCGCTCGCCTCCGCTCCGCTCCCTCGCTCGCCTCCGCTCCTCTCCACCTCCCTCGCTCGCCTCCTCTCCCTCGCTCGCCTCCTCTCCCTCGCTCCTCTCCACCTCCCTCGCTCGCCTACTCTCCGCTCCCTCGCTCCTCTCCACTCCCTCGTTCGCTCCTCTCCGCTCCCTCGCCTCCGCTCCGCTCCCTCGCTCGCCTCCGCTCCCTCGCTCCTCTCCACCTCCCTCGCTCGCCTACTCTCCGCTCCCTCGCTCCTCTCCGCTCCCTCGCTCGCTCCTCTCCGCTCCCTCGCCTCCGCTCCGCTCCCTCGCTCGCTCGCCTCCGCTCCCTCGCTCGCCTCCGCTCCCTCGCCTCCGCTCCGCTCCCTCGCTCGCTCGCCTCCGCTCCCTCGCTCGCCTCCGCTCCGCTCCCTCGCTCCGCTCCCTCGCTCGCCTCCGCTCCCTCGCCTCCGCTCCGCTCCCTCGCCTCCGCTCCCTCGCCTCCGCTCCGCTCCCTCGCTCCGCTCCCTCGCTCGCCTCCCCTCGCTCGCCTCCGCTCCGCTCCCCTCGCTCGCCTCCGCTCCCTCGCTCCTCTCCACCTCCCTCGCTCGCCTCCTCTCCGCTCCCTCGCTCCGCTCCGCTCCCTCGCTCGCTCCGCTCCGCTCCCTCCCCTCCGCTCCGCTCCCTCGCCTCCGCTCCCTCGCTCGCCTCCGCTCCGCTCCCTCCGCTCCGCTCCCCTCGCTCGCCTCCGATCCCTCGCTCCTCTCCACCTCCCTCGCTCGCCTCCTCTCCGCTCCCTCGCTCCGCTCCGCTCCCTCGCTCGCTCCGCTCCGCTCCCTCCCCTCCGCTCCGCTCCCTCGCCTCCGCTCCCTCGCTCGCCTCCGCTCCGCTCCCTCGCCTCCGCTCCGCTCCCTCGCCTCCGCTCCCTCGCTCGCCTCCGCTCCCTCGCTCCCTCGCCTCCGCTCCCTCGCCTCCGCTCCCTCGCCCGCCACCGTTCCCTAGCTCGCTCGCCTCCACTCCCTCGCTCGCCTCCGCTCCCTCGCCTCCGCTCCGCTCCCTCGCTCCGCTCCCTCGCTCGCCTCCGCTCCCTCGCCTCCGCTCCACCTCCCTCGCTTGCCTCCTCTCCGCTCCCTCGCTCCGCTCCGCTCCCTCGCTCGCTCCGCTCCGCTCCCTCGCCTCCGCTCCCTCGCTCGCCTCCGCTCCCTCGCTCGCTCGCCTCCGCTCCCTCGCCTCCGCTCCCTCGCTTGCTCTCCTCCGCTCCCTCGCCCGCCTCCGCTCCCTCGCTCGCTCGCCTCCGCTCCCTCGCTCGCCTCCGCTCCCCTCCCTCGCTCGCCTCCGCTCCTCTCCGCTCTCTCGCCTCCGCTCCGCTCCCTCCCTCGCTTCCGCTCCGCTCCCTCGCTTCCGCTCCCCTCCCTCCCTCGCCTCCACTCCCCTCCCTCCCTCGCCTCCGCAACCCTGCCTCCGCTCCCCTCCCTCGCTCCTCTCCACCTCCCTCGCTCACCTCCGCTCCCTCGCTCCTCTCCACTTCCCTCGCTCGCCTCCTCTCCGCTCCCTCGCTCCTCTCCGCTCCCTCGCTCCTCTCCACCTTCCATGCTCGCCTCCTCTCCGCTCCCTCGCCTCCTCTCCGCTCCCTCGCTCGCTCCTCTCCGCTCCCTCGCCTCCTCTCCGCTCCCTCCCTCGCCTCCTCTTCGCTCCCTCGCTCCGCTCCGCTCCCTCCCTCGCTCGCCTCCGCTCCGCTCCCTCGCTCCGCTCCCTCCCTCGCTCGCCTCCGCTCCGCTCCCTCGCTCGCCTCCGCTCCTCTCCACCTCCGCTCCTCTCCACCTCCCTCGCTCGCCTCCTCTCCCTCGCTCGCCTCCTCTCCCTCGCTCCTCTCCACCTCCCTCGCTCGCCTCCTCTCCCTCGCTCCTCTCCACCTCCCTCGCTCGCCTACTCTCCGCTCCCTCGCTCCTCTCCGCTCCCTCGCTCGCTCCTCTCCGCTCCCTCGCCTCCGCTCCGCTCCCTCGCTCGCCTCCGCTCCCTCGCTCGCTCGCCTCCGCTCCCTCGCTCGCCTCCGCTCCCTCGCCTCCGCTCCGCTCCCTCGCTCCGCTCCCTCGCTCGCCTCCGCTCCCTCGCCTCCGCTCCGCTCCCTCGCCTCCGCTCCCTCGCCTCCGCTCCGCTCCCTCGCTCGCCTCCGCTCCCTCGCCTCCGCTCCGCTCCCTCGCTCCGCTCCCCTCGCTCGCCTCCGCTCCCTCGCTCCTCTCCGCTCCCCTCGCTCGCCTCCGCTCCCCTCGCTCGCCTCCGATCCCTCGCTCCTCTCCACCTCCCTCGCTCGCCTCCTCTCCGCTCCCTCGCCTCCGCTCCGCTTCCTCCCTCGCTCGCCTCCGCTCCGCTCCCTCGCTCGCCTCCGCTCCCTCGCCTCCGCTCCCTCGCTCCCGCTCCCTCGCTCCCTCGCCTCCGCTCCGTCGCCTCCGCTCCCTCGCTCCCTCGCCTCCGCTCCGTCGCCTCCGCTCCGCTCCCTCGCTCGCCTCCGCTCCCTCGCTCCCTCACCTCCGCTCCCTCGCTCACCTCCGCTCCCTCGCTCGCTCGCCTCCGCTCCCTCGCTCCCTCGCCTCCGCTCCCTCGCCTCCGCTCCCTCGCTTCGCCTCCGCTCCCTCGCCTCCGCTCCGCTCCCTCGCTCCGCTCCCTCGCTCGCCTCCGCTCCCTCGCCTCCGCTCCCTCGCCTCCGCTCCGCTCCCTCGCTCCGCTCCCTCGCTCGCCTCCGCTCCCTCGCCTCCGCTCCCTCGCCTCCGCTCCGCTCCCTCGCTCCGCTCCCTCGCTCGCCTCCGCTCCCTCACTCGCCTCCGCTCCCCTCCCTCGCTCGCCTCCGCTCCCTCGCTCCTCTCCACCTCCCTCGCTCGCCTCCTCTCCGCCTCCTCGCTCGCCTCCTCTCCGCCTCCTCGCTCGCCTCCTCTCCGCCTCCTCGCTCCTCTCCGCTCACTCGCTCCTCTCCGCTCCCTCCCTTGCCTCCCCTCCCTCGCTCGCCTCCGCTCCCCTCCCTCGCCTCCTCTCCCTCGCTCGCCTCCTCTCCCTCGCTCGCCTCCTCTCCCTCGCTCCTCTCCACTTCCCTCGCTCGCCTCCCCTCCCTCGCTCGCCTCCCCTCCCTCGCTCGCCTCCCCTCCGCTGCCTCGCTCGCTCCGCTCCCTCACTTCCTCGGCTCC
Organism: Tinamus guttatus; assembly: GCF_059628265.1. Taxonomy (NCBI): domain Eukaryota; kingdom Metazoa; phylum Chordata; class Aves; order Tinamiformes; family Tinamidae; genus Tinamus; species Tinamus guttatus. The sequence continues at coordinate 167,707 of NW_028288554.1, read as the reverse complement.
CTCCATTGTTCCCCTCCCTCGCTCCGCTCCCCTCGCTTGCCTCCCCTCCCTCGCTCGCCTCCGCTCCCCTCCCTCGCTCCTCTCCACCTCCCTCGCTCCTCTCCACCTCCCTCGCTCCTCTCCACCTCCCTCGCTCCTCTCCACCTCCCTCGCTCGCCTCCCCTCCTCTCCCTCGCTCGCTCCGCTCCCTCGCTCGCCTCCCCTCCTCTCCCTCGCTCGCTCCGCTCCCTCAATTCCTTGGCTCCCTCCATTGTTCCCCTCCCTCCCTCCGCCCCCCTCGCTCGCCTCCGCTCCCTTCCTCGGCTCCGCTCCCTCGCTCGGCTCCGCTCCCTCGCTCGGCTCCCTTCCTCGGCTCCGCTCCCTCCCTCGGCTCCGCTCCCTCCCTCGGCTCCCTCCCTTCCTCAGCTCCGCTCCCTCCCTCGGCTCCGCTCCCTCCCTCGGCTCCGCTCCCTTCCTCAGCTCCGCTCCCTCGCTCGGCTCCCTCGCTCAGCTCAGCTCCGCTCCCTCGCTCGGCTCCGCTCCCTCGCCTCCGCTCCCTCCCTCCCTCGCCTCCCCTCCCTCGCCTCCACTCCCTCCCTTCCTCGGCTCCGCTCCCTCGCTCGGCTCCCTCCCTTCCTCGGCTCCGCTCCCTCGCTCAGCTCAGCTCCACTCCCTCCCTCCCTCCCTCCGATCCCTCGCTCCCCTCCGCTCCCTCGCCCGCTCGGCTCCGCTCCATTGGCTCCTCTCCCTCGTTCCCCTCCGCTCCCTCGTTCCCCTCCGCTCCCTCGCTCCCTCCATTGCTCCCCTCCTTCGCTCGGCTCCCCTCGCTCGCTCCGCTCTCTCGCTCCGCTCCCCTTGCTCCGCTCCGATCCCTCGCTCGGCGCACTCGGCTCGGCTCCCTCGCTCGCTCGGCTCCCTCCCTTGCTCCGCTCCCTCGCTCGGCTCCACTTCCTCGTTCGGCTCCCTCGCTCAGCTCCGCGCCCTCCCTCCCTCTGCTCTGCTCCCTCGCTCCGCTCCTCTTCCTTGCTCGGGTCCGCTCAGCTTCCTCGCTTGTCACCACTCCCTCGCTCGCTCAGCTCTGCTCCCTCCCCCGGCTCCCCTCGCTTGCTCGGCTCCCCCGGCTCCCCTCGCTCGCTCGGCTCCGCTCCGCTCTCTCGCTCGGCTCCCCCGGCTCCCCTCGCTCGGCTCCCTCGGCTCCGCTCCGCTCCCTCGCTCGGCTCCCCTCCGCTCGGCTCCCGCGCTCTCCCCTCCCTCGCTCGGCTCCCCTCCGCTCGGCTCCCCCGCTCTCCCCTCCCTCGCTCGGCTCCCCCGCTCTCCCTTCCCTCGCTCGGCTCCCCTCCGCTCGGCTCCCCCGCTCTCCCCTCCCTCGCTCGGCTCCCCTCCGCTTGGCTCCCCCGCTCTCCCCTCCCTCGCTCGGCTCCCCTCCGCTCGGCTCCCCCGCTTCGCTCCCCTGCTCCGCTCGGCTCCGCTCCCTCGCTCGCTCGGCTCTGCTCCCTCGCTAGGCTCCCCTCCCTCGCTCGGCTCCCCCGCTCCACTCCCCTGCCCCGCTCAGCTCCCTTGCTCCGCTCCCCTCCCTCGCTCGCCTCCGCTCCCTCACTTCCTCGGCTCCCTCCATTGTTCCCCTCCCTCGCTCCGCTCCCCTCGCTCGGCTCCGCTCCCTCGCTCGCCTCCGCTCCCTCGCCTCCGCTCCCTCGCTCGCCTCCGCTCCCTCGCTCGCCTCCGCTCCCTCGCTCGCCTCCCTCCCTTCCTCAGCTCCGCTCCCTCGCTCGGCTCCCCTGCCCCGCTCGGCTCCCTCGCTCTGCTCCGCTCCCTCACTTCCTCGGCTCCCTCCATTGCTCCCCTCCTTCGCTCAACTACGCTCCCTCGCTCCGCTCCCTCGCTCGCCTCCCCTCCCTCGCTCCGCTCCGCTCCCTCGCTCCGCTCCCTCGCTCCGCTCCCTCGCTCGCCTCCGTTTCGCTCCCTCGCCTCCGCTCCCTCGCCTCCGCTCCCTCGCTCGCCTCCGTTTCGCTCCCTCGCCTCCGCTCCCTCGCTCGCTCGCCTCCGCTCCCTCGCCTCCGCTCCGCTCCCTCGCTCGTTCTTCTCCGCTCCCTCGCTCTGTTCCCTCGCTCGCCTCCGCTCCCTCGTCTCCGCTCCGCTCCGCTCCCTCGCTCCCCTCCGCTCCCGCGCCTCCGCTCCCCTCCCTCGCCTCCGCTCCCTCGCCCCGCTCCCCTCCCTCGCTCGCCTCCGCTCCCTCACTTCCTCGGCTCCCTCCATTGTTCCCCTCCCTCGCTCCGCTCCCCTCCCTCGCCTCCGCTCCCTCGCTCGCCTCCGCTCCCTCGCTCGGCTCCGCTCCCTCGGCTCCGCTCCCTCGCTCGCCTCCGCTCCCTCGCTCGCCTCCCTCCCTTCCTCAGCTCCGCTCCCTCGCTCGGCTCCCCTGCCCCGCTCGGCTCCCTCGCTCTGCTCCGCTCCCTCACTTCCTCGGCTCCCTCCATTGCTCCCCTCCTTCGCTCAACTACGCTCCCTCGCTCCGCTCCCTCGCTCGCCTCCCCTCCCTCGCTCCGCTCCGCTCCCTCGCTCCGCTCCCTCGCTCGCCTCCGTTTCGCTCCCTCGCCTCCGCTCCCTCGCTCGCCTCCGCTCCCTCGCTCGCCTCCGTTTCGCTCCCTCGCCTCCGCTCCCTCGCCTCCGCTCCCTCGCTCGCTCGCCTCCGCTCCCTCGCCTCCGCTCCGCTCCCTCGCTCGTTCTTCTCCGCTCCCTCGCTCTGTTCCCTCGCTCGCCTCCGCTCCCTCGTCTCCGCTCCGCTCCCTCGCTCCCCTCCGCTCCCGCGCCTCCGCTCCCCTCCCTCGCCTCCGCTCCCTCGCCCCGCTCCGCTCCCTCGCCTCCGCTCCGCTCCCTCGCCCCGCTCCGCTCCCTCGCCTCCGCTCCCCTCCCTCGCTCGCCTCCGCTCCGCTCCCTCGCCTCCGCTCCTCTCCGCTCCCTCGCCTTCTCTCCGCTCTGCTCCCTCGCCTTCTCTCCGCTCCGCTCCCTCGCCTCCGCTCCGCTCCCTCGCCTCCGTTCCGCTCCGCTCCCTCGCCTCCGCTCCGCTCCCTCGCCTCCGCTCCGCTCCCTCGCCTCAATTCCGCTCCGCTCCCTCCCTCGCCTCCGCTCCGCTCCCTCCCTCCCTCGCCTCCGCTCCCCTCCCTCTCCTCCGCTCCCCTGCCTCCGCTCCCCTCCCTCTCCTCCGCTCCCCTGCCTCCACTCCCCTCCCTCGCTCCTCTCCACCTCCCTCGCTCGCCTCCTCTCCGCTCCCTCGCTCCTCTCCACCTTCCTCGCTCGCCTCCTCTCCGCTCCCTCGCTTGCCTCCGCTCCCTCGCCCCCTCTCCGCTCCCTCGCCCCCTCTCCGCTCCCTCGCTCGCTCCTCTCCGCTCCCTCGCCTCCGCTCCGCTCCCTCGCTCCACTCCCTCGCTCGCCTCCGCTCCGCTCCCTCGCCTCCGCTCCGCTCCCTCGCTCCGCTCCTTCGCTCGCCTCCGCTCCGCTCCCTCGCCTCCGCTCCGCTCCCTCGCTCGCCTCCCCTCCCTCGCTCGCCTCTGCTCCGCTCCCTCGCCTCCGCTCCACTCCCACGCTCGCCTCCGCTCCCCTCCCTCGCTCCGCTCCCCTCCCTCGCCTCCGCTCCGCTCCTCTCCGCTCCCTCGCCTCCGCTCCGCTCCCTCGCCTCCGCTCCTTCGCTCGCCTCCGCTCCGCTCCCTCGCTCGCCTCCCCTCCCTCGCTCGCCTCCCCTCCCTCGCTCGCCTCCGCTCCGCTCCCTCGCTTCCGCTCCCCTCCCTCGCTCGCCTCTGCTCCGCTCCCTCGCTCCGCTCCCCTCCCTCGCTCGCCTCCGCTCCGCTCCCTCGCCTCCGCTCGGCTCCGCTCCCTCGCTCGCCTCCGCTCCGCTCCCTCGCCTCCGCTCCGCTCCTCTCCGCTCCCTCGCCTCCGCTCCGCTCCCTCGCCTCCGCTCCTTCGCTCGCCTCCGCTCCACTCCCACGCTCGCCTCCGCTCCGCTCCCTCGCTCCGCTCCCCTCCCTCGCTCCGCTCCCCTCCCTCCCTCGCCTCCGCTCCGCTCCCTCGCCTCCGCTCCGCTCCTCTCCGCTCCCTCGCCTCCGCTCCGCTCCCTCGCCTCCGCTCCTTCGCTCGCCTCCGCTCCGCTCCCTCGCTCGCCTCCCCTCCCTCGCTCGCCTCCCCTCCCTCGCTCGCCTCCCCTCCCTCGCTCGCCTCCCCTCCCTCGCTCGCCTCCGCTCCGCTCCCTCGCCTCCGCTCCCCTCCCTCGCTCGCCTCTGCTCCGCTCCCTCGCTCCGCTCCCCTCCCTCGCTCGCCTCCGCTCCGCTCCCTCGCCTCCGCTCGGCTCCGCTCCCTCGCCTCGGCTCCACTCCCTCGCCTCGGCTCCGCTCCCTCGCTCGCCTCCGCTCCGCTCCCTCCCTCGCCTCCGCTCCCTCGCTTCCGCTCCCCTCCCTCGCTTCCGCTCCCCTCCCTCCCTCGCCTCCGCTCCCCTGCCTCCGCTCCCCTCCCTCGCTCCTCTCCACCTCCCTCGCTCGCCTCCGCTCCCTCGCTCCTCTCCACCTCCCTCGCTCGCATCCGCTCCCTCGCTCCTCTCCACCTCCCTCGCTCGCATCCTCTCCGCTCCCTCGCCTCCTCTCCATCTTCCTCGCTCGCCTCCTCTCCGCTCCCTCGCTCGCTCCTCTCCGCTCTTTCGCCTCCTCTCCGCTCCCTCGCTCGCTCCTCTCCGCTCCCTCGCCTCCTCTCCGCTCCCTCCCTCGCTCGCCTCCGCTCCGCTCCCTCGGCTCCCTCCCTCGCCTCCGCTCCGCTCCCTCGCTCGCCTCCGCTCCGCTCCCTCGCTCGTTCCTCTCCGCTCCCTCGCTCCGTTCCCTCGCTCGCCTCCGCTCCCTCGCCTCCGCTCCGCTCCGCTCCCTCGCTCGCCTCCGCTCCCTCGCCTCCGCTCCCCTCCCTCGCCTCCGCTCCCTCGCCCCGCTCCTCTCCCTCGCCTCCGCTCCGCTCCCTCGCCTCCGCTCCCCTCCCTCGCTCGCCTCCGCTCCGCTCCCTCGCCTCCGCTCCCCTCCCTCGCTCGCCTCCGCTCCCTCGCCTCCGCTCCCCTCCCTCGCTCGCCTCCGCTCCACTCCCTCGCCTCCGCTCCTCTCCGCTCCCTCGCCTTCTCTCCGCTCTGCTCCCTCGCCTCCTCTCCGCTCCCTCGCCTCCGCTCCTCTCCGCTCCCTCGCCTTCTCTCCGCTCTGCTCCCTCGCCTCCTCTCCGCTCCCTCGCCTCCGCTCCTCTCCGCTCCCTCGCCTCCTCTCCGCTCCCTCGCCTCCGCTCCGCTCCCTCGCCTCCGCTCCGCTCCGCTCCCTCGCCTTCTCTCCGCTCCGCTCCCTCGCCTCCTCTCCGCTCCCTCGCCTCCGCTCCCCTCCCTCTCCTCCGCTCCCCTCCCTCCGCTCCCCTCCCTCGCTCCTCTCCACCTCCCTCGCTCGCCTCCTCTCCACTCCCTCGCTCCTCTCCACCTTCCTCGCTCGCCTCCTCTCCGCTCCCTCGCTCGCCTCCGCTCCCTCGCCCCCTCTCCGTTCCCTCGCCCCCTCTCCGCTCCCTCGCTCCACTCATTCGCTCGCCTCCGCTCCGCTCCCTCGCTCCGCTCCTTCGCTCGCCTCCGCTCCGCTCCCTGCCTCCGCTCCGTTCCTTCGCTCCGCTCCCTCGCCTCCGCTCCGCTCCCTCGCTCCGCTCCGCTCCCTCGCTCCGCTCCTTCGCTCGCCTCCGTTTCGCTCCCTCGCCTCCGCTCCCTCGCCTCCGCTCCCTCGCTCGCCTCCGCTCCCTCGCCTCCGCTCCCTCGCCTCCGCTCCCTCGCTCGCTTGCCTCCGCTCCCTCGCCTCCGCTCCGCTCCCTCGCTCGTTCCTCTCCGCTCCCTCGCTCTGTTCCCTCGCTCGCCTCCGCTCCCTCGTCTCCGCTCCGCTCCCTCGCCTCCGCTCCCCTCCCTCGCTCGCCTCCGCTCCGCTCCCTCGCCTCCGCTCCTCTCCGCTCCCTCGCCTTCTCTCCGCTCTGCTCCCTCGCCTCCTCTCCGCTCCCTCGCCTCCGCTCCGCTCCGCTCCCTCGCCTCCGCTCCCCTCCCTCTCCTCCGCTCCCCTGCCTCCGCTCCCCTCCCTCTCCTCCGCTCCCCTGCCTCCACTCCCCTCCCTCGCTCCTCTCCACCTCCCTCGCTCGCCTCCTCTCCGCTCCCTCGCTCCTCTCCACCTTCCTCGCTCGCCTCCTCTCCGCTCCCTCGCTTGCCTCCGCTCCCTCGCCCCCTCTCCGTTCCCTCGCCCCCTCTCCGTTCCCTCGCCCCCTCTCCGCTCCCTCGCCTCCGCTCCGCTCCCTCGCTCCACTCCTTCGCTCGCCTCCGCTCCGCTCCCTCGCCTCCGCTCCGCTCCCTCGCTCCGCTCCTTCGCTCGCCTCCGCTCCGCTCCCTCGCCTCCGCTCCGCTCCCTCGCTCCGCTCCGCTCCCTCGCTCCGCTCCTTCGCTCGCCTCCGCTCCGCTCCCTCGCCTCCGCTCCGCTCCGCTCCCTCGCTCGCCTCCCCTCCCTCGCTCGCCTCTGCTTTGCTCCCTCGCCTCCGCTCCACTCCCACGCTCGCCTCCGCTCCGCTCCCTCGCTCCGCTCCCCTCCCTCGCTCCGCTCCCCTCCCTCGCTCGCCTCCGCTCCGCTCCCTCGGCTCCCTCCCTCGCTCCTCTCCGCTCCGCTCCCTCGCTCGCCTCCGCTCCGCTCCCTCGCTCGCCTCCGCTCCGCTCCCTCGCTCGTTCCTCTCCGCTCCCTCGCTCCGTTCCCTCGCTCGCCTCCGCTCCCTCGCCTCCGCTCCGCTCCCTCGCTCGCCTCCCCTTCCTCGCTCGCCTCCTCTCCGCTCCCTCGCCCCCTCTCCGCTCCCTCGCCCCCTCTCCGCTCCCTCGCTCGCTCCTCTCCGCTCCCTCGCCTCCGCTCCGCTCCCTCGCTCCACTCCTTCGCTCGCCTCCGCTCCGCTCCCTCGCCTCCGCTCCGCTCCCTCGCTCCGCTCCTTCGCTCGCCTCCGCTCCGCTCCTTCGCCTCCGCTCCGCTCCCTCGCTCGCCTCCCCTCCCTCGCTCGCCTCTGCTCCGCTCCCTCGCCTCCGCTCCGCTCCCTCGCTCCGCTCCCCTCCCTCGCTCCGCTCCCCTCCCTCGCTCGCCTCCGCTCCGCTCCCTCGCCTCCGCTCCCCTCCCTCGCTCCGCTCCCCTCCCTCGCTCGCCTCCGCTCCGCTCCCTCGCCTCCACTCCTTCGCTCGCCTCCGCTCCGCTCCCTCGCTCGCCTCCCCTCCCTCGCTCGCCTCCCCTCCCTCGCCTCCGCTCCCCTCCCTCGCTCGCCTCTACTCCGCTCCCTCGCTCCGCTCCCCTCCCTCGCTCGCCTCCGCTCCGCTCCCTCGCCTCCGCTCGGCTCCGCTCCCTCGCCTCGGCTCCGCTCCCTCGCTCGCCTCCGCTCCCTCGCTCGCCTCCGCTCCTCTCCGCTCCCTCGCCTCCGCTCCTCTCCGCTCCCTCGCCTCGGCTCCGCTCCCTCGCTCGCCTCCGCTCCGCTCCCTCCCTCGCCTCCGCTCCCTCGCTTCCGCTCCCCTCCCTCGCTTCCGCTCCACTCCCTCCCTCGCCTCCGCTCCCCTGCCTCCGCTCCCCTCCCTCGCTCCTCTCCACCTCCCTCGCTCGCCTCCGCTCCCTCGCTCCTCTCCACCTCCCTCGCTCGCATCCTCTCCGCTCCCTCGCCTCCTCTCCATCTTCCTCGCTCGCCTCCTCTCCGCTCCCTCGCTCGCTCCTCTCCGCTCTTTCGCCTCCTCTCCGCTCCCTCGCTCGCTCCTCTCCGCTCCCTCGCCTCCTCTCCGCTCCCTCGCTCGCTCCTCTCCGCTCCCTCGCCTCCTCTCCGCTCCCTCCCTCGCTCGCCTCCGCTCCGCTCCCTCGGCTCCCTCCCTCGCCTCCGCTCCCTCCCTCGCTCGCCTCCGCTCCGCTCCCTCGCTCGCCTCCGCTCCGCTCCCTCGCTCGTTCCTCTCCGCTCCCTCGCTCCGTTCCCTCGCTCGCCTCCGCTCCCTCGCCTCCGCTCCGCTCCGCTCCCTCGCTCGCCTCCGCTCCCTCGCCTCCGCTCCGCTCCGCTCCCTCGCTCGCCTCCGCTCCCTCGCCTCCGCTCCGCTCCCTCGCCTCCGCTCCCTCGCCCCGCTCCTCTCCCTCGCCTCCGCTCCGCTCCCTCGCCTCCGCTCCGCTCCCTCGCTCGCCTCCGCTCCCTCGCCTCCGCTCCCCTCCCTCGCTCGCCTCCGCTCCCTCGCCTCCGCTCCCCTCCCTCGCTCGCCTCCGCTCCGCTCCCTCACCTCCGCTCCTCTCCGCTCCCTCGCCTTCTCTCCGCTCTGCTCCCTCGCCTCCTCTCCGCTCCCTCGCCTCCGCTCCTCTCCGCTCCCTCGCCTCCTCTCCGCTCCCTCGCCTCCGCTCCGCTCCCTCGCCTCCGCTCCGCTCCGCTCCCTCGCCTCCTCTCCGCTCCCTCGCCTCCGCTCCGCTCCCTCCCTCGCCTCCGCTCCCCTCCCTCTCCTCCGCTCCCCTCCCTCCGCTCCCCTCCCTCGCTCCTCTCCACCTCCCTCGCTCGCCTCCTCTCCACTCCCTTGCTCCTCTCCACCTTCCTCGCTCGCCTCCTCTCCGCTCCCTCGCTCGCCTCCGCTCCCTCGCCCCCTCTCCGTTCCCTCGCCCCCTCTCCGCTCCCTCGCCCCCTCTCCGCTCCCTCGCCTCCGATCCGTTCCCTCGCTCCGCTCCTTCGCTCGCCTCCGCTCCGCTCCCTCGCCTCCGCTCCGTTCCCTCGCTCCGCTCCCTCGCCTCCGCTCCGCTCCCTCGCTCCGCTCCGCTCCCTCGCTCCGCTCCTTCGCTCGCCTCCGTTTCGCTCCCTCGCCTCCGCTCCCTCGCCTCCGCTCCCTCGCTCGCTCGCCTCCGCTCCCTCGCCTCCGCTCCGCTCCCTCGCTCGTTCCTCTCCGCTCCCTCGCTCTGTTCCCTCGCTCGCCTCCGCTCCCTCGTCTCCGCTCCGCTCCGCTCCCTCGCTCCCCTCCGCTCCCTCGCCTCCGCTCCCCTCCCTCGCCTCCGCTCCCTCGCCCCGCTCCGCTCCCTCGCCTCCGCTCCCCTCCCTCGCTCGCCTCCGCTCCGCTCCCTCGCCCCGCTCCGCTCCCTCACCTCCGCTCCCCTCCCTCGCTCGCCTCCGCTCCGCTCCCTCGCCTTCTCTCCGCTCTGCTCCCTCGCCTTCTCTCCGCTCTGCTCCCTCGCCTCCTCTCCGCTCCCTCGCCTCCGCTCCGCACCGCTCCCTCGCCTCCGCTCCGCTCCCTCGCCTCCGCTCCGCTCCCTCGCCTCCGCTCCGCTCCGCTCCCTCCCTCGCCTCCGTTCCGCTCCCTCCCTCCCTCGCCTCCGCTCCCCTCCCTCTCCTCCGCTCCCCTGCCTCCGCTCCCCTCCCTCTCCTCCGCTCCCCTGCCTCCACTCCCCTCCCTCGCTCCTCTCCACCTCCCTCGCTCGCCTCCTCTCCGCTCCCTCGCTCCTCTCCACCTTCCTCGCTCGCCTCCTCTCCGCTCCCTCGCATGCCTCCGTTCCCTCGCCCCCTCTCCGTTCCCTCGCCCCCTCTCCGCTCCCTCGCTCGCTCCTCTCCGCTCCCTCGCCTCCGCTCCGCTCCCTCGCTCCACTCCTTCGCTCGCCTCCGCTCCGCTCCCTCGCCTCCGCTCCGCTCCCTCGCTCCGCTCCTTCGCTCGCCTCCGCTCCGCTCCCTCGCCTCCGCTCCGCTCCCTCGCTCCGCTCCCCTCCCTCGCTCGCCTCCGCTCCGCTCCCTCGCCTCTGCTCCGCTCCCTCGCCTCCGCTCCGCTCCTCTCCGCTCCCTCGCCTCCGCTCCGCTCCCTCGCTCCGCTCCTTCGCTCGCCTCCGCTCCGCTCCCTCGCTCGCCTCCCCTCCCTCGCTCGCCTCCCCTCCCTCGCTCGCCTCCCCTCCCTCGCTCGCCTCCGCTCCGCTCCCTCGCCTCCGCTCCGCTCCCTCGCTCGCCTCCGCTCCCTCGCTCGCCTCCGCTCCTCTCCGCTCCCTCGCCTCCTCTCCGCTCCCTCCCTCGCTCGCCTCCGCTCCGCTCCCAAGGCTCCCTCCCTCGCTCCGCTCCGCTCCCTCCCTCGCCTCCGCTCCCTCCCTCGCTCCTCTCCGCTCCGCTCCCTCGCTCCTCTCCGCTCCGCTCCCTCGCTCGCCTCCGCTCCGCTCCCTCGCTCGTTCCTCTCCGCTCCCTCGCTCCGTTCCCTCGCTCGCCTCCGCTCCCTGGCTCCGTTCCCTCGCTCGCCTCCGCTCCCTCGCCTCCGCTCCGCTCCCTCCCTCGCCTCCGCTCCCTCGCCTCTGCTCCCCTCCCTCGCCTCCGCTCCCTCGCCCCGCTCCTCTCCCTCGCCTCCGCTCCGCTCCCTCGCTCGCCTCCGCTCCCTCGCCTCCGCTCCCCTCCCTCGCTCGCCTCCGCTCCCTCGCCTCCGCTCCCCTCCCTCGCTCGCCTCCGCTCCGCTCCCTCGCCTCCGCTCCTCTCCGCTCCCTCGCCTTCTCTCCGCTCCGCTCCCTCGCCTCCTCTCCGCTCCGCTCCCTCGCCTCCTCTCCGCTCCCTCGCCTCCGCTCCTCTCCGCTCCCTCGCCTTCTCTCCGCTCCGCTCCCTCGCCTCCTCTCCGCTCCCTCGCCTCCGCTCCGCTCCCTCGCCTCCGCTCCTCTCCGCTCCCTCGCCTCCTCTCCGCTCCCTCGCCTCCGCTCCGCTCCCTCGCCTCCGCTCCTCTCCGCTCCCTCGCCTTCTCTCCGCTCCGCTCCCTCGCCTCCTCTCCGCTCCCTCGCCTCCGCTCCGCTCCCTCCCTCGCCTCCGCTCCCCTCCCTCTCCTCCGCTCCCCTCCCTCGCTCCTCTCCACCTCCCTCGCTCGCCTCCTCTCCACTCCCTCGCTCCTCTCCACCTTCCTCGCTCGCCTCCTCTCCGCTCCCTCGCTCGCCTCCGCTCCCTCGCCCCCTCTCCGTTCCCTCGCCCCCTCTCCGCTCCCTCGCTCCACTCATTCGCTCGCCTCCGCTCCGCTCCCTCGCTCCGCTCCTTCGCTCGCCTCCGCTCCGCTCCCTCGCCTCCGCTCCGTTCCCTCGCTCCGCTCCCTCGCCTCCGCTCCGCTCCCTCGCTCCGCTCCTTCGCTCGCCTCCGCTCCGCTCCCTCGCCTCCGCTCCCTCGCCTCCTCTCCGCTCCCTCGCCTCCTCTCCGCTCCGCTCCCTCGCCTCCTCTCCGCTCCCTCTCCTCCGCTCCGCTCCCTCCCTCTCCTCCGCTCCGCTCCCTCCCTCGCCTCCGCTCCCCTCCCTCGCCTCCGCTCCCCTCCCTCCCTCGCCTCCGCTCCCCTCCCTCTCCTCCGCTCCCCTCCCTCGCTCCTCTCCACCTCCCTCGCTCGCCTCCTCTCCACTCCCTCGCTCCTCTCCACCTTCCTCGCTCGCCTCCTCTCCGCTCCCTCGCTCGCCTCCGCTCCCTCGCCTCCGCTCCGCTCCCTCGCCTCCGCTCCCTCGCCTCCGCTCCGCTCCCTCGCTTCCGCTCCGCTCCCTCGCTCCGCTCCTTCGCTCGCTTCCGCTCCGCTCCCTCGCTCCGCTCCTTCGCTCGCTTCCGCTCCGCTCCCTCGCTCCGCTCCGCTCCCTCGCTCCGCTCCTTCGCTCGCTTCCGCTCCGCTCCCTCGCTCCGCTCCTTCGCTCGCCTCCGCTCCGCTCCCTCGCCTCCGCTCCGCTCCCTCGCTCGCCTCCCCTCCCTCGCTCGCCTCCCCTCCCTCGCTCGCCTCCGCTCCGCTCCCTCGCCTCCGCTCCACTCCCACGCTCGCCTCCGCTCCCCTCCCTCGCTCGCCTCCGCTCCCCTCCCTCGCTCGCCTCCGCTCCGCTCCCTCGCCTCGGCTCCGCTCCCTCTCTCGCCTAGGCTCCGCTCCCTCGCCTCGGCTCCGCTCCCTCTCTCGCCTAGGCTCCGCTCCCTCTCTCGCCTCGGCTCCTCTCCGCTCCCTCGCCTCCGCTCCGCTCCGCTCCCTCGCTCGCCTCCGCTCCCCTCGCTCCCTCGCTTCCGCTCCCCTCCCTCGCTTCCGCTCCCCTCCCTCCCTCGCCTCCGCTCCCCTGCCTCCGCTCCCCTCCCTCGCTCCTCTCCACCTCCCTCGCTCGCCTCCGCTCCCCTGCCTCCGCTCCCCTCCCTCGCTCCTCTCCACCTCCCTCGCTCGCCTCCGCTCCCTCGCTCCTCTCCACCTCCCTCGCTCGCATCCTCTCCGCTCCCTCGCCTCCTCTCCATCTTCCTCGCTCGCCTCCTCTCCGCTCCCTCGCCTCCTCTCCGCTCCCTCGCCTCCTCTCCGCTCCCTCGCCTCCGCTCCGCTCCCTCGCCTCGGCTCCGCTCCCTCGCCTCGGCTCCGCTCCTGTCCGCTCCCTCGCCTCCGCTCCTCTCCGCTCCCTCGCCTCGGCTCCGCTCCCTCGCTCGCCTCCGCTCCCTCGCTCGCCTCCGCTCCTCTCCGCTCCCTCGCCTCCGCTCCTCTCCGCTCCCTCGCCTCGGCTCCGCTCCCTCGCTCGCCTCCGCTCCCCTCCCTCGCTCGCCTCCGCTCCCTCGCTTCCGCTCCCCTCCCTCGCTTCCGCTCCCCTCCCTCCCTCGCCTCCGCTCCCCTGCCTCCGCTCCCCTCCCTCGCTCCTCTCCACCTCCCTCGCTCCTCTCCACCTCCCTCGCATCCTCTCCGCTCCCTCGCCTCCTCTCCGCTCCCTCGCCTCCTCTCCAGCTCCCTTGCTCGCATCCTCTCCGCTCCCTCGCCTCCTCTCCATCTTCCTCGCTCGCCTCCTCTCCGCTCCCTCGCTCGCTCCTCTCCGCTCTTTCGCCTCCTCTCCGCTCCCTCGCTCGCTCCTCTCCGCTCCCTCGCCTCCTCTCCGCTCCCTCCCTCGCTCCGCTCCCTCCCTCGCTCGCCTCCGCTCCGCTCCCTCGGCTCCCTCCCTCGCTCCGCTCCGCTCCCTCCCTCGCCTCCGCTCCCTCCCTCGCTCCTCTCCGCTGCCTCCCTCGCTCGCCTCCGCTCCGCTCCCTCGCTCGTTCCTCTCCGCTCCCTCGCTCCGCTCCCTCGCTCGCCTCCGCTCCCTCGCCTCCGCTCCGCTCCCTCGCTCGCCTCCGCTCCCTCGCCTCCGCTCCCCTCCCTCGCCTCCGCTCCCTCGCCCCGCTCCTCTCCCTCGCCTCCGCTCCGCTCCCTCGCTCCGTTCCGCTCCCTCGCTCGCCTCCGCTCCCTCGCCTCCGCTCCCCTCCCTCGCCTCCGCTCCCTCGCCCCGCTCCTCTCCCTCGCCTCCGCTCCGCTCCCTCGCTCGTTCCTCTCCGCTCCCTCGCTCCGCTCCCTCGCTCGCCTCCGCTCCCTCGCCTCCGCTCCGCTCCCTCGCTCGCCTCCGCTCCCTCGCCTCCGCTCCCCTCCCTCGCCTCCGCTCCCTCGCCCCGCTCCTCTCCCTCGCCTCCGCTCCGCTCCCTCGCCCCGCTCCCCTCCCTCGGTCGCCTCCGCTCCGCTCCCTCGCTCCGCTCCCCTCCCTCGCTCGCCTCCGCTCCCCTCCCTCGCTCGCCTCCGCTCCGCTCCCTCGCCTCGGCTCCGCTCCCTCTCTCGCCTAGGCTCCGCTCCCTCTCTCGCCTCGGCTCCTCTCCGCTCCCTCGCCTCCGCTCCGCTCCGCTCCCTCGCTCGCCTCCGCTCCCCTCGCTCCCTCGCTTCCGCTCCCCTCCCTCGCTTCCGCTCCCCTCCCTCCCTCGCCTCCGCTCCCCTGCCTCCGCTCCCCTCCCTCGCTCCTCTCCACCTCCCTCGCTCGCCTCCGCTCCCTCGCTCCTCTCCACCTCCCTCGCTCGCATCCTCTCCGCTCCCTCGCTCCTCTCCACCTCCCTCGCTCGCATCCTCTCCGCTCCCTCGCCTCCTCTCCATCTTCCTCGCTCGCCTCCTCTCCGCTCCCTCGCCTCCTCTCCGCTCCCTCGCCTCCGCTCCGCTCCCTCGCCTCCGCTCCGCTCCCTCGCTCGCCTCCGCTCCTGTCCGCTCCCTCGCCTCCGCTCCTCTCCGCTCCCTCGCCTCGGCTCCGCTCCCTCGCTCGCCTCCGCTCCCTCGCTCGCCTCCGCTCCTCTCCGCTCCCTCGCCTCCGCTCCTCTCCGCTCCCTCGCCTCGGCTCCGCTCCCTCGCTCGCCTCCGCTCCCCTCCCTCACTCGCCTCCGCTCCCTCGCTTCCGCTCCCCTCCCTCGCTTCCGCTCCCCTCCCTCCCTCGCCTCCGCTCCCCTGCCTCCGCTCCCCTCCCTCGCTCCTCTCCACCTCCCTCGCTCCTCTCCACCTCCCTCGCATCCTCTCCGCTCCCTCGCCTCCTCTCCGCTCCCTCGCCTCCTCTCCGCTCCCTCGCCTCCTCTCCAGCTCCCTTGCTCGCATCCTCTCCGCTCCCTCGCCTCCTCTCCATCTTCCTCGCTCGCCTCCTCTCCGCTCCCTCGCTCGCTCCTCTCCGCTCTTTCGCCTCCTCTCCGCTCCCTCCCTCGCTCCGCTCCCTCCCTCGCTCGCCTCCGCTCCGCTCCCTCGGCTCCCTCCCTCGCTCCGCTCCGCTCCCTCCCTCGCCTCCGCTCCCTCCCTCGCCTCCGCTCCCTCCCTCGCTCCTCTCCGCTGCCTCCCTCGCTCGCCTCCGCTCCGCTCCCTCGCTCGTTCCTCTCCGCTCCCTCGCTCCGTTCCCTCGCTCGCCTCCGCTCCCTCGCCTCCGCTCCGCTCCGCTCCCTCGCTCGCCTCCGCTCCCTCGCCTCCGCTCCCCTCCCTCGCCTCCGCTCCCTCGCCCCGCTCCTCTCCCTCGCCTCCGCTCCGCTCCCTCGCCTCCGCTCCCCTCCCTCGCTCGCCTCCGCTCCCTCGCCTCCGCTCCCCTCCCTCGCTCGCCTCCGCTCCGCTCCCTCGCCTCCGCTCCTCTCCGCTCCCTCGCCTTCTCTCCGCTCTGCTCCCTCGCCTCCTCTCCGCTCCCTCGCCTCCGCTCCTCTCCGCTCCCTCGCCTTCTCTCCGCTCCGCTCCCTCGCCTCCGCTCCGCTCCCTCGCCTTCTCTCCGCTCCGCTCCCTCGCCTCCTCTCCGCTCCCTCCCTCGCCTCCGCTCCCTCCCTCGCCTCCGCTCCGCTCCCTCGCCTCCGCTCCGCTCCTTCGCTCGCCTCCGCTCCGCTCCCTCGCCTCCGCTCCCTCGCCTCCTCTCCGCTCCCTCGCCCGCTCCTCTCCGCTCCCTCGCCTTCTCTCCGCTCCGCTCCCTCGCCTCCGCTCCGCTCCCTCCCTCGCCTCCGCTCCCCTCCCTCTCCTCCGCTCCCCTGCCTCCCTCGCCTCCGCTCCCCTCCCTCTCCTCCGCTCCCCTGCCTCCGCTCCCCTCCCTCGCTCCTCTCCACCTCCCTCGCTCGCCTCCTCTCCACTCCCTCGCTCCTCTCCACCTTCCTCGCTCGCCTCCTCTCCGCTCCCTCGCTCGCCTCCGCTCCCTCGCCCCCTCTCCGTTCCCTCGCCCCCTCTCCGCTCCCTCGCTCCGCTCCTTCGCTCGCCTCCGCTCCGCTCCCTCGCCTCCGCTCCCTCGCCTCCGCTCCGCTCCCTCGCTCCGCTCCTTCGCTCGCTTCCGCTCCGCTCCCTCGCCTCCGCTCCGCTCCCTCGCCTCCGCTCCGCTCCCTCGCTCGCCTCCCCTCCCTCGCTCGCCTCCGCTCCACTCCCTCGCCTCCGCTCCCCTCCCTCGCTCGCCTCTGCTCCGCTCCCTCGCCTCCGCTCCACTCCCACGCTCGCCTCCGCTCCGCTCCCTCGCTCCGCTCCCCTCCCTCGCTCGCCTCCGCTCCGCTCCCTCGCCTCCGCTCCGCTCCGCTCCCTCGCCTCGGCTCCGCTCCCTCTCTCGCCTCGGCTCCGCTCCCTCTCTCGCCTAGGCTCCGCTCCCTCTCTCGCCTCCGCTCCGCTCCGCTCCCTCGCCTCCGCTCCGCTCCGCTCCCTCGCCTCCGCTCCCTCCCTCGCCTCCGCTCCCTCCCTCGCCTCCGCTCCCTCGCCTCCGCTCCGCTCCGCTCCCTCCCTCGCCTCCGCTCCGCTCGCTCCCTCGCTTCCGCTCCCCTCCCTCGCTTCCGCTCCCCTCCCTCCCTCGCCTCCGCTCCCCTGCCTCCGCTCCCCTCCCTCGCTCCTCTCCACCTCCCTCGCTCGCCTCCGCTCCCTCGCTCCTCTCCACCTCCCTCGCTCGCCTCCGCTCCCTCGCTCCTCTCCACCTCCCTCGCTCGCATCCTCTCCGCTCCCTCGCCTCCTCTCCACCTCCCTCGCTCGCATCCTCTCCGCTCCCTCGCCTCCTCTCCATCTTCCTCGCTCGCCTCCTCTCCGCTCCCTCGCTCGCTCCTCTCCGCTCTTTCGCCTCCTCTCCGCTCCCTCGCCCGCTCCTCTCCGCTCCGTCGCCTCCTCTCCGCTCCCTCCCTCGCTCCGCTCCCTCCCTCGCTCGCCTCCGCTCCGCTCCCTCGCCTCCGCTCCGCTCCCTCGGCTCGGCTCCCTCCCTCGCCTCCGCTCCCTCCCTCGCCTCCGCTCCCTCCCTCGCTCCTCTCCGCTCCCTCCCTCGCTCCTCTCCGCTCCGCTCCCTCGCTCGCCTCCGCTCCCCTGCCTCGCTCCGCTCCCCTCCCTCGCTCCGCTCCCCTCCCTCGCTCCGCTCCGCTCCCTCGCTCGCCTCCACTCCCTCCCTCCGCTCCGCTCCCTCGCTCGCCTCCGCTCCCTCCCTCCCTCGCTCCTCTCCCTCGCTCGCCTCCGCTCCCTCCCTCCCTCGCTCCTCTCCACCTCCCTCGCTCCTCTCCACCTCCCTCGCTCGCCTCCTCTCCTCTCCCTCGCTCCTCTCCACCTCCCTCGCTCGCCTCCTCTCCGCTCCCTCGCTCGCCTCCTCTCCGCTCCCTCGCCTCCACTCCGCTCCCTCGCCTCCGCTCCCCTCGCTCGCTCGCCTCCTCTCCCTCGCTCCTCTCCACCTCCCTCGCTCGCCTCCTCTCCGCTCCCTCGCTCGCTCGCCTCCGCTCCCTCGCCTCCACTCCGCTCCCTCGCCTCCGCTCCCCTCCGCTCCCCTCCGCTCCCTCGCTCCTCTCCACCTTCCTCGCTCGCCTCCTCTCCGCTCCCTCGCTCGCTCCTCTCCGCTCCCTCGCCTCCTCTCCGCTCCCTCCCTCGCTCACCTCCGCTCCGCTCCCTCGCTCCTCTCCCTCCCTCGCTCCTCTCCCTCGCTCGCCTCCGCTCCCTCCCTCGCTCGCCTCCGCTCTGCTCCCTCGCCTCCGCTCCCTCCCTCCCTCGCCTCCGCTCCGCTCCCTCGCCTCCGCTCCCTCCCTCCCTCGCCTCCGCTCCGCTCCCTCGCCTCCGCTCCCTCCCTCCCTCGCCTCCGCTCCGCTCCCTCGCCTCCGCTCCCTCCCTCGCTCGCCTCCGCTCCGCTCCCTCGCTCGCCTCCGCTCCGCTCCCTCGCTCCGCTCCCTCGCCTCCGCTCCGCTCCCTCCCTCGCCTCCGCTCCGCTCCCTCGCTCCGCTCCCTCCCTCGCTCGCCTCCGCTCCCTCCCTCCCTCGCCTCCGCTCCCTCCCTCGCTCGCCTCTGCTCCCTCCCTCGCTCGCCTCTGCTCCGCTCCCTCGCTCCTCTCCGCTCCCTCCCTCGCTCCTCTCCGCTCCCTCCCTCGCTCGCCTCCTCTCCTCTCCCTCGCTCCTCTCCGCTCCCTCCCTCGCTCGCCTCCTCTCCTCTCCCTCGCTCGCCTCCTCTCCTCTCCCTCGCTCGCCTCCTCTCCTCTCCCTCGCTCCTCTCCACCTCCCTCGCTCGCCTCCTCTCCGCTCCCTCGCTCCCCTCCGCTCGCTCGCCTCCGCTCCCCTCCGCTCGCTCGCCTCCGCTCCCCTCGCTCGCTCGCCTCCGCTCCCCTCCCTCGCCTCCGCTCCCTCGCTCCTCTCCACCTCCCTCGCTCGCCTCCTCTCCGCTCCCTCGCTCGCCTCCTCTCCGCTCCCTCGCTCGCCTCCGCTCCCCTCGCTTGCTCGCCTCCGCTCCCCTTCCTCGGCTCCGCTCCCTCGCTCGGCTCCCTCCCTTCCTCGGCTCCGCTCCCTCGCTCAGCTCCACTCCCTCCCTCCCTCCGATCCCTCGCTCAACTACGCTCCCTCGCCCGCTCGGCTCCGCTCCATTGGCTCCTCTCCCTCGCTCCCCTCCGCTCCCTCGCTCCCTCCATTGCTCCCCTCCTTCGCTCGGCTCCCCTCGCTCGCTCCGCTCTCTCGCTCCGCTCCCCTTGCTCCGCTCCGATCCCTCGCTCGGCGCACTCGGCTCGGCTCCCTCGCTCGCTCGGCTCCCTCCCTTGCTCCGCTCCCTCGCTCGGCTCGGCTCCCTCCCTTGCTCCGCTCCCTCGCTCGGTTCGCTCCCTCGCTCGGCTCCACTTCCTCGTTCGGCTCCCTCGCTCAGCTCCGCGCCCTCCCTCCCTCTGCTCTGCTCCCTCGCTCCACTCCACTTCCTTGCTCAGGTCCGCTCAGCTTCCTCGCTTGGCACCACTCCCTCGCTCGCTCAGCTCGGCTCCCTCCCCCGGCTCCCCCCCCTCGCTCCGCTCCCCCTCGCTCCGCTCCCCCTCCCCGCTCCGCTCCCCCTCGCTCCGCTCCCCCTCCCCGCTTCCCCTCCCCGCTCCGCTCCCCCTCGCTCCGCTCCGCTCCCCTCGCTCCGCTCCCCCCCTCCCCCCGCTCCCCCCCTCCCCCCGCTCCCCTCGCTCCGCTCCCCCTCGCTCCGCTCCCCTCCCCGCTCCTCGCTCCGCTCCCCTCCCCGCTCCCCTCCCCGCTCCGCTCCCCCTCCGCTCCCCTCCCCCTCCGCTCCCCCTCCGCTCCCCCTCCGCTCCCCCTCCCTCGCTCCGCTCCCCCTCCGCTCCCCCTCCCCTCGCTCCGCTCCCCCTCCCCTCGCTCCGCTCCCCCTCCCCTCCGCTCCCCCTCCCCTCCGCTCCCCCCTTCACACCCGCAAGAGGCAGCATCATTTCTTTAGAGCCCCTTGGCTGTATTTTCACAGTAAATTCCTTCCTTAGAACCAATCAGCCAAGAACCCTCCCTGTGTGCACTCCTGTCATTCCTCATCGCTTGCAAACACAATCAAGCACAAGCAAGGGGGAGGAAAAATAAAATAATAATGAAGAAAAGGAAACCCGCAGCGCTGTCAAAGCAGCTCAGCCAGGACGCAGGAGGCACAGCTCAACGCGCACCTTCCCAGTGAGGAAACTCGCAGCAAAGTTGAGCAGATGAATAATAACACCGGCGGGCCGGGCGGGCGCTCGGCAGGAGCCGGGGCCGCTGCGCGCAGTGGCGCCGTTGATCGGGCCGCTCCGCGGGCTGGCGCGCAGGCAGCAGTCGGGCCGGGCCCCGCACCCGCCCTTAGTCACGGGCGCGTCGCTCCGCCGGCGCTGGGGACGAATAAAGAGGCTCTTTTGTCTCCCTTCCTCTTTCGGCGCGGGGGGATGGGGAGCGCCGCAAAACTGGAAAGGACGTAAATTAACATGGAAACGGGAACGGAGTGCCCGGCCCACTCGCGCGGTCCGCGGGGCAGCACGGCCACCCCCCTCGCCTCGCGCATAAAGCGCCAGGCACCGACACCCCTCCCCCCCCGCGGGGGTCTCAGCGACCCCCGGGGAAACGACGAGGGGGACAGCGCATGCCCGACCCCCGTGCCCCGGATTTTGAAGGGGCGAGTGATGGGGGGCACCCACCTCCAGCGCAGAGCGGCGGGAGCAGCTTTGTTCGTTCGGCGGCAAAGAGAATGGGGGGGACTGGCGACAAGTCCGTATCCGTGACCCCCCCTCCCCGCCGCTGTCACGGTCGTCCCCACGCTGCGCCCGATTCCTTCGCCGCTGCCGCCTTTGTTCGCGGCGGAGCCGCCGCTGCCCCGAGAACCACTGCCCGCCCCTTCCCCCCGCGCCGCCTTCTGCTGATTCATTTCCACCCGCGGCTGCGGTTCCGCGGGGAGGAGGTGGCGCCGCCGCTCCATTGTGACCGCTCGGGCGCAAGGATGACCCGCATCGCGGCGAAGGGGTAGGGGTGGAGGGAGGAAAACGGCCGCGGTCACCCGGAGGCAGCGGCGCTACGTGCGCGGAGTCGGCGACGCCGCAGCGGGCAGGGCGGGGGAGGAGCCAGCGGGAAAAGTCGCTCGGGCCGCGGCGCGAAGCGCGGTGACTCACCCACTTGCAGGACGTTATCGACACAGCCGCCGTCGAGCAGAGCGATGCCCCTGCGGAAGGGCAGGCGGGACGCGTCGGCGGCCGCGTCGGCGCCGGGCGGCTCCTCGGCGCCCATGTTGAACGAGGAGTACATGCAGATCTCGCGCTCGCTGCGCGGGAAGGACCAGTAGACGATGCGGCGCTGCACGGGCTCAGGGATGCGCTCGAAACGCTCCTCCACACGCTGGAAGGGCCACTTCTCCGCCACGCGCCGCGCCGCGATGTCCAGCAGCAACTCGGGGCTCTGCGTCTTGCCGAGTGGCAGCAGCACAAGGGCGGAGGCAGCAGCGGCGGCCGAGGAGGGTCCGGCGCCGAGCGCGCCGCCGCCGGGCCCGGTGCCGCCTGCCCGCTGTCCCGGCCTGCATGCGGCGCCATAGTCGGTTCTACAGCAGAGGCGCTTGGCGGCAGGAGGGAGCTGACCACCCTCCGCCATGATCGCGCCGCTTCTACGCACCAGCGGAAGTGCCCGTATCCTATAAACGGCACCAGGAAGCGAGCAAGCGCTCAGTAGTGGCGCCCCCGCCCCCTTATGGGCATGGAGGCGGGGCCCCACGCCTCGCCCACAGAAGGAGGCGGGAGCTTTATGCAAATCGCTGCCACAAACATAAATAGAGCGACCAAGGCGGGGTGGGGGTGTCTATTTTCTCTATGGCGTTATGCGTGTGGTGGGGAAAGGGAGGGGTGTCTCCACACCCCCCATTCACCATGTAGGGACTGGAGTGTGGGGGCGGGGCGCCTCAACCCCGTCACCACTACTAGGAAAGCCGGGCGGGGCGGGTGGCGCGTAATGGCACGGGAGCAGTGGAGCAGTGGAGACGGTGGTCGCCCGCGAGGCGGGGTGAGGAGGGGAGGCGCGGGGGTGGAGGGTTTGGCCTGCCTCTAAGCGCTCGGCTGCGGCGCTACCAGCGCTCGAGCTGCGGCGGGACGGGGGCGGAGAGCAGGTGAGAGGCGCCCCTGGCCGGCTCGCGGGGGAGAAGCGAAGGGCCCGGGCCCCTGGCAGGGGGAAGAGCTGAAACGGGCGAAGCCCTTCTTCCTGCTAGGAGCCCGGCGTCGCTTTCCCCACGCGCGACTGAGACAGCCCTGGGCGCGGCCTCGTGGGGTGAATTCGCTTTCAGGTTGCTGCAGAGTCGGTTCTCCCACGCGTGATGCAAAGAGCGCCGCCCCGTCTATTAGGGTCACTACGGTAGCGGCCGTTACGCGGGTGGGCGTTGCCGCCTCATTCCACAACCTGAGCTCCGGGCTCGCCAGCCCAAGGTGAAGACGGGTTTGGTGCCGCCACCCGCGGTGAGTAAATTGCGCGCAGTTAAAATATTGTATTTGCCTTGGTCTTGAAAGAACCATTATATATATATATATATATATATATATATATATATATATATATATATATATATATATATATATATATATATATATACACACACGATCTTGCTGGCATCGACCATCTGTTCTGGTTAATTTTTAGCCGGGGGAGGCAGGAGGGGCATGGGTGTGATGCTCGCAGTTTCTGCAGTGCATAGAGTAAAAACGATTTTTTTTTTTTTAATTTAGGACCCACTCAAATAAGCCACCCGAAAACCATGCTCAATGCTAGGCCTTCCTTGAGGCAGGAAACGCAGCAGCAGGCTCAAAATTGGAATATAAGGCCCCCAAATAGGAGAGAGTCACCCCCAAATGAAGTCTGGGTTGTGTCACCCCCACTGGATATAGTTGACACAGCTCTGGCCACGGTTACATCTGAGCTGATGAGAAGTACCAAAGAAAAAACACACAGGAACGATTAGGGCTAAGTAATAAAGCCAATGCATTTTTCCCCTTATAAAGGGCAGCTTTGAAATAACCTTGGTTTAGAACAATCAACTTTTCTTCTTTTTAATGGAATTAAACATTTTGATAAACCTTACCTTAAAAATCTCTCTCTCTCTCTCTCTATATATATATATATATATGTAAGCAACTTATAGTGGGGAAAAAAACTGTATAGCTTGCTTCCTTTTAGCAGTGAATAGCAGTTGCTGACATGTTGTGTCAAATCCATAACTCGAGTACCTCATTGCTTCATTTGCTCACGTGGTTTAGCTCATCCAGCAGGACTACATTTTCCATGATGCAAAGTGCGCAGGGAAGTGCACCTATTTTTGTTTTCACCTAAAAGCTAGACCGGGGTAATGTGTATAGAAATATATGTGTGTGTATATATATATATGCAGTTTAAAAAAAAAAATCGGGTGATTGAATAGTTTTGCTAAAACTGCATTTTCCATTAAAAATGGATAAAAATTGTCAACTTTATAAACTTGTTTAGATTTCTAGAAAAGATGGAAAGGGTGACAGTGGCTTAGCATACGCAAGTACTGGCTTTCTATTACGTTACTGAGTTCTTAGTATCGACTTCTGATTTCCCAAGATAATTTTTCTATGGTTAGGAATTGAACTTTTTTTGCGTTACTGTCATTTGTATTAAGAAAACAGTTAATGGCTTTAAATCAAGATGTTTAAACTACAGACTAAGAGACAAGCTCTGAGCTATATTCAGCATACCTTATTTTCTGTGTATTCTACAACTTGTTTTATTATTTCTTTTTTTCCCTTTTGGGATCATGCAACCAGCCTTCTGGAAGGGAAATGGGTGTAAACTGATGCAAGGTGCTTCCCAAGTAGAAATGGTCGTTCTTGAGGCATTGGTTCAGAAATTGGCTGACACCTTGCTAGGATGTCAACTAGCTCTTCATCATTTTGGGCACGTATCTTCCAAGGAATCTACTGCATTCATATATTTAACTTGAATACATCTGGGGGTATTTGGGAGCCTGAACACTGCAGGCAAGAAATGAGGACGTTGTGTTTTCTTTGCCGTTAAAATAGTATTGGGTTCAGTATTTCAGAGAGTAGAGGAAGGGGAATGTAGAAGGTAAGAAATGAATTACTTTGCTTATAAAATTATATGTATGAAAACAGAGGAACTATGTATTTAGTTTTGTTCCCGTCTTTGTTAACAGTCCTCCACACCTTGAAGCAATTTTTCTTCTGTGTTGTTGGAGCGTAATTTCTGCTTAAAACAAGCTAAAAACTGAGAAATAAGGAGAATGAGAAGTGTGCAAATGAGAAATAAAATATCTATGGCAAGCAAGAGTAGCCCACGAGTCAATTTTGTCAATTTAGTAATTTTTCTACCTTTTCAGATCTGAGAAAAAGAATTAACAAAAAAATAACTTGAAATAATCCCAGAGAAAAGCAGATCAAAAAGCCCATAGATGCACGTGCTTCATTCATCCACCGCTCAGCAGGAATAGTGGCTTCCCATTAGGTCTATGAATATTAGTAGCTACACAGGATGTTGCTGATGCTTTCTTCTTTTCTGGGCTAGAGAGTAAATGAAGAAGTAAAGATGTCTCTGTCCCCGAGGTTATGCTGCAAGCATGAGGTGCACTTCTGGCTCCTTCTGCACTGAGGTACCCCGACACCAGCAGCAGCACAAAGAGTTTTCACGTTTTAGCCTAAGCCTGCATTCTTCTGTCCTGCCACAGTTTTAGGAGGGCTGTATTGCAAAGTTACACAGGGGAAAGAATGGCCACAGAACAGCAGCCTGAGCTTGGCTAACATCCCACACTTGGCCAAAGGTGTTCTGCAAGCTGCTTGCAGACAGAGCATTGGCAACAGCTCTGTTCAACCCCTTCTCAATAAAGTTGCAGTGCTCAGGGCCACTTGTGATCATTTTGGGTCACTGCTGTAACACATACAAGTTATTTTATAGGTTTTGCTTATTTTAAAAAAAAAAAAGAAAATTCGCATATAACTTTTGTCTCTGTATGAAATAAAAAAATGCAGAAAACTCTAGATTTCAGACAACTGAGTGCTAGACAACACAAATAACTCTGTTGCTTAAATCTTATCTGGAAAGATGAGAACAAGAACCATTAAGGGGAGAAGTGGCATTACTGCCTTCAAGTAGAAAAAGGGTCCAAATTCATGCTTTGCATAAAGTTTTTCTAAACAGGGAGGGCAGAGGACAGAGGTGCAGAGGAAATAATTTGGGAAAGGAAGCCGGAATTGGGAGGATTCTTTTAAAGCTAAACCTTTAAGAAAAAGAGTTAATTAAAAGTTTAATAATTGAGTACAAGAAGGGCTGATGTATACTTCAGTATACAGAAGCAGGTGAATTTATAATGCTAAACACATGGGTGTTTTTAACCTGTTCCTTTAAAGTTTTTTGTTTGTTTGTTTTTTTTTCCTTTTTAAGGAAAAAGCAGCTAATAAAACTATGCTTTGTGTTAGCTGCTTGAAGTTCACAATTAGCAAATTCTTTGGTAAAAGAAGCCATAGGGATGAAAACTGATGAAGTGATCATCTTAAGATTGTAGGTGAAAAAATACTGTTATTTGAACAATATCTTTAGTTTTTTAATATTTTCTTAAATAGTTTCTGAACACAGTGAATAAAACTCTTTTTACCTACGAGTTAAAAATATAAATTCTGCCTTTCAAAAGCCTTTTAAATCAAACCAAACACTCTAGGATAAATATTGCCAGCACTTTTAAGACTTTAGAGTCCTTCCATTAAAGAGAAAATAAAGTAGTGGCACGGAATGAGCCCTTTCAAAATACAGCTTTTTATTCTAATTAAGTTCCACGATGATTCCAAAACCAGTGTCAGATGCTAGAGTCTAAAAACATTTAGGAAAATGTACTCTAAAATACCAAGCATGCTTTACCAGTTTTCTGGAACCGTATAGAGAGACAAACATCTTAATTTGAGCTAAATTCTCTTGACATTCATTGCTGTCCTCTGCCTTTATGTGGCAAGTACAGAGAAAGTGTGCAAGTGACTCATGAAAATTAAACATGTTGAACTGATTTAGAAGGGTGAGAATTTCAGTCTTGAAATATAGGAATAAGATCATCTCACCTATCTTTACAGTTTTAAACATTTTTCTTTAACATTTTCAAAAATCTAACTTAGAAAATTCTGTCTAGAAAATTCATAGAGGATGCTGTTTAACATCACCATAGATTTGTTGTGACCTATAGATCTAAGTTGCCAAATGTTTGAACTCTCAAAGTAAAAAAAAAAAAAAAAAAAGTGTTATTCCTCTTGCAAAATTTTGTAAACTTCATTTTTAAAGATATATATTTTTCTATATAAGTTTGCCAAAAACTTCTCCCTCTAGGTATGGTCCTCTCCCTCCTCCCCTTAATGCAAGTACACACACTTAATTATGGTAAGGTGTCTGTGAAATCCACCCCCAGAATAAAAACACAAGATTCCTACAGCTTCACCCTATTTTGCTTAGGTGAAATGTGACAGACCAGTTCAGAAGTTAATCAGTTGAAAAATGCTCCTGATCTGTCTTACATGCTGAGAAGCTCCTGTAAATGTTGTATAATGTACGGATAATGAAATATTGTTTAGTCAAAATTATGCTGCTAACGGTCTAAATGGAAAAATAATTGGACTGGCTTCTTGTGGATAAGCTTTCTGCACTAACGAATTTACTTAGCACCTCAAGCTTCCTCCCTTTAAACTGCCTTGCATTAGACCCTGCCCAATGGGCTGTAGCAGGCAGTGGAGTCTGGGCTGTAAATTCTGCTCAAAGAAGAGCATGAAAACCTCAATCCACTAATGGCAGTAAGCAATTAAAATTGTTGCTTACCCAGATGGTCACCCTGGGCAAGGAACTACCTGCACAGCTGTAACTAAAAATACTCAGAAGTCCCTTTTCCAGGGTGCTCAGTGCTGGTAGAATGGATCTGAGGGGAAAAAGAAAAGAAGAAGAAAAAAAAAAAAGGTGGGGGGACAAAAAAAGTAAAACTTTCTCCTCTCCATGAGCCTGAACCCAGATTGACTTGGGATGGTGAAGAGCTGTACTTAAACAGGTTAAATCTGCCCCAAACCCAAAAAGGGGCACTCCCTGCAGGGCTGGAGCTGCTGCCTGGGGCCGTACAGACATGGTGCCAGTTTCCAAGAGCCTCGCTGTGCTGCTGGCTGCAAATGGTCAGAGGTCCTGCAGAAGCTATGGAGGCAGAAGAAAGGCTGACATTGTTAAGCAGCATTTAACTGGTTCCTGTTTAAACAGCCATCATTCTTTTAAAAAGCTGGGTACAATGTCTGCTTCCTCTGACTTAGTCACCAGCCATTGCCTATGGCAAATAGGGGAAAGTGCGAGAGCTGGATTTAAACATATTTTCTTAACAATCCATTGCTATTTTGATTCCTACTGCTTGTTAAGCTCTTAATTCAGAAATATTCAAAGAGTATTACAAACCTGCCTGTAGCTTTGCTGAAGCTGAGATGCATCCAGTTTGGATTTGTAGAACAGTCTTTTCCAGGCTGTATCAGAGACAAGCTTGGAAGGTACCGGTCTAACAGCTGGCTTGCATTGTGCAGCTTTAGCCGCTCAAATGTGGTCATAGCTTGGCGTAACTGAAGGCACAGAGTGCTCCCTCAGCAAGTTTGCTGATGACACGAAACTGGGAGGAGTAGCCGATACCCCAGAGGGCTGCGCTGCCATCCAGAGGGACCTGGACAGACTGGACAACTGGGTGGTGAAAAACCTCATGCAATTCAACAAGGCCAAGTGCAAGGTCCTGCACCTGGGGAGGAATAACCCCAGACACCAGTACAGGCTGGGGACCGACCTTCTGGAGAGCAGCTCTGCGGAGAAAGACCTGGGTGTCATGGTGGACGACAAGTTGACCATGAGGCAGCAGTGTGCCCTCGTGGCCAAGAAGGCCAATGGAATCCTGGGCTGCATTAAGAAGAGCATCTCCAGCAGGTCGAGGGAGGTGATCCTGCCCCTCTACTCAGCCCTGGTGAGGCCGCATCTGGAGTATTGTGTCCAGTTCTGGGCTCCACAGTACAAGAGGGATGTGGAGCTGCTGGAGAGAGTCCAGCGCAGGGCCACAAGGATGATCAGGGGCCTGGAACATCTGCCCTATGAGGAGAGGCTGAGGGAGCTGGGCCTGTTCAGCCTGGAGAAGAGAAGGCTGAGAGGGGATCTGATCAGTGTGTATAAGTACCTCAAGGGAGGGAGTGCAGAGGACGGTGATGGTCTCTTTTCAGTGGTGGCCACTGATAGGACTAGAGGAAATGTCCGGAAACTGTAACACCAAAAATTCCATAGGAACTTAAGGAAAAATTTCTTAACAGTGAGGGTGACAGAGCACTGGAACAGGCTGCCCAGAGAGGTTGTGGAGTCTCCTTCTCTGGAGATCTTCAAAACCCGCTTGGATGCAGTCCTGTGCCACGTGCTCTAGGTGACCCTGCGTATGCAGGGGGGTTGGACTAGATGATCTCTAGAGGTCCCTTCCAACCCTAAGCATTCTATGATTCTATGAACTGAGTGTGTCTCCAGGTAAAGGTCAGACAAACCTACACGCAGAACTTCGCACAGGAAGAAAAACCTTCCTCTTCCTCCCCACTGTATAAGAATCTAGGCTTCCCTCTGTCTCAAGGCACCCAAGCCACACAGTAGCTGCTCTGTGACACAGTTGTAGGGCACAGTGAGTACTGTGGGTTGTGTGAGTTAAGTTCTTTTTTTTTCATAAAACAATTTAATGAAGTCCAAAGTCTTACTCTGCTTCTCAGCCTATCTCGTTTGGATATAAGGGCTTCTTCGTAATTCAGACATTCTGTGGAATAAGACAGATTTCTCGTATTGCAGAAATGTGCCATCGTGTTAAGCTTCATTTAGGCTGAGAAAACAACACACAAGAATAGCTGGTAAAGACCTGATGAGAGGGTGTAACGTTTTGGGGAGTTGTTTTTACCCTCTTCACTTTTCATCTTCTACTTGTAGCTGCATAGCTTTATTTAGTGTCAACTCCATCCTTAAGCAAACTGCCGCTTAAAAAGTATTGTATCAGACTGGGTTGAACTAAGTAAAAAGTTTGGCATTTGGCCCAGGGCTTAGAAAAGTATTAGATCTTGTGTAGGCCAAGTGCTAGTTAGAACAAGGCATGTTTGTTTTGTCCTGCTCTTCCCACAAAGCCAAGTGACTGAGCCAGGGGATGCTGCATCCCACCGTAGCAGCCAACTTTCTCATGAGTTTTACCAATGAGTATCTTGGGTGATCTTGATATGTTTTTACTTTATTTTACACTAACTGTATCTATTTTCTCTGTATATTTGTCTGTTTCTTCCACTTCTTTCTCGTTCCCATATCTCTTTGACAATACTTTGATAGTGACAGCTCAGAGTAAAACATACATTACACTTTTTCTTTCTCCTAACTAATACCCCCTCACCATTTCATCATCTTATTCTTCCTATTCTACAATCTTGGAAATTGTACCAGAGCTAATATCTCAGCTAAGCCTTGTAATCAAATTCAGAAGATAAACTGTGGTTAGATCTCTGCATTTAAACTTTGTTGGAAAAGCCAGTGCTCCTTTCTACTTCAGTAGCTTCAAAGGTTTCATTGGAATCCCTCGTTTGGAGCAGGGCTTTATTTTTTTTCAGCTGGCACATGGCTAACCAGCATCTAACTTTTGAAGCTGCTCTGAATAGAAAGGGAGGACATTCTTCTTTCTCCTCTTCTGTGCTCCAGGGATTAAGATGGGAGAGAGTTCTGCCTCCACTGCACTGGGAATAACAGTGGCACAAGGTCCTCTTGCTTTTCCAGAGTGTTAGTGCTTTGAGCCTCTTCTGTGGGGATACTAACATTTGCAAAAATTTGTCAGTATTTCTCACTTTTAACTATTGAAAAGGAAGGGACTTCTTGGTACTTAGTATGTCTCCATGTTTCTTTGCTTGAATAAATTGGGGTGGACTCATGGGGCATCTGTCTTATTGCTAGGCACTGTCCTCTGCTGAGCTGTACTTGGGTGCCTTCCAAAGCAGTGGATAGAGGCTCTATTTGTGGTGATCTTCACAGCTATAGGAGATACTGTGTCAGGCTGGCCGCAGGCTTTGGCACATGTCACCATCAGTCACCCAAGGGATGTTGTGATCCATGAGCAGGAGGGACAGAAATCTGGTGTGTTCATGCAAAATATATTTTTAAGTCTTTCCAAAAAAAAAAAAAAAAAAAAAAAGGTTCTGGGCAGGGACAGGTCTCTGAAGCCTCTGAATTTATTGAGCTGTGATGGCTGCAGCAAAGGTCCAATGCCATGTTACTGCTCCCTCCCCCCCCCCCCCCCCCCCAAACTATGAGGCAGGAAGAGCCACTCCGATGCCCCAAGTTGGTGACTTTCATCTGTGCTTCTCCGAGCTTCCTTGCCACCAACACTAAAATCAGCTTGTTCCCCTGTGGTTTCAGTGGTTCTGAGTAGCAGCAGTGAAGCCTGGCAGATGCTTTCCAGCTTTGACTTTGCTCAGGGCAGCAGCACAGGTATGGAAATGCTCCAAATGCAAACTTGGGCAGCCAGTACTGCATCAATTTGCAGCCTTTTCTGGCCTCTCAGCTTATCTTTGCAAATGTGAAGGCTTTGATTTTTATATTTTAAAACAAAAGTTCACCAGCTGTGGTTGACTGGCTGTTGTTCATGTTCTCTAGGAAAGCTAGGGATGTTTTCTTTAACAGGAAAATAAGAACTCTCTAGGGTATGGGTTAGGAGTGGAAGAAGTGAGGAAGGGCAGAAGTAATGCAGGCAAGACTTGAAGGATGATCTAGCGCCCAGCCCTTTGCCAACTCCACCCTCCAAACGGCATTTACTGCCAAGGAAATTGGATCCACCCTGAACTGATCCCAACATCAGGAAAATCTTCCTAAAATAACTCTGGGCCTCACAAAAGTTGCAGTTTCCTCTCCCAATAATTGATGCTGTGGTGATGACATCCATCTGGTCATCGTGAGCCGCAGTCACTACATTTGCTATAGGGAGGACAGCAACTTTTTCCTTTTGATCGGAATCTCTTGCCTTTTCTGGAGCGATGGACCTAGGAGGGGAGAATTGTTTGCTGACTTTGAGCACTTCTTGAAAGGAGTGGTATCCCCAACACTGGCAACTCCTGTTTGCTCAGGTGTTTCAGAAATGTAAATGAAGAGGAACCACTTTAATAGTGCCTGGGGATCAGTCTCAATCCCATTATTGCCATTGGATGGGGGTTTATTTCATACTGTTTACTAAATTGGGAGTATAACCATGGCAACATTCATAACACACTCCGTATGGATCTGCCAACACAAGAGTGAAACTAGCATTCAGGAGACAACTGCTTGAAAGTGGCTTGAGAGCTAAAAATCATGTCCAAGACTACAGTGAGGATAACGATAAACTTCAGCACCTGCAGAGTGAACATTATGCCAAATTTACTACTTCATCTAGAGCTCATCTCACCAAAAGTTGTTGTGCTATCATTTGTATAGGTCTTACCTAGCTGCGTTAGAGCATTGTGATATAAATATCCAGCTTTGATTCTGACAAGCCTCATACAGCATTTTGCATGAAATATATCTAAAAATACAAATGCTAATAACCTTTTATGCTCAGCTGTAGTTTGTTGGATGATTAAAATTACTTTACTTGGAAAATATATAGAATTACTGGTCCTAGGCAAGATGAAGGCTCTGCTTTTTGCATATAAAAAAAGAGGTGAGGGATGAATGGAAATAAAGAGGGGAATGGAGTAGGAACTTTCTGTGTTGGTCCTTTGCTGTCCCAGGCAAAGTACTGATACACTACTGATATCTATAAACTTAACCTAACAGATAAATTTGTTGTTGCTTATTGTCTCATGGAAGTTGGGGTCTAAGAGAATGAAGTTGGGCTGAATAACAGCTTGTTTCTTCGGGTCCCTCCATAGGCCACTTATTTCTGAAAGGAACATAGGCTCAATGTACCTACACATTTCTTATTGAGAGTTATACCAACTGTTCAAGTAATTCTGAATGAAAATATTTCCCTGGTTGCTTTTGCCTGCACTTTTCTGTGTGTCTGACTTTTTGTTTTTTTTTAAGACAGTTTCATCTTTTTGTGCCTCCGTCATGTGAAACTTATTTATAGAAACACATGCCTTTACAAGTCATTTAGGAGATGTGTAGGAAAGTGTAGAACTGCTTTTAACTAACTTTTATAAGTTGGCTAGATTTGAAGCTGACTCTGCCCTTTTAATAGATGCTCAGAAAAGTGACTGTTCTTCATTGCCTCAACACACCATTTGGGGATAACACATCAGCCAGGCTGATGGAATATTTTATGCAGAATTACTGCTTCCTCTGACTCAGTGCTGTAAATGACAATTATGCCTGCAGAGAACAGTGTCATTCATCTCCCGAGCTGCCTGCCCTCATGACTAGAAATGATACACTTAGGGAGGGGTGTCTTACAGTGATATGGATCTATAGAAATGGTGGAATTGCCACTAGGAAAACACAGGAAAAAAAACCCCAAAACATTGAGTATTCGTGCTGTTTGACGCATATGGGTAAAAGCCATTTTTTCATCGCCTCACAGGGTGAGGAAATGCATCCTATTCCAGCAGTTACTCAGGAGCCTGCTAGGTTTGAAGAACCATGTTCAGATAACTTCCGTTATCTCTTTTTAAACTAACTAAGCAGCTCTCCAGTTTATTACTTTTTATAAATTAGAAACGCAAAGGCAATCTGGAAGACTTGACATAGCTAGAGTAAGGGAAAAGGGGTAAGTAGGACAACACAGATATTTATTTGCCATCAGTCTCGCCTATCTAGGTGAAATAAGAGATAACTCATACAGTCCTGTCAGTAAGCTGTGAAAGGAAATCAGTAGCACTAATGTCAGTCCATATGGGTATATGAAAAATAGATGTATTGACCCCAGTTTTATTGAACACACTTGATAAAAATAAGAATACTTATGTAACAACAGTGTTTATGTAATACTTAGATTTTTTTTGCAGCCATTTTGATTGTTATGCATGCCAGTTTTTAAATATCATACTAGTTCAATCAATATGGCCTGTTAATTAATAGAATATTGGTTAGCTGAAACTCAAAATTAAACCATAGATGGAGAATTCTAACAAGCAAGTACATTCATATGGGGATTATTTTAGGAATTGCTTTTGGCCATATGTTATTTGATACTTGTTTTAAATGATATCAAAGATGTACAGAGTTATTAATCATAGCTCAGATGACCCAAAAGATTGGGGATGTAATAAACAACAAAGATAAGTCACTGATGCAATCCAGATGGCTTTGTTTAATAAGTTGGTTGCAAGCAGACAAGTGTTTTGTGGCTAACTATAAAGCAGTGGAGGCAGCCTGTCCTTTTTATCCGTTTATTCAATCTGCCAACTAAATATCAGCACTCAAGAAAGAAGAGAGGACCCCTAAATTTGGGGGGAAACACCTTTGAACAAGGTGTTTTCAAAATACAGTTCCCTAGAAAACACTACCTCTTATTTTAGGGGAGACTAAGCCTCCAGCTTGTTTTCTTAGGTTTCGTTTCGTTTCGTTTCATTTCATTTCATTTCATAGAATGCTTAAGGTTGGAAGGGACCTCTAGAGGTCATCTAGTCCAACCCCCCTGCACACGCAGGGTCACCTAAAGCCCTGTATATCTTGGCTCTGTTCATCTCTAAAACATGCAGCTATAGTCTGTGCTTACACAACTTTACTATGGCATCTCAGAGTAATGCTATAATATTCCTATGCTATAGATTTACTCTACTTTTGAACGTTATTGAACCCGTCTTTTAGAATATTTGGCTTATGCTGTAGATGCTTCACAAGTTCCGTTACTCCTCCTCTGCATTATATAGACTTTCCATCCATGACTCGTGTGTATGGTATCATTCAGCACTGCACTTCCATCTTGCCATCAGCGCCTTTTTCCCTGTGCAGGCAGTCCCCATGTTAAAGGCTCCTGTGGCTCCATTACTGGCCCCGCTTATACAAGGCAGGATTAATGGATTAGTGGGTCTCTGAAAGGACGTGTGCTGTGCTTTCCATGTGCTCATTCTTCTAGGGCCTCCCAAGCTTCGCTAATAATGGAGTTAGAGCTCTACGAAATCACTCCAGATCATTTCTGAACAGGTCTTTTGATACAGCTACAACAAATTTCACATGGTCTAATCACTAGCCATATTAGGGCAAAGGTAGTGCTGCCCTTGCATTTTTTCATCTTCAGAATTTTGTGTTTTGCTGGAAGAAGAACAGAAGATGCTAGTGGGGGTTTTTATTCCTTTTTTTTGATACAGGGATTTGGAGGAAATGAAGGGATGCAGAGATAACAGTGGTATCAAAGTTAACAGTGAATGAATTCTTGGATATGGTGCTATGGTCAAAAAGCCTCACATAATTCTTGGCTGTACAAAGAGAAAGCTCTAGAGCAGGGGTCCTCAAACTTTTTAAACAGGGGGCCGGTTCACTGTCCCTCAGACACTGTTGGGGGCCAGACTATAGTTTGGAAAAAAATGAACAAATTCCTATGCACGCTGCACATATTTTATTTGTAGTAGTGCACAAAAAAACAGGAAAAAGAATGCAATATTTGAAATATTATTTGTTTTTGTTGATTACAATTGTTCTTCATTTTAATGTGAACTACGGGCCTGCTTTTGGCTAATGAGATGGTCAATGTTAGGTTCCATATTTGTCACTGCTAGTCATAGCAAGTGATGCAAGTGTTCATCAGTTAGTCTGGATCTGATTGGAGATTTCATATGTTTCATTTGGGAAAACGTCTGCTCACAGACATAGGTGCTGCCAAAGATGGTTGCAATTTTGAGTGCATGGTTCCTGAGATTATGATATGTCTCTGAGGGGAGAGATGCATAGAAATTAGTAAGGCTGCTTGATTTGAATGCACCTTTCAGCGAGTCACAAGTCTGTAGTTCGGCCAATTCCATTTGGTAAATCGGATCAACGGTTCAATGTCGACAGAAAATGGGTTCTGGAAAAGCTGTATGTCCTGTTCATGGAGACGAAGCTCTTTAAATCTAATTTGAAACTCCTTTTGCAACATTTCTAGTACATCCATACATGTTTTGTTTGGGAATGCAACTGCTGGTTTTTCTGCAGACAGGTTTTGAGTTGTGGGGAGATGGCAGAAGTTTTCCTCCTTTACTTGGTTAATGAGCAGGTCTAATTTGACTTGAAATGCTTTCACATGTGAATACATATCACAGATGAGCTTCCCCTTTCCTTGAAGTTGGACATTGAAATTGTTGAGTAGCTCTGTTACATCTGTCAGAAACGCAAGGTGCCATTTCCATTCTGCATCTTTGAGCTCTGGTACTTCTTTGTTTTTAGAAAGCATAAAATCATAAACCTGTGGAAGTAAGTCATAAAATTGTTTCAAAACTCTCCCTCGACTCAGCCAATGGACTTCTGTGTGGTACAGAATATCTTCATAGGCAACATTTAGCTCAGACAGAAATTCCTGAAACTGTCTGTGGTTTAGTGCATGAGCTCTAATGAAGTTAACACAAGAAACTACAATTTTCACGACAGAGTCCAGCTTCAGTGATTTACAACACAGTGCTTGTTGGTGGATGATGCAGTGTATGGCTATTGGATGTGAATGGTTGCGTTTGTCCATCTCTCTGTTAATGCGTGCAACCACTCCTTTCATGGAGCCCACCATGCTAGGAGCACCATCAGTTGTCACACCGAATGGTTTACCCCAGTCCAGCTCCAAATCATTCATAGTTTGGCAAACTTTCTCATAGATATCCTCTCCTGTAGTTGTTCCTTTGATGCTTTTCAGTGCAGCAAGCTCCTCTGTGACTTCGAAAGAATCATTTGTCCCACGAATGAAAATTAGAAGTTGTGCAGAATCACGAACATCATTGCTTTCGTCGAGTGCCAATGAGAAATAGCAACGTTTTTTTGAGGAGTTTTGCAACTGCAGATTCAAATTTTCCCCCATTTCTTCAATCCTTCGTGTCACTGTAGGTCCTGAAAAACTCACTGTACTAAATAAATCTGCCTTCTCTGGACACATCTCTTTGGCAACAGAAAGAAGGCATTCTTTAACAAATTCTCCCTCTATGAATGCTCTGCAAGTGCGCGCTATGAGCTTGGCAACTTGATAGCTTGCTCGAAGTGATGATATATTGAGCTGCTTTTGCTTCACAGAAGTATTTTTCTGAGTTGTCAATCCATGTTTCAGTCTTAATATTTTATCTTTTCTCACTTGTCCGACCAAAGAATCATATTTATCTTTATGTTGAGTTTTGTAGCGTCGTCGCAAATTGTATTCCTTGAACACAGACACTGAATTCTGGCATATCGGACAAACAGCTCTTTCTTTGTACTCCGTGAAAAAATAATCAGAAGTCCACTTTTCTTGGAACACCCTGCACTCGGAGTCAATTTGTTTTTTTTTTTTTGACATGATGGTGCGCGCGTTTCCCACTGGTGCTGGCTGCTTGTCCTGCCTGGGAGCTGGAGGGAGGGAGGGAGAGACGGGGGAGCCGCCCACCTCGCTGATGCCACCGCCCCCTCCTCAGCCCGGCCGCGCAGTCCGGAAAGGGCGGCCAGAAGGGACTGAAGGAGCTTTGCCGCGCCGGGGCTCTGGCGATTCGCCCGCGTTGGCTGGACCTCGCAGTCCGGAGGCTGCCGACTGAGCTTGCTCGGCAGAGGAGATGCCCGCGCCTCTCGCCTGCCGCGCATCGCGGAGGGGGAGGGGGAGGAGGTTTAGTAGCCGAGAGACGCCCCTTTGAGGGTGGGGGGCAGGTCGAGGACGAGGCGCTGGTTCCAGCCCAGTCCCGGCGGGTGCTTGGGGGGCTGCGGAGGCCGGCGCGCGGATTAAGTGGTAGGAAGTCATCTGCGGCTGCTTGGTTTCCCCCCCCCAACCCCCGGCGGGAGGGGGCGGGGGGGTTCTGTAAATACCAGCGGGCCGGATTGAGGACCCTGGGGGGCCGTAGTTTGAGGACCCCTGCTCTAGAGACTACCGAGACAATTAGTTCTACCTTTGGCACTGAAACATTTTTTGTTGGAATACTTTGTCCTGTTCTAGGATTTAAGAACGGTATTGGTAGACAGAAAAGGCTCAGAGAAGAGCCAGAAAAATAATCGATTCATGTGACGTATCATGAAAGATGGAAGGAAGTTTTTCTGTTTGGTGTATCAGACATAAGAAGGATATTGACTGCAGTACAAAAGTATCTGCAATGAAACAGAAACTTGATACTTGTGTTTCAGTCTAGCTTACAAAGACATAACAGGATCCAATTGCTGGATGTCGAAGCTGACCAAAATCTAACTGGAGTGGTACAGTTTTCCGTAAATGCTGAGAAGCAGTCAACCATTGGAACACTTTGCTGAGAATTCTAATGGATTTTTTGTCTCTGGTGTTTTTCACCTCAAGAGATGTCCATCTTAGAAGACAGGTTCTAGCCAAGCTCAGAAATAATCCAGGGAATCTCAATGACTTCTATAACAAAATGGATCAGCCCAGATGTTCACAGGGGATGTTCTAGCCCTACCTGTGATATGGAGCTAAGGGCTTCACTTTTCTACCTATGGATGCTAACAGTTGTACTGGGGCTTTTGTGCAGCTGCAGCAGCCTAAGAGAGAGCATACTCGTCGATGTAAAGTGCCTTGTAGAGCAAGGGAGGCAGCCCATGGAAAAGCCTGTCCCAAAGATGTACGCAGAAGAAAGTCCCCCAGCCGCACAGGGACTTTCAGCATTTCCCCTTCCTGCCTTTTCCAGGTTCTCAGCAACAATACTGTGAATTAATAATGCATCTGGTGGTTCCATGCTGTATATAAGCTTGTGGCCATATACAGAAGGTAGAATACTGTTCTAGATGAACAGTCCTATCTCAGGCATCAACTGCTGTATCCCTGCATGATTTTAAATGCACCAAGGAAACATGCAGACAGACACCTGATCTTCCGAGTTGGCCAAAATTCACAATCAAGCTTGGACTCTTGTTTACGAAGTGATATTTAGTCCTTCAAATAAAATGTACAAAAGCAATCCATAGCATTCACTTATCATTATTTACAACAACCCATTTCCTCATTACAACATATAAAATTAATACGATATCATTGCTTAGCTGAAAATATTCTTTCTGTGAGCAATAACAAATGCAAAGATCCCTTACAATGGGTACTTCAACCCTCTTACAGCTTGGGGCAAAACCACTTTGACAGAAGGACAATATCCTGTCTTAGAGGGCTATGAAGCCTCTTTGAACTCGACCTGAATATGAACTTACACAACAGGGACCTCTGTGTAGTGACAGGAACTTGAAAACAGAATATAATTACATAAGATGTTTAAAATAAGTTGGGAAGCCTGTTTGAGTGAGATCAGCATTCCAAGTAGTCCTTAAAAAGAATTGGATATTTGTATCTCTGTTCACAGTCTTTTTTTTTAATGACTGATCATCTGAATTTTCTATTAAGCTTCCTGCAAGCTGAGCACTTGTACCTGATAGCAGTCCTTCTTGACCAGCTTTTTGGGCAAAGTTGCATGCACCCTGCATGCATCTAAACTTTGAATGCCTTGGTACTTGGTTTAGGAGATTTGTTTAGGATATCAAGCGATGTGTTAGAAGATCTGCAGTATGGAAGGGCCCCTGTATTCTCCTGTGCAGTGCTGAAGAAGCTAATAAACTGAATGGTCTTGAGAAGCCCTCAGAAAGAGGAGTGCCAGTAGTCTGCTGAAGGTGTGGGCAGCATTTGTCATGTGTCACTGCGGCACTGGCCATGAAGGAACCGCACTCGTGCCGCCCTCACTAGGAGCGGCGCCTGGGCCTGGGCTCTGCTCAGCCCAAGCGTTTCCAGCTAGGCTGCCAGATGGGGTCACATCCACTGGTATGGAGACTGCGTTCACACCAAAGGGCAGCTTTTTCCTGCAATGTGCTCACTAGACTGTCTGCCTGCTTTTGGGGGTTTCACTGGTCACTGAGGTATCACTGCCTCCTCATCCGTTACAGAATCACATAGCTGTCTGATTATACTTAAAAATACTCTGGAAATCTACAGCTAAGCAGAGCATCTGATTTCTAGTTAGGCCTTACATTATAGTTCTGAATCCGAGGTGGATTTGGGTCTCATGGTTCCAGGCCTGGGAAGCCCAGTTTGGGATTTTGTGCTTCTAAGAATCATCTTTAACTTGCAGCAAAGTCACAAGAACAGATTTTGCAAAGCAGCCTCTTAACCTGCGCTCACTCAGCCCACTCAGCGTTTGTATACACACTTACACTTTACTCTAATTTCCCCCTTTCTTGTAATTATCTGAAGAAACAAATTTTGGTCTGTGAGAAGAGCAGGCAAAACTTTCTCCATCCTCCTTTCCCCAGCCTTGCTCCGTCTCTGAAGCAGGTGTCTTTTCTGAAAGCAGATTCAGCATCTTCTCTGTGCTCCTGATGAGTTTTTCCTGGGACAGGCACCAAGCTTATGTCAGTGCAACAGCCGTGTGTGGCTTGTTGGTGCTAGCAGCAATGCAATTGCTCCAGCAGGCTGAAAGAGCCTCTGGTTGAGGTGCTCTTGAAGACGGTTCAGCTTCACAGAGCGCATCTTGCTTCTGCTACAAAATGGAGAGTCCAATCTGCACTTCAAATTACAATGAAGTCATATCCACAAACTGGCAGTCATTCCCCAGACTCTCACACCTTGCTTTTAACATATGGGCTGACTGACACAATCAGATCAAATGATTTTCCAGTCTTTTTGCTGTATCTGCTCGGCAGCATTCCTCATTTAAGATTCCTGGAGTGAGACTATCTCCAACGATAGCTCAGATTCTCATCTGGTGTAAATTCTGAGAGTTGCAGTGAACTTCAATGGATTGATAATTCATACCAGGTGAAGTTGTGCATTTGAAAACCCTGTAATGAAAAGCAGCTGCTATTATAACCAACCTGGAAAATGATAAGTGTCTGATATGTGCCTAAATCTAGCTGTCTTAGTAGCTGTTATTCATCTGCCAGCAGATCACTCCATATGAGAGATTAGAGGCCTCTGCCCTGTGCCCTGGTAACTGGCACTGTGCCCTGTATTTTATCACAAATGAGAGTTGAACAGAGACTACCAGAGTAAACAGCAGCTAGGAGTCCTAAAAAAAGCCAGCATTGCTTGGGCAAAGCCTGTGGGTTTGGCTCTGCTAGAATGTAGACCGTGAACAGTGCGCATCATTACAGATGGTATTTGAGAGCAGCGACTTAGCTTTATCCCTTTAATGAGTTTTACTTTTTATTTCTATGTTCATCTTCAAAGCAGATGAACATTACTCAGTATTTAGTATCCTTTTGGACTTGTAAAGAATATGATCATAAAGAGCATAGATCAACTATCTATATCAAGATTATCGTAAGAATTTGTAAAAGATTTTTAGAAAACATGATCTCTGACCTATTCCAGTATGTGATATTGCCAATGAAGTGTCTGTCACTGTATGCTTCAAGAGAATGTGTCTTTATTTATAGTTCTTGGTTCTCTGCAGTATGTTACGCTGTTCTGTCTGTAAGAACTATTTGTACCATAAAGCATGAAACTGTTCCCCAATTACTTAAAAATGTATATACAGTTGGGCTCTTTCTTTTAGTAACAACAGCACATAGATCTAAACAGCCCCTTTTCTATAAATCACTTTTTCTATAAATAGAAATCTCTATAAATCACTGGTCCAGGCAGGCTCTTTGCTCCTTGGTGGGGACATCTTTAGTGAACAACAGAAGTTTTTCTCCATGCTCAAAACCTCTCCTCAGTAGGTCAGTGAAAAAGAAAAGATTCATTCCAGCTTGTCCCTCAGAAATCACCACTCTGTCCTTACATTTTGCAAAGACTTTGCATCCATCTGGACCCAAAGGTAACTCTTTCTCTGTATGCATGAGTTGAAGCATTGACAGATAACAATATACTGTATTTTAGGAAATGCTTTTTTCTATTCTTTTCCTGCTGCCCAAAGACCATTTTCTACATCTCTAGAGCTCCATGTTTCCTCTGCTATCATTCCTACCGCAAACTACTTTAAGAAATCTCTAGCTAGAGCTAAACCCTACCCCCCCGCGAATGGTCTTGTTAAGGGTGTTGTGTTGTGGAGGGAGAACAGTTTTGCTTTTTCTTCCTTAATCAAGGAAGAAAATCAATACACTTAGAAATGTATGAGTTATGACTCAGCAATCCAAAAAAACTGTCTATTTACTTAGAGTGTTTATGATCCTAAATTGTGAGGGGTATTTTGATGATATATGTCAGGTCCCAGTACAGGAGAGCAGCCTTGGTTAAGGGATCCTGGGTTAGTAGCTTTAGCAGCAGCATCACCCAGGAGAGCCTGGTACAGGCAAAAGAAACACATCTGCCCTTCACAAGCCTTTTGGAGGTGCAAACGGAGGCAGGACAGAACAACCCTGTTGACCTTAGGTAAACAAACACCACTAAGTACAGGAAAAATGTCCTTATCTTTAGGTTGGTGGCAAAACTTCAGCAAGAAGCTCTCCAGAGGTAGCAATTTTCACCTTTTCCCTGCCTCCCAGTACCTCTACCCTTGCCCCGTCCCCTTTGGCGGGACTCCTTCAGCTCACTGTCGAGGGGAGAGACCTCCTGCCCTGTCAAGCGGCAGCTGCTTCACAGCTCACACGCTCCCAACGCACATGCAAGGCTCCCTGCTCTCACTGCTACTGCTCTGCTCCCACTCGGGGCACAGGCATGCAGTGATCATGCAGGGCAAGAGAAAGGGGAGTGAGGAGAAATAAATGCATGGGGAACATCACCTCAGGGAGCCTCCATTAAGCATGATGTGTGCTTGAATTTTGTATATTTATTTTATTCTATATAGAATCATAGAATCACAGAATCATAGAATGCTTAGGGTTGGAAGGGACCTCTAGAGATCATCTAGTCCAACCCCCCTGCATACGCAGGGTCACCTAGAGCACGTGGCACAGGACTGCATCCAAGCGGGTTTTGAAGATCTCCAGAGAAGGAGACTCCACAGCCTCTCTGGGCAGCCTGTTCCAGTGCTCTGTCACCCTCACTGTTAAGAATTTTTTCCTTAAGGTCATGTGGAACTTTTGGTGCTTCAGTTTGTGGCCATTTCCTCTAGCCCTATCAGTGGCCACCACAGAAAAGAGACCAGCATCATCCTCCTCACTGCCTCCCATGAGGTACTTATAGACACTGATTAGATCCCCTCTCAGCCTTCTCTTCTCCAGGCTGAACAGGCCCAGCTCCCTCAGCCTCTCCTCATAGGGCAGATGTTCCAGGCCCCTGATCATCCTTGTGGCCCTGCGCTGGACTCTCTCCAGCAGCTCCACATCCCTCTTGTACTGTGGAGCCCAGAACTGGACACAATACTCCAGATGCGGCCTCACCAGGGCTGAGTAGAGGGGCAGGATCACCTCCCTCGACCTGCTGGAGACGCTCTTCTTAATGCACCCCAGGATCCCATTGGCCTTCTTGGCCACAAGAGCACACTGCTGCCTCATGGTCAACTTGTCGTCCACCATGACACCCAGGTCTTTCTCTGCAGAGCTGCTCTCCAGAAGGTCGGTCCCCAGCCTGTACTGGTGTCTGAGGTTATTTCTCCCCAGGTGCAGAACCTTGCACTTGGCCTTGTTGAATTGCATGAGATTTTTCACCGCCCAGTTGTCCAGTCTGTCCAGGTCCCTCTGGATGGCAGCGCAGCCCTCTGGGGTATCGGCTACTCCTCCCAGTTTCGTGTCATCAGCAAACTTGCTGAGGGAGCACTCTGTGCCTTCATCCAGGTCATTGATG
Source organism: Tinamus guttatus (assembly GCF_059628265.1). Taxonomy (NCBI): domain Eukaryota; kingdom Metazoa; phylum Chordata; class Aves; order Tinamiformes; family Tinamidae; genus Tinamus; species Tinamus guttatus. Next base: position 126,012 of record NW_028288554.1, on the reverse strand, counting down.
AATAAATTGAACAGGACTGGACCAAGGACTGACCCCTGGGGGACCCCGCTAGCTACAGGCCTCCAACTAGACTCTGCACCGCTGATCACCACCCTCTGGGCCCTGCCATCCAGCCAGTTCCTAATCCACCTCACTGTGCACTCATCTATCCCACACTTCCGGAGCTTGCCCAGGAGAATGTTGTGAGGGACGGTGTCAAAAGCCTTGGTGAAGTCGAGATAGACGACATCCACCGCTCTCCCCTCGTCTATCCAGCCGGTCATTCCATCATAGAAGGCTATCAGGTTAGTGTGCGGAAAATCTCGCTGTCAAGAACTGAATGTCCAAAAAGGAGACAGAGGAGTCCTAAAACTTTATTTGAATAAAGGGAGAGTCCACCGGGCATATCCCTGTGGGGTCTCTCAGTTTGCTGGGGGACGCAGCCCCCCTTTTATCCTAATTTCCCGACCGAGGGACGCCCTCTCCTTTTCCCCATTGGCCAAGGTACTCAGAAGTTACAGCCTTCCCGGCCCGCCTACACCGAACTCCGGCCTCCCGCCATCTGTTCTCACCTGAGCTCACCAACTCCTTTGTCCCCCTTGCTGAAGAATGTGGGGCAATTGCCCTATTTCCCTCCTTTGTAAAGGCCCCATCTCCTTGCAGATGGCTCTTTTTGTCCTTCTCGGCTCATGGCTCCACTCAGTCTCCCCTCCCTTTGTCCTGCTCTTCAGCCAAACTGTGGAGAAACCCCCTTATTGATTAATACAAAAACTTGAGCATTCCGCTCAATCCCTCCTCTTTTTTTTTTTTTTTTTTTTTTTTTTTTGAACAATATTTGTTTTTACAAACTAGGTTATTAACTAACAACCTGCAACCTGCATTCAGTATGTCTAGTACCCATGGGTAGTCTTCATATCCTCCTGGATTCTCACAGACCCAGCAACCCAGAGTTTATTTTCCAGACCTACTCCCCGTCAGCGGTACAGATCTACGGAGAGTTAGCCGGGGCTTTCCATCCTCTTCCTTCAACTGAGAAGTCCAAACTTCTGGAGTCTTGGAAATCTTAACTCTAGTATGATGAGTCCATCCATGCTCAGCTGTCTTGATTGATGTTTCTGTGGTTAGTAATACCTGATAAGGTCCTCGCCACTTTGCTAGCAGTGGTGCTTCTTTCCATTCTTTGACCAAGACCCAATCCCCTGGTTGGATATCATGGACTGCAAAATCCAAGGGGAGGGTCTGTGCAAGCTGGGCTTCCTGTCGGAGAGACTTCACAAGAGAATGTATTCTGGCCACATATTGCTTTACATATATATCACTTATCTCCACCTCCTTGCCAGGTTGGGAGTTAGCAGGATAGGGAATCCCAAACATTATTTCAAAGGGGGACAGCTGAATGTCTCCCCTTGGTTTTGCTCTTATTCTTGCTAAAGCTAATGGGAGAAGTCGTGTCCACGGCATCTTAGTTTCTAACACCAATTTTAAAAGATGCTTTTTAATGTTCCCATTCATCCTTTCCACTCTACCAGAACTCTGAGGATGCCAAGGGGTATGCAAGTCCCATCGAATCCCTAGGGCAGTCATGACATCTTGAAGGACCTTTCCTGTAAAATGAGTGCCTCTGTCTGAATCTATTGCCTCTACCAACCCATATCTTGGAATTATTTGTTCTAAGAACACCTTAATTACAGATCCAGTTGTTGCTGAGGCAGTTGGAAATGCCTCGGGCCATCCTGTCAACTGACATACTATTACCAGAAGATACTTAAGTCTCCCTACACGGGGCATCTCAGTAAAGTCTGCTTGGCATCGTTGGAATGGGCGTACAGCCCAGGGTCGTCCTCCCCTTGCAACTTCTCTTGCGGCTCGGCCGTTGGCCTTAGCACAAATCAGACAGCCCTCAATGGCCTGTTTTGCCAGAACAAAAAGACCAAGGGCAGCATAGGTTTTAAGGAAGGCTTCCGCCAGCCCTCTAGAGCCCCAATGGCTTCCTTCGTGAAGCTCTTTCAGTATTTGTAGGGCTAGGGCTTTGGGCACCCATTGTTTGCCCTCCTTTGTAAACCAGTCATGTCCTTTTTCTTTTGCTCCACTATTTTTAATTATTTCTAATTCTTCTGGTGGAAAAGACATCTTTTCTGGTAATGGCTGGACTACCGGTAGGAGAGGGAGGATCTTAGATACTTCTGGTAGGAGTGCTGCTTTTTGAGCTTCCTCATCAGCCAATCGATTGCCTACCTCCTGCTCTGAGTGTCCTGTCTGATGTCCCCTGATATGAATTATTGAGACCTTTTTGGGGAGGTTCACCACCTCCAGCAGGCGAGCAATCAGATCCTTATGCACCAATGCCTTTCCTCGGCAAGTTAATAAACCTCTTTCTTCCCACAGTTTTCCAAACATATGTGCCACCCCATATGCATATTTAGAATCTGTAAAGATATTCACTAGCTTGCCTTGATATAATTCACAGGCTCTTATTAGAGAGTACAGTTCTGCGGTTTGGGCTGACCAGGTAGATGGCAGCTTTCCTCCCTCCAGCAGCTCCCTTCCCTTAATGATAGCATATCCTGTAGCCCGTTTCCCTTCTATTACTCTTGAAGATCCATCAATAAACACATTGTCCCCATCTGGCCAAGGAATATCTCTCAAATCTTCCCTAGGTCGAGTTTGGAGATCTAGTACTTGAATACAGTCATGGATTTCCTTTGATTCTTCTCCCTCAGGACCAGTTAGACAAGAAGCTGGGTTAAACCCTCCCCCACTTCTTAATTTTAAATCTTCCTGCTCCATTAAACAGGTTTCATACTGCAATAATCGGGCACTGGTCATCCATTTGGAAGCCCTTTCAGTTAGTAATGCCTTGACCTGGTGTGGGACCTTGACAACAAGGGATCCTCCTGTAGTCAGCTTTCGGGCCTCAGTTACCATTAGGGCCGTAGCTGCACAATTCTGCAGACAATAAGGCCACCCCTTAGCTACTGGGTCTAATATTTTAGAAAAATAAGCTACTGGTCTTGGCATGCCTCCATATTCTTGCACTAAAATTCCCTTGGCGTGGCCCTGTTTGACATCCACATATAATTCAAATTCTTTTTCTGCATCCGGAAGAGCTAAGGCCGGAGCCTTGCTCAATTTATCTTTTAATTTTCTAAAGCTCTGTTCTCCTTCTTGTGTCCATACCACAACATTGGGGCTGTTTTGGGTTAAAAAGTCATACAGTGGTCTAGCTAATGCAGAAAAGTCTTCAACCCAGGCTCTGCAGTATCCTACTAGCCCTAGGAACTGCCGTAGCTCTCTCTTAGTCCTGGGTAATGGCACTTCTAAAATTCCCCGAATTCTTTCTGGGTCAAGGCATCGTAAACCTCCGGTCAAAATATGCCCCAAATATTTGACCCTTCTTTCCACCATTTGTGCCTTCTTTTTGGACACCCTAAGCCCTTTTTGGGCCAAGAAATTAAGTAATTTCACAGTGGCTTCCTCTACTACCCCCTCTTCTTCCCCTGATAGGAGCAAGTCATCCACATACTGCAATAACCTAACTCCAGGAGGTGGGGTAAATTCCTTCAGTATTTTCTGCAAGGCTTGTCCAAACAAGACCGGTGCCTCAGTGTATCCTTGCGGGAGAACTGTCCATGTCAATTGTTGTTTTATTGTTTTTCCTCCCTCCTCTTGTTCCCATTCAAAGGCAAAATATTGCTTACTATCCTCTGTGAGAGGACATCCCCAAAATGCATCTTTCAAATCAAGTACTGAATAGTACTGATGTGAAGAGGGGATCTGGTTTAGAATAGTGTATGGATCTGGAACTGTGGGATGTCTTGGTTTGATAATTTCATTTATTGCTCTTAAGTCCTGTACCATTCTATAGGTTCCATCTGGCTTCTTGACTGGCAGAATGGGAGTATTGTATGGAGACATACACGGCTCCAAAAGTCCTGCTTCCAGCAAAGACTCAATAGTAGGTTGTAAGCCTTTCCTTCCCTCTCGTGAAATAGGATACTGCTTTTTAGAGACTATCTGCCCTGGTTGCTTTAAAGTAATTTGGAGAGGTTCCATGTCTAGTTTTCCATATTTTCCTGGAACTGCCCACACTTCTGGGTTCACTTCAGCATAAGCTTTGTCAGACATTTTGCACAAAGTTACAGTAGTGCAAGCTTCTTTATCATCTCTTACAATACTGATTTGCATTCCCAATTTAGCCATCAAATCCCTCCCCAGCAGATTGCAATCACAATTTGGGACAAAGAGAAAATCATGCATCTCAAATTTATTTCCCACATCCACTACCAGTGGCTGGATGATACGCACTCGTTCGTCTTTCCCACTTACCCCTTGGATAACCAAGGAGCCTTTTGACAATCGCCCTCCTTTTGGCATAAAATTCAAGGTGGATCGAGAGGCTCCTGTATCTATCAAGAAACACACTTCCTCTCGGTCCGGACCCACCCTACATGTTATCAAGGGCTCCCGTGTGGTGGATCCTTGGTATAATGGGAGCCCCTGACATCCCTGGCAATCCATTTCCATTAGTCGGTGAATTTCCTCTTCCTGAGGATCTCTTAGCCTCTGTGGGCATTCCCTTCTCCAATGTCCTTCCTCATTACACAATGCACACTGATTTCTTCCCAATTTTTGTTTTAGATGGATATCTTCTGTTGAAGAGACCATCCCCCTGCCCTGCCTTTGACTACGCCCTTGAGATCGACCCCTTCCTCTGGCCCTTGGGGGTCCCTCAGGGGGCCTCACAGATCCTTGTGATTGTCTTATATACTGAGCCATAATCATTGCCTTTGTCTTTGCCTTTTCCTCATCCCTTCTCACATACACCTGTTGTGCTCTCTTTACCAATTCCTCTAATGGTTTATCCTGCCACTCTTCATCCTTCTGCATCCTCCTTCTTATATCAGGCCAAGATTTAGTGACAAACTGTACTTTTAGTAATGTGTCAAAGGCTGGTCCCTCAGGGTCCAGTCCTCCCTGTTTCCTCAAAGCATCTCTAATTCTTTCTAGCCAATGAGAGGGGCTCTCATCTTTTCCCTGTTCCAAGGTCATAGCCTTTGACATATTATTAGTTCTGGGGACTGCCATTTTAATGGCTCTGATTATGTATGCTCGATAATCTCGAAGACGGGTCAAACTGACTCGATCATTTGGATCCCAATGGGGGGTCTCCCACTGGGATCCTATCATCCACAGTGGGTGCATCTATCGCATTTTGGCCTGCCTGCGGGTGTTCGTCCTCCCATAATTGACGAGCTTTTTGCAAGATCATTTTCTTTTCCTGGAATCCAAATAAGATTCCTAAAAGAAAATCCCAATCCTTCCAAGTGTAATCTGCATTTCCTAGATATTCATCTATCTTTTCCCCTACTCCTATGGGATCATCTAAATAAGGAGGTAGTTCTTTCTTTAATCCCCTTATATCTTGGGTGGTCAGTGGCACGATTACAAATCCAAATCCCCCATCCTGACCTCCCAATGGAACCTGTCGTAGGGGCATTTGCCGAATTTTTGTCGGAACTTTAGAAGTTTTTGGCACCTCGTACTGGGTTCCTTTTCTTGTTTTTGAAGGGGATAAAATGTCCTGTTCCTCCTCCTCTTCACTGTCACTAGAAGCAGGAGGTGCAGAGGGGACAAGAGCTGTGGCTCCTGATGAATTTTGGTGATAAGGTGGGGGAAGGTACTGGAGGACATCCCACTCCTCCCTATCTGTTTTTTTTTTCCCTTCTTCAGATTCCTGCTTCCCTTTCCCCCCCACCTCTCTTGTTACATAGATTCCTCTAGATGTTGCCCTTAACCATATTGACGCACATTCTTTCTCGATGAGACCCTTCTCGGTATCATTGAGATACTGGCACAAAACCTGACAAAGACCAGGATCGTCGTCCGACCCTACAGGGGGCCACCTAAATCGCCCTGGTAACTTATATTCTGGCCAAACAAAACAAAAATATTTTATCATTAGTTCCTTGGTTATTTCTGGGGGAATGCACAAGTTATCCCAAACCCCCAGAAGTCTCCCCAAGGGACTATATGGGGATAAGTTAAGGTCATCATTCCTTTCCCCAGCACCCTCTTTTGCCTTCCCTTCGCTGCTCTCCCTGGACTCCCATGTCGGGGTCGCCACCCCTTTTGTTCCCCACTGTCCCATAGTACTCACCAGTGAGATTTCAATGGTCCTTTCCGTCAAACCTGGTCCTTTCCGTCGGACTTTAGCGCTACCCGGAGGTCCTTTCCTTCAGACCTAGTCCTTTCCGTCAGACTATAGCGCTACCGGGAGGTCCTTTCCGTCAGACCTAGCCCTTTCCGTCGGGCTTAGCGCTACCGGGAGGTCCTTTCCGTCAGACCTAGCCCTTTCCGTCGGGCTTAGCGCTACCCGGAGGTCCTTTCCGTCAGACCTAGCCCTTTCCGTCGGGCTTAGCGCTACCGGGAGGTCCTTTCCGTCAGACCTAGCCCTTTCCGTCGGGCTTAGCGCTACCCGGAGGTCCTTTCCGTCAGACCTAGCCCTTTCCGTCGGGCTTAGCGCTACCGGGAGGTCCTTTCCGTCAGACCTAGCCCTTTCCGTCGGGCTTAGCGCTACCCGGAGGTCCTTTCCGTCAGACCTAGCCCTTTCCTTCGGGCTTAGCGCTACCGGGAGGTCCTTTCCGTCAGACCTAGCCCTTTCCGTCGGGCTTAGCGCTACCCGGAGGTCCTTTCCGTCAGACCTAGCCCTTTCGTCACACCCCTTGAGGACCCCCTCCTGGTCCTACCTGCGGATCCCCCGATCCGCTTCTCGTCTGTCTCCGGACAGTCTCGGGAACCCAATCAGTCGTCCGGTGCAGGCTGCCGTCGAAGGGAGTCGATCACCAAAAGCTATGGTGAGGCGCGCCGTCGACTCCAATCGCCGTCTGCCGTTCCCGGAAGGTGGAAGGATCCCGGACGAGCCCCCATTTGTGCGGAAAATCTCGCTGTCAAGAACTGAATGTCCAAAAAGGAGACAGAGGAGTCCTAAAACTTTATTCGAATAAAGGGAGAGTCCACCGGGCATATCCCTGTGGGGTCTCTCAGTTTGCTGGGGGACGCAGCCCCCCTTTTATCCTAATTTCCCGACCGAGGGACGCCCTCTCCTTTTCCCCATTGGCCAAGGTACTCAGAAGTTACAGCCTTCCCGGCCCGCCTACACCGAACTCCGGCCTCCCGCCATCTGTTCTCACCTGAGCTCACCAACTCCTTTGTCCCCCTTGCTGAAGAATGTGGGGCAATTGCCCTATTTCCCTCCTTTGTAAAGGCCCCATCTCCTTGCAGATGGCTCTTTTTGTCCTTCTCGGCTCATGGCTCCACTCAGTCTCCCCTCCCTTTGTCCTGCTCTTCAGCCAAACTGTGGAGAAACCCCCTTATTGATTAATACAAAAACTTGAGCATTCCGCTCATTAGTCAAGCATGATTTCCCCTTGGTGAATCCATGCTGACTACTCTTGAGCACCTTCTTATCCTCCATGTGCCTGGAGACAACAACCAGTATGAGCCGTTCCATCACTTTTCCGGGGACGGAGGTGAGGCTCACTGGCCTGTAGTTGCCTGGGTCCTCCTTCTTGCCTTTTTTGAAGACTGGCGTGACATTGGCCTTCTTCCAGTCTTCCGGCACCTCCCCTGTTCTCCAGGATCTTTCAAACATGATGGAGAGCAGCTTAGCTATGACCTCTGCCAGCTCCCGCAGCACTCTGGGGTGCATCCCATCAGGGCCCATGGATTTGTGGGTATCGAGATTCCTTAGGTGCTCTCTGACCCAATCTTCCTCTACCCAGGACAAGTCTTCCTCTCCACCAGCTTCTTCTCTTGTCCCTAGGGCCTGGGACTCTAATGGGCTGCCCTTGGTAAACTCCAAAGCAAAGAAGGCATTGAGCAACTCTGCTTTTTCTGTGTTATTTGTAACCAGGGTGCACATCCCGTCCGCCAGCAGACCCACGTTTTCCCTGATCTTCCTTTTGCTGTTAATGTATTTAAAGAATTTTTTCTTGTTATTTTTAACGTCCCTTGCCAGATTGCATTCCAAGCGCACCTTAGCTTTCCTTGTCGCATCTCTGCACTCCCTGACTACGTTCCTGTATTTCTCCCAGGGGACCTGGGGAGAATATAAATTCCTGGGAGAATATAAATTCCTTCTTCCCTTGGAAATATTGTATATAAACACAGTACCTACCCACTACCAGAGAGAGCACAGGAAATGCAGACAGGCTCCTCATGAGGGAAATGCACCCGTTTGGTAGTGAGGCTACGCTACAGTCACGTGGACCTTGATACACAACAGGACCTTTCGCAGCTTGCTCTGTGTACAGGTGGGAATGCTCTCGCCGCTCGCAAAAGTTGAAACGCTCGAGAAATCCTACTAAGCTCTCTGCTTTAGAAGCAAAGAGCTCTTTGCTCCCTCTCATTTTACAGAAGTGAATCCCAGCTGCTAAAACCTCTCTTTCATATAGAGCATGTATACAGCATGTTCCCATAATAAGTTTTCTATTTGTTGTCCTTTTGGTTTCACAATGTGCTTCCTCCTTCTTGTATCATGAAATACTAAATAAAAGAGGCTCGTTTGTCTACTCTGTAATTTTTTTATACAGTACACAAATTTCTGTTGTAGCTCAGATCTCCTTCTAAGCATCAAATTGTTTTCTATCTCTTTATAGACAAGCATTGGAGTTTAGGCATTTTAGAACCCTCATATTTTTATCAGACTTTTTTCATCTTGATAGATTTTCTTTTTACATTTTTACTTTAAGACAGGTAAGAAAAGAGTACTGAACATATTATACTAGGTGAGGACACTCCTACTCAGAAAAAAAGCATAAAACCTGCCACATATAATCCGATCAACACACTTAAAGCTTGCTCTTGTCTAGAGAGATGGTTTTACTGTTAGGATCCACCTGACTTCAAGCAAGCACAATTAAAGAGCATAACAGGAGAAATTAATCTGAACTGACATATACACTGATTCTTTAAATTATTTTTAAAGTATACTTTCAGTTATTAAAATAATGGGTATGAGAATAGCAGAATAAATAACACATACTACACACACATTCAAATCATTGGAATTGTTAAACCCTTCCTTCCTGTAGAAAGTCATAATCGGCTAAAACATTCCAGCATACAAGAATATAAGGGCTGACCTTTCTATTATTGATAACACTGCTTTTTTTTTTCCTCATAATACAACAGATTTGTGAGCATATGTAAATTTGTGTAGTTGTACTGCTCCTTGCTAACATTTAGCAATGTATACATATACATCGGAACCAGTACAATAACTGAGCACATTTTCTAGAGGTAACAGTATTTCATTTGAATTTAAATGTCTTATTTTGAATAAGCAGTTATATTATGCTAAATCAGTCGGCTTAACAACAAAGGGCAGTCTGCTGATGAATTATGTATGTTATCTGCATTTGCTGCCTGCTCATAATTGACAGGTATCATGGCACCTTCTACAAACTTCCTGTAATTATATGCCACATATCAAACACTGACTTATGTGTAATGGTCCCCACACACACACACACACAAAATGTTTTATGTTTTATTTAGAGCTTATAGCATTTTTAATTTTTTTGTTTCTCTCACTCCATTTTCCAAGCTGTTTTGCCATTAAGCAACGTTGAATTCATAAGACTTCTTCAGCATTAGTTTGTCAGTCACTCAATCAAGCCTTCTTCCATACATTTATTTGTTTTATTTAAAACATTTAGTAAGGATAAAGCAAAGAAAAAAATCCTTTTAATTGTTTAAGAGCAGTAAATTGCTGCTTCAAGACTTGTAATAAAATAGATGGCTCAGCAAGTTCCTGTCTTAGTGCCTGATGTATGTTAAACAATGCATAGCTGGTTTAGATAGTGACAGGTTAGAAAATCCAATGTCTTAGCAGAGCTGATTAAATAGCTAGTTCTTCTTGGTAGTATGTATTTAATTGAGACTAACTCCACAATAGCAAGGACACATTAATTGGGCAGCTCCGCAACTGCACTCATTAGGTGCAGTGCCGACTGATTAAATGTACCCACTACTGGGTATCATAGCCCATGATTCAGAATTGCTTTTCTTTTAATTCAGTATTCTGCTCCTTGCAAGGAAATTAATTTTGCTGAGAATTATTTTAATAAACCTATGATAAAGCTATAATTAAAAAGGAGTCTTTTAGTTACCTTGAAGGGCTTTTTACTTATATTGCCTTAAATGCATAAATTTATATTTTAATCTAAAAACCTACATTCAATAAGTGATATTCCTGGTTTATGTAAAGAAACAGGACTAATAGATGCTAGAGAAGAGTTCCTTACTATTATCTCATCCTCGACAGTCTACCAGAGAAAGTATGTGAAATAAAACCCAACATTCACAGAAAGCAGCTGTGAATAAGAAAATTAGATAAATAGCTATTTCGTTCCCATTAATTTAGACCTCATGTATCAACTTCTTTAGAAACCAAAGCTTATACTCTCATCCTTTATCATTGACAAAGTTAAGTTTGGTGGTTCACACCTTAATGAAACAAGTGATCTGATACATTACTTCTCAGTGAATTAAAATATACTGTTAAATATCTTAAACTGTCAAAATATGATACCTTGAAGCTCTGATAAGAGGTGACAACTTGTAAACAGAGATGTTAAAGGAAATATAATTCACTACCACCAGTTAGTAACATCTCTGCTCTTCACTGAATGAAGAACAGAAGTTCAGAACGGGGAAAAATATCAGTGTTTTTTTTGCTATCAATCAGACATGATTTTTGGCAAAAGCATCTGGATTTGTAGACCTGGCTTGCTTGGAATAAGAACTCAAAAAAAGATACAGGTAGATAGATGAGGCCAAAAGCCAAGGGCAGATTTTTAGCAGTGGTTGGCAATGTTTGTAAGAACAGTTATCAATGACCATACATAAATTTAATTTTCAACAGCTTGCCATGCAGAGTAAAGCCAGCATTTACAGAAGCTTGGAGAGGCATTCTGCTATGGGGCTGAGGGAGTGACTTTTATATTGCTGCCCCCACTTCTAGGCCCTACAGATGATTCTGCAGAAAAAGATATTGCCTGAACTTTTAAAAAATGTGCCTTTAGGCAGAAAGTTATGAGGCATTGCAAGCATGATTTAAATAGAAATGATCATACTCCTCTCTAATTGGTACTTTATATTGTCACAAATGTACCTAACACTTTTGAATGGGTTTTTGTTTTCTAGGTGCTGCTCCTCCAGCTTATCCTGAAGCTGCTTTTCCCAGAAGCTCTCCCTTTTCCTGGAAGGCCATCAGCTCCAGTGGGAGAAGCTCTCCAAACTCTCTAAGAGGTATCAGAATCGCAGCAGCAGGTTAGCAAAGCAAACAGGCTGGGGTGCTTGGTGGGTACGATTTCCAGATCCAGAACGTCCAGGGGATTCATAGGAACTACTCTTAGAAAGAAAATGGCAAGTCACAGACATTTCTGTATGTTGCCTTACTTAGCCAAACAAACAAACAAACAAACAAAAATGATTGGGAGAAGCCTGGCTTAGTCTTGATAAAAACAAAATCCAAATGTTTGCCACTCTGTATCCTTCTAACAAATAATCAAGCAAACATTCACAATAAAACAGGCTCTGTGATTCCTTTTCATCTTTTAATGGTCTCCTCGCCTGTCAATCTGCTTAGCTTATTCTAATTTGTTTAGGGCTAAACAATACAACACTTTCCTCATGGGAGTGGTACATATTTAGGCAAGTAATCTTATGAAATTAACAGGACTACGCCTCTAATTAAGGGGTTCAAGACGGGACCTTGGCAAATATCTTTTCTTGTCTGTGAACATTCACATCAAAAGTGCTTACACAAGAGGTTATTATTACATTAGAGGGGTGTTATCTGATTTTTTTTGTGAGGGTAGGCCACATCACCTCCTGTTGGAGCCCTCACAGGCTCCAGCTCCCAGTCTTTCCACTGTAATGTGGTCAGAACAGAGCCTCTCATACTCGCATACCACGGGAATAGATCTGTCACATCATGGCATGGATGGGTACGTTTCCAAGCAAATAATGGAAGATACACAAAGGCCTTAGTTGCCAGGAAAATCCCCTGGCCAAGGGGATGGCCCTGGGAAAGAGCATCGTGGAACATCCATGGGCTGAAACTCTTTGGATGGACTGGGTATGACTTGTGAGCCCTACGTGGGCACCCCCACACTAGGCCCAGTTACGTTTGCAGTCATGGATCATAAGCTAGTAGGTTGTGCAAGTTCAGGCTCATTATTCAGTCCCTTATATTTTTATGCCTCTGGAAAAGGAGGTAAATAAAGGATACATATTTCCAAACTACAAGTACTACACCAACAATGAGTTTTCCCTTGCAAGTAAGCTGCAAATAGAGAGAATGCCAGTCTGCTAAATAAGCTCATGAGATAGAGAATCACGACTGCTCTCCTCTCAGCTAAAAGTAGCTTCTGACAGGACTTACACCTATATCATTTTGTGGGTAGGTCTTCAAAGGGTGAATTGAAGACATACTGGCCTATACTCGACCCTAGAGAATAACACATCATTTCTGCTTATTTTGGCACTTAAGTCTACCAACAAAAAGTCTCACAGTGGCAAAACAGGCTATCATTCTGATAGCAGGCTGACTTGATTAATATAGCTGCAAAGCTTGTTTTGCAATTCAAACCTTGTCAAACCAAATCCAAAATTATTTTCTTGGATAAATCCAATTACAATGTAAATACTGAATCAGAATGTATTTTCTGTAGTTACCAAGCAGTTCTGTAAAAGGAGTCCTAAAGCCTGATAATGTTCCCCCTGCAACAACACCTTTCTGGAACATTTCAGTGCCTGGCAGAGGAGGCTGAGTTTACCAAGTTTAAACTTCTGAGAAGTTTAAAGACAAAATGCCAAATCTTTTAAACAACTGTTCCTTGGTTAGCTGGTCACTTTGATGTCTGCAGTAACTTTTGCTATGTGGGGCCTGATTTTTAAGTTAGGGGCAGCTTTAAGTGTTCAAATAATTCAAAATAGGGCCCTTGTTTTTCCATTAGAATTTTTCCTATTTAGAATAACGGGGCACCCTTCGTGGCCCAGATGTCGTGCACAGCAGCTGCCCAAAGGGCCCTGTTGAAGTGCAGGAGTGAGCGCAGCTGCTGGAAGCAGCTCAAAGGAAGCTTTTCTTGCTCTAAAAATAACAGTTGGTGGAAACTGAATGTTTCACAGGAATGTAACAGTTTGGACAACAGCAACAGAACAAAATCCTGTGAGAGATGTCCCTAGGCCGGGGTCACTACAGCGGTGAGAGGGGAAGAGCCCCAATGGGGCCAGTGGGCTTATTCCTCACTAGGACGAAAATATTTACAGGCCATTGACCATCTTGAGAATTTTCTGGAACTCCCCAAGTCATGTCAGCTCTCTGGTGTACCTTTAGTACTATTTCTCACTTTAACATAACAAAGAGAAAAAAAAATCCTCTATCCCCCAAATGTTTCCACCCACGTCAATAAATGTCCTTGTGCTGATGATGCTTAAACTAGGAATTTATGTATCATTATTTATGCACTTTAAGTATTTACATGTTACAACTTCCTGAATAATGCAGACTGTACTTGTCTAGAGATGTTTCTGCAGTACATTTTTTCAACACGCAATTACTATGTGCTTGCCTCAAGATAATCTGTGGAAAATTTTGTGAGAACTGCGTTAGCCCTGATTTCTACAAGATGTTATCAGAATCAAAACAAAAATTCATTAAATAAATACACAATAACTTTGTGCCAATATTGCATACCACTCCTGGTTCTACATGATGCACAAGATTCACATTTCTACTTCATCGCTACCCATCATATTCATAGATAGTCTCAAGATCCATATTTAAAACTCTGTAAATTTATATTAAAACACTTGTGCCTTAGACATGAAAAATCTCAACATTTTTTGACTAAAGGAATGGAGGGAAAATTTAATAAAATTAATGAAATTAAAAGCATCAAATCAATTACTGTATTTCTTTACCTGTGATACCATGGATTAAAATAGCATCACAGTTTTCTGAGGAGACAATGTATGAACAGTCTGTGCTTCCTTGACACATTTCAGATTTATTGTACTTTTTAACTTTAGTGCAGCGTATGATGCGCTATTCATATATATTTATAATACATATATATTAATTATATATATGTTTCATATTAATAATAATATTTATTCATATATATATATATATCCCCCATTTTTTATATGATTAGTACTTACTTGTTACACAAAACAAAACATTACAATTCATGATACTCAGATTAGATGCTAATAAAAACACATGTGGCTGTGAAGTGCATACCATAACCTGCTGGGTATGAAGAAGGGTCAAATTAGCCTGAAAATGATTGCTATTAGTTGATAATTGAGAAATGTTTCTTTCAAAAAAATTAAATCCATATGCCATTATTGCCAATTGGAGGGGATGCATCCCCTATGAACCCAGTAAATTTGTGCAAAGGTTATAGGTATACTCATCACATACAAACATCCATAATACTCTATATTGGATATCCATATTATAGAATGCTTAGAATGCTTATATTAATCATATAGGTTAAGATCAAAGTACATAAAAGCATAAACTATTAATCATATAGGTTAAGACCAGTATACATCAAAGAATAAACTATTAATTATATATCAGTATACATAAAAGCATAAAATTGCAAACATCACCACATCTATTCCCTACTGCATCAAATGTATAAAAATGATTCATGATTCACTCTGATGACAGCTCATTGGTTTTCAACTCCTGCACTTGGCTGGAATTTTCCTGTGGTTGTGACTCCTCTGTCGTCAAGTAACGCTTTACATTTTTTGCTGGTAACCAACGAGGACCTTTCATCGAGCCACAAATGGAGGGTCCATCCCAAATTGTCTGTCAACTGCTGTTGTAAATTTGCATGCTCTAACATCTCTTTTACAAGCGACAAACCCATACCGATTGGGGTCGGGTTTATACCATGACATAGGGTATAGTTTCTAATTAACAATTGACTGGTAAGCACAGGTGGCTTATACACAAAAATCACAGCCTCTAATAATAACTAC
This sequence comes from Tinamus guttatus, assembly GCF_059628265.1. Classification (NCBI taxonomy): domain Eukaryota; kingdom Metazoa; phylum Chordata; class Aves; order Tinamiformes; family Tinamidae; genus Tinamus; species Tinamus guttatus. Next base: position 110,964 of record NW_028288554.1, on the reverse strand, counting down.
ATTGCAAGCACATGTATTAGAGTCATTAAACACAGTCTGGTTATAGATTTCGTTTCTTAGCACGTATTTATGCATTGTTCTAAAACACACACACATCCTTTCCCTACATAAGCTAATGCAGTTTTATTATTACTCTGCGGATTGATCTCAAAATGGCACACATCCTCCTTGGTACCAAGGGGAACATCGCTCGCCTTAAGGGCATCATCTTCACATATGAACCCCAGCCCCCGTTCTAAAATACAGGCTTCTAAATCTACCAATTGCCACTTTTTATCAGACACCCTTGCCCATATTTGGTGGTCCGGGCGGGTGGGGGGGCAGGTAGAGCACAGATTCGTTGGTGTTAATTCCCAGGACTACAATGGGGTAAACCTTCTCCATGGTGACATCCGCCACAGTCAGTATGTAGGCGATGACTGCACTGAGGACCTGGTCGTGGGTGAAGGTCACAGGTCACCACCATGCTTGAAGTTGTCGTTCTTTCTCCAGGTCCACAGGGCTGGGGTCAAACAGATCATCACTCGGCGGGTCAGCCACCCTCTCATACGGTGGTGCCCACGGCAGTGGTGTTTCTTTCTGGTCGGTCTTATCATTCGGAGGGGCCCCCTCCACCTTCAGGGTAAGCATAATCTGCCTCCAGGTGGTCACATGTTTTACTGCGGCTGCATCACCATCTGCCATCGCCTCCTTAAGGCGCTTTCTGAGGTCTTCCCACACCTCTCGCTGGAATCTGCCTTCTTTTGGAAAGGTAGGCACCTTCTCTCAGATCCACTCTAACAGAGTTACTAAGTCTTTCCTGGAGACTTCCTGGTTCTGCTTGCGCATCATGCACCGCAGCACATCCAGGCTGTGCTTCTGCTCTTGAGACATTCCGCCTCCCATGGTTCCCAAGCCGCTCACCTGTAATTAGGTGATGGGCGTGCACCGGAGTTTTTCCTGCTCCGTTCCTGGTTCGGCTGAGCTGCGCTGCTGGGTTCAGACTTTATGAGCCTCCTCAATGTTCCTGCCCCACGCTGGGCACCATTTGCAGCATACAATGCGCACAGACTCCGGATTATCGTACCAAAAACCTTTATTGAGCATCAGATACAACTTACATACCGTGCTGTCCCGTATACAATTCTGTATTTGCCAAAAGCACACGAAGCACGGTTGCTAAATAAGACAGTAGTCTAACTAATTACATGCAAAATTATCCAATCAGCTATGGATTCGTGGCCTTGCAGATGCCAGTAATCAGCTGGCTCCGTGCTGGCTCCAACTACTCTCTGAAGTAAGTTTCGCATGGGAACAGCGAAGGGAGGACCAGTATGCACTGGTCCTTCAAGGTCATGGGAGAGCGCTGTTCTGTCTCAAGCTGTACGGTCTGCCACACTTTAGAATGGGTGAAATGAGGGAGATGAGGCAAGTTTAACAATTAAAATATTTGAAAAAAAAATGCTGTTTTGGAAACAGGGATAACAATGTTGCATTTGGCAGTGAAAACTGCAAGTGAAAATAACCGGTCTGCTTTCACTATGCAAGTCAGATGAGCAGGGATGGGAAAGAGCAACACTGCCAGGAATGGCAGCAAGGCAAGTTTAACATAATCTCAGCATCCCCTTTAAAACTTTAACAAGCCAGAGTAGCAGCCATCGTGAGGGTTTTTTAGAAAGGAGTGTGCCTAATGGATTAATTTCAGCCTTACTTCATTTACACTTAAGTTAAAAGCTCAAAACAAAAGTTGCATGTGTACTGCAAATAAATATTTTACCAACAAGATTCATCCTCTGGATGGGCCAGCTGAAGGCCTGGAACATTCTGAGTAATACAAACAAGTCCTAATTCAACCTATAATTATTATGATTGAAGTTGTAACAGGTACTGCATAACAGTGACAGCTGACAACAGCTATGCAGGTGAGGAGACACTGTGCTCTGCAAACCCTCCTCAGTCTATTTTCTCCCTTACTTCCACCCTTACTTCCTTCTGCTAAAAATGTTGCCCCATGTCATAAATGCAGAACATTTGGTGAGAGGAGCTGGCATTTGTGCAGTGGATTTATGGATTTGTGCAGTCTGAGAAGTGCAGATTGGATTTTGACCCATTGCTTCTATTATATCACAAAACACTATAAAACCACGGTGGATTGGAATTTTGCTTGAGAAAGGGCCACTGGATGTAGCCAGTGCCCCAACCTTTGTAGCCTCGCATGAAAAGATCTGCAAAAGTGCTGCAGAATAAATATTCATATGCAATAAAAATATCTTCCTTCTCTTTTTACTAGAGAATTTTGAAGACATTAAACACTCAACACTCATTACAGAAAAAAACAATATAAAATAAATGTTCTGTATATATTCTGTAGAGATGAGGTAAGCACTTTTTTTTTTTAGTATTAAAGCAATAAAAGCAAGTTAAATCATTCCAGAATTTAAATTCTTAGCAATTTCAATACTGCCAACTTTGCCTGTATACATGCTTTACTTATGTGTTGTAAGCACCATCTTTTAGCAACAATGCAATTTAATTAGAAAAGCTAATATACTCTGTTTTAAGAGAGAATAATGGTTTGGTTATTTCTACAACACCGAAATCTGAAACCTAGCATATATATGCCTTTAATAAACATATTATTTAAATACACCTCTTCTGATCTGAATTGTAGTAACATACAGAGATTCTGGTTTTGTGTACAAATTTAGCAACATTTGAGCAGCAAGATGTAGACTAATTCACCAAATAATTTCCATTTGTAAACAATAAATGCCTAATGCACAGAAATGCTTTACTTTTTCTGTAGAGAAGTTTTTGACTTGATTGAGTGGTGGGAAGTCCTGAGAGGTAAGAATCTGTAGGATGATACCATTGGTCTGCCAGGGTTTGGGTTCTGACTTTATTTTCCCCCTGACAAGAGCAAAGAAAGGAGGCCCGAATAATTCCAGTTCAATGCCAGCTTCATCAGTCATGAAACATAAATTTTATAAATAAAATAAAGATGCACAAGCTAGTCAAATGCTGATGCCAGAAGAACTCTTAGCGTGCTTCCTATGACCTGCTGTCATCAAAAGCGTTTCCCGTTTAATAGATGGGTGGTGGTTGCCTTGTGCTAGATTCCAGGCCCATCTCATCTTAGGATGTTGAAACAATGTGGATATTAAGCAGATATAGGATGTTTCTTACCTTACAGAGGTAAGTGACTTAGTCTTTTGTCTCTCTTGCATATATGCATATAAATATGTGTGTACATTCATGAGTGTATTTATAGGCATGAAGCTAATATATGCTCCTTTTCTTAAATAAGAAGATACTGACATCCACTGAACTGTGTAATTATAATATTAAACTAACAAGTGAGATTCATGTTTGGTGTACATGATAAATGAATAAATACTGTCTCAAATAGAAATATTTTAATACATTGCTTATTCTACTACTTGGTGCTACCTTTCTGCAGCCCTGGTCTGCCCACCATACCATCCACGCTGGAAACACAGCAGGATGCAAAACAAGGTATCCAGGGATCATGATCTTCTCTTAAAGACACAAGCCTTGAGAAATGGAAATAAAACACCCTTATCTGCATTGCAAAGCCAAGGACCTGCATTTACTCCCTCTGGTGGTCTGCCAGGCTTCACAGTGTGCACATTACCTGGCTGCTTCACACTTCACGCAGGGTCTGCATGCAAGACAGGGCTTCTTTGTCCTGCCTCTTGCAGAGCATTTGAATCCATTGCTGCATTTTCCTGGGCTCCTGCAAGGTGCAGAGCACAGTATCCAAGCAAGCAGCTGCACTGCTTTCCTAGGGTCATGTTTCTTTGCTTAAGTACAAATACCAGGTGCCACACCAGTTGCAGCACTGGTTTGTATTTGCACAGCAATTGCTTCCGTGAATTACAGTGCATGAGTAAGCAGGAGGGGAATGGAGAGGGCTCCCTTACCTGGATTAAAGTTTTCCATTTCCTGTGAAACCTGCATTTGCTGCTGGCCTGGGATGGATCCTGACGACCAGTGTGTGACTTGGAATTAAGTTTGCCGAGGTCCCCACATCTCTGGTTACTGTCAGAGCACTTGAAGTCAAGGAGCAGCTGGTTGCATCCCGACTGGGAATACCAGCACTCTCCATTTCCCACTATTTCCTCTGCATTCATCGCTAAATCTACGCTAATTGTCTTTGGAGGTTTCATCTCCCAGTGCTTATGCTTGTGAGAAATGGTTTAAAGAAACCACTAAGGCTAATAATTTCTTAAGCAAAGATAGGAAGATGTCCTAAATAGAAATAAGATGGTCTTCAAATTACCTCTGTTATTGGACAGGGAACAGAAGAACTGGGAGGAGAGGCTGGCGAAAAAGATACTGGAGCTACATCTGAAATCTTCAGTTTTTCACTGAATGCCACTTGGTCATTGTTGAGGTTTGGGGTGATAACAACTGCTTTGGGGCTACAGCTGAGGGTAAGTAACACTCCCAGAAAATAACTGCAGCTTGGGGGACATCTCTGAAGAGACTTTCAGCTAAAACTTTGTCCCAACATTTATGGCACTATAAATCATGTTGGCCAATACAAACTTAGTGTCACCAAAAATGGCAGCAAGGGTCATATGGCAGAAAAGAGGCCTTGACTGATCATTCAATATTTCCCCTTAGAATATTTTCAAAATTATTTTCAGTAGCATTTTACCTGTTTGAGAGCACTGTTTTACATCTCTCTAGAGCTCCATCAATAAAGACCTAATGTTCTGTGTCTCCAAATGCCTCTCAGATATTGAACAAAATGTAATATACATCGCAAAGAGTGAACTTTGAATGTTCTCACTTGTCACTGTTTCTCTTTCACTCCAGCCTGCATTAATCTCTGTTACTCTCTTGATACTCTTCTGTTAGGAGACATAAAGTGTTCCTGCTACCTTGCTGTGCAGGGGTAGATAAACAAGGGGCTGAGGGCAATTCCTGCGGGGCTGGGCCCTGGGAAAACACCAGGTGCACACACTGCATGCTGCATTCGGGGAACTTGCGGACTTTTAGTATTTGGTTTCTCAACCCCGACATTAGCTTTACTTCCTGAGCATGTACATTCAGACACATCTAAGGAGACCTAAGCAAAACTACTACCACTAACTGATAAGTCATCTGCTCAGGCTGACATCAAAGTGTTAAGTCTTTGGCTTGCTTAGAAAACTAGAGATGTACTGAAAATGCATTTGGACTTAATTATAGCATTCCTGTTATAATGGTCAAATCTCAGATGAATTCACTCATACTGAAACGCCAAACTTGATAACTTTTAAATGTTTCTTAAATAATAAAAACTCTTAAATGTTTTTCTCTTATCTGTTGCTGGAGATAGTTTGCAATCACTGGTAGGCAGGATGTTCTACCATGTTTCCCTTAAAAAAATAAAAAAAGGGATCAGGACCCATCCATGTCTAAGAGTCTTTGTTTTTTTACAAAAGCAGTTTTGAAGATAAAAGTTGTTCTCTCACCCCACAGTTTTCCACACTCCTCCTGCCTTTCCTGGTGTAATAATTAGGCTGGGTCTGCTCAGAACAACATTTCTTATCCAAGGTTATTATCCATGAATAACAGACAGCAGAGGGTAAAGCACACAGATCACAAAGCGACACCTCTTCCTTTATTAGATACGGAGCAAGTGAGGAAACCCTCCCAATCTTCCAGACTGACGCTTATATCTTCAGGAGAGCCATTCCCATAAAACCGCCTCTGAGTCTCAGGCAAAGGGCTCAGCTATCGGCCAGGAAATATCAAAGCAAAGTCCACACATTCGAGTGATACAGTTTCCTGTTCCAGTCATCTCAGCCTTGCTGTTTTTAGAAGGAAAATCCACAAACTCAGATCTTATTCCTCAGCAATCCTGAGCAGATCCCCATTCTTGTAAGCTGCTTTCTGCATATCTTGCCAGGTAAGAAGATACCTGCTTTCCCATGCGTTCCCTGCCCTCCTTCTCCCTGGCTTAGCTGAAGGACTTTCAGATGAGCCACTCCAGCAAGGTCTCTTGACCAGGGACCCTCTCCTCCTTTTCGTTTCATAACTAGCTTCTCCTGTGGGAAAAGTGGATACTTGACACTTGGCAGCGACGATTCTTCTACCCGGCCACTATCCCTTTCACCCATTCTCTTCACCATGTTAGCCCAAAGTCATTTAGTCACCAACTAATTAGGAAAAGTAGGACTAATTTTCTGAATTAGTTTCCAGATAATTAGGAGAATAACAGTAGCTGGCAATTCTTAGATTATCTGGTGAAAAGGCAATAGGATTGTGTATGTAAATAAATTTCTATCAGCTGGTCTATGACGTCTGATAGCTAAAGCACACCCCTCAAAACGGAAACTACACACAAAGGTCATGAAACCAAAAAACAGGGCCACAAAATTTGTAATGCCACCCCTTTGGGACCATTAGACATCTTCAGCCATGGACCCAAAGAAGGACCTTACCCAAGAGAAGTTCTGAACCCATCCACCCTTTGGACCCCACCTGCTTTCAAGGCAGTGGCACCAGCAGCCCCTCAGCCTTCCTGGACTTCCCGGCCCTCCTGGCGCAGCTGCTTTCCCTGGGCGCTGGGCAGCGTGTGGCCATGCTGCTGCAGGCCCCAGCGTAGCTCGCGGGGTTATGTGGCAGGTGAGGCATTCACAGCTTCACGAACAGGCTTCTTGACTGAGCAGTCACCCATTTCACTCACGGGAAAACACAAGAGAGCTAAGAGGAAAAAAAAAAGAACCAGCAGGTGCCCCTTGGGGGATCCCCAGTTGCCTAGCAGTCTTTTTTCTTTCAGCACTGCCCCACGGAGGGGTGCAACTCTTCCTGCTCCCCAGCATTCATGCTCGCTCTTCCAGTCTGCTCTGGGCATCAGTCCCTTCCCTGGATGCCACTGTCCTTCCCCTTTAGAAATTGCTCACCAAGGGTTATGAGCAGCCTACGGCCAATCCCCTCCATTCCCTGGCAATGCTGCTCCTTTGGTTTTTACCCTTCTAGGACTATTTCAGTTTCTCAGGCATTCTCTATTTCCTGACTTAAAATGAACAGCTGAGGTTGCACGGAAATCTATATGGAGTTTGCAGAGTGAAACTGATGACCATTGCAGGGCTCCATGACCTGTCACAGCCAGGGCTCCCATCAGAGCCTGGGGCAGAGCCATGCAGGTCGCCTCACCTCACACTGCGCAAGGAAAGGTGCTCAGAGAACAGCCCTTGGGAGGCTAGTGGGTAATTTTGGTACCACCTCTGAGGAACATGAAGCTTTGTCCACATAATTAAGGAAACTATAGCACATGCAGTTTGATTCTGGTCCTAGTTCTCATGTTTGCCTATTTTATCTCTTCAAAAAATAATTATGTCAACATGTTCTATTCACCAGAATATTTGCTTCATTTTATCAAACCTGTTTTTCTTGTTGCAATAGCATGTGATCCATCACCTAACACAATTAATAATAAAAAAAAGTACCTGCAAGTGCACACATTCCAAGGGTGCAATAATATCACAAGTCATGAGAGCTTTGCTTTTCAAGAGAGTCTCATTTTATCAGAATGAGTGGGTATGGGTGCTTTTGGGTTAAAAATGAGCTGTATATTTTTTGTAGTGTATTTTGGATATGGGTTTTTGATTCCCTTGTCTGCACCTTTAGGGCAGGAGGGATGTTTCCTAGTGGCAACTGCTGCCTATAAACACGTGGGTAAGCACAGCAGAGGCCAGTAGCACTGCTGCTAGAAAGCACCCATTCTGAAATCAAACATCCCCAGGATCATGTCAGGATGCGCGTGTTGACAGATGGAAGCGATTTGAGCTGCTATCCTAAAAACTTTATTCCTAAAATTCCCTTATTAGGCAACTCAAAGAGACTACAGCTCACTTGGTTAAAGATCCCCCTTTTGCTTTCCAATGTGATTTGGATCGAGCAATTTTGACTCAATCACGCTGCCTTCCAAGGCAGAGCTTTCCTGACTTGCGGCACTGCTGGATTTCCAAAATAACTCATCTCAAGGTGCCTTGCATAGCTGATGGATTAGCAGATAATATTTTTTTTTGATTTAATCCCTGCTGAATGCATTTGAGATAATATCTACATAATAATTTCAAGATCTAGCATTTACTGCTCATATTTATGAGGCCTTATTTAGGGCTATGTTCAATCGCACGCATCACTTCAGTGTTTTTGTCTCCATTCCTTCCTGGCTGATGCATGCCAGGTATTTTTGCCTGCTTTTCCTGCTGACTATTGCATGCCAACTAACTTTCTGCTATGGCACAAAATATACCCCATTTGTCACAAGCGTTTTTAAGAGATTCTAAGCTGAATATTGAATTAAGCCCTGCCTTATGTAGAGGAGTTTAATTATTCTCTGGTCTGCAGAATAGGGGAGTAGGGCCAGAATGAGGAAGACTGGGTTATCAGGAAGATAGCTGGAGGGAATCAGAAGGGAGTGGTATCCTCAGTCTTCATCTGCTTTAATTCTCTCACCAGACACATCAAATGACAGTGCTGTAGGGCTTAAAAAATTGGGGCAAAGCTGGGGCAGCAGGTGGCTTATAATGACAGCCTGTCTAGCTTTGTGAGTGGCAAGCAAGTGGCGAGAAGGAAGTTTGCAGCTTGGGCTAGTTAAAGCACAATGAGAGCGGTTTTGTTTTCATCTGTCTTCTTTCCTAAGCAGGGTTTGGCAACTGGTTAAGCTGGCTAGCTCTGCATGAGCTTCACAAGGCTGTTTATTATTTTTTTTTGCTAAGAAAAGTGAATTTCTGGCAATTTCAGCTTCCCACAAATGACTGCTATTCTGTGGAGCACAAGAGCGAATTACTTGACCAGCTCTTGCTTCCCTGGCAGAAGTGAGAGGCCACCACAGTTTGGTTTCTTCCCACCCCTCCTATGAGGACCCCAAGTTAGGCACTCGCTGCGAGGGGTTTGCTGGGGAGCAAAGGAGCAGCTCTCTAGGAGGGGACATACTGGCAGCACTGCCAGTCTTTCTCCCATATGAATAATTACATCTGCTCCATGTCCGCATGGCTGTTTCTGCATGGAAAGCTGTTTCCTATTCCACAGGCAAAGATGCCGCTGGCTCACGCACCTCTGGAGCCCGTGGGCAGCCCTGTGCAACCTGCCACAGCCCCGCGCTGCCTCCTGCAGCCCGCAGGGCTGGGGCTGCCAGCCCCGGCCCTGCCACAGGTTCTCGGGGGCACGGGGGGTGTCCCCCCAGCTCAGAGTGCCCTTCCTGGCAGCCCTGCAGACTCTGCGGCTGCAATGGGCTGGCAGGAGGGAGCAGGCAGTACAAATGCAGTGCTACCCACCGGAGTAGCACAGAAGAAAAGTCCTCACCAAAACCTTTCACCATCTCCAGTGAAACAAGGCAGATTTGGGAAGCAGATGGGGAAGGAGTACACAAAAACACAGGGTTTCTCTTAGTTGTGCCTATCTACAAGCTAGGCATTTAGCTGGGGCTGCTGTAAGTCTCCACCTGCAGTCAAAGAAGAGAAACAAGCATTTCCAGAGGAAAATTCCTGCCATCAGGGACAAATCTCTAAATAGGAACCTATGGCAGGTGCTTCATCCCATCTAGCACTTTCTCCTTAGACTAGAGAGGGAGTCTAGACAACTAGGTCACTTGTAGATGGCAAAAATTAGGTGGGAAGAGGTCCATGCATTATAGATAAAAATAAACACGGATATATGAGTTTCCTTTTGATACCATCTTCCAGCTGTTCTTCTACAAAGTTAATGATGTTGATTTTTTTCTTTTTTAATGTCAACTCTTATCTGAAGCCAAACCAGCTATTACAGATCTGCCTGTTGATTAGCAGCGATTTTGTTTCCACCTAAGGCAATTAATGCACCATTCTCATCCTCTGCCATAGCAGCCTTTTACTCCAAGTCTATCACAAATATCGCAGAGCCCACGACATCCTAGGGAAGATGCTGCAGGTTCCTCTCTCCCACTCTCTGGTGTTTCAGCAGCCAGCAAAGAACTTGCTCGGCCTTCTGCAAATGTCATGGCAGAGGAGTGCTTGATGCAGACAAGCTGCCCTTCTCCAGAGGCTTTCAGCGGGCTCCCGAGTGCCAGGACCACATGCAACAACACGTACTTTCTCCAGGCCAAACACATAGGCCTCCTATCCTTCGGGGAAAGAAGAAGACCTTCCAGGTCAAGGTTCAGGAGAGTGATTCCAAAATGGCATCTTTTGTTGCCCGGAGTAAGGCTTTTAATTCTCAGCAAAGGACAGAATTTAGAACATAGCCCTGTCTCCTTGGCAGTGCTAGTGCCCAGCTTTGGCAGCTCCCCACTCAGCTGCCTTCTATAAATCCCACTCCGAGGTGCCAAATTTCCAGTATACCCATGGATCAAATTTGGATGTTAAAAATGTCAATGGGTGCCTATAGCTCAGGAACCTTCAGCATTACAACATCCAAGTCCCTGTTCGAATACAGCCCCAAAAACCTCAAGGCCACATGGAAAGAGATTTTAGGTATTTTAGGTAGGAACGACGTCCTCTTTCTGGGCTGTGCCAGACTGTGCACTATTAGTTTCCAAACTGCAAAAGCACTGGATGGCAGGTCAGGGGGCCGTGGGGAGAAGCATGGGGGGCTTCTGAAGAGAAGACCCCAGTTTTACCACAGGATGCACAAGCACATGCGCCACAGTAAGAGTGGGGGCCAAAGTGATACAGATTTTGGACACAATGTAACTGCTGAGCGCGACAGGCCCAGAAGTCCCTCACAGGTGAGTGCTACTCCGAGCGGCAGAGTGTGAGGAAGGTGCTCACGAGGGGCCGTAGACCTTTACAGACTTGGTGCAAACTGTGAAACTGTGGTTTATTTGCTTCAGATAAATGTCTAGCTTAATATTCAATGTTTGCAATAATCAAAGAGCATGCAAATATTTGTAAGATGCAAACAAAAAGGCCACAGTCCTCCCTTTTGTATTAAAGCAAACATTTTACACCTCTCTGTTACGATTTATTTATTTTTTTGTTTGCTTGCTTGGATTTGAATCTCACAGGGGTCTGTATCACCCAGCCCAAGGCAAAAGCTAGGAAAACATAAGGTTGTGCTTAAAATACAACTTGTAAGTCACCCACTGACTGGGAAAGTGTCCAACATGAAATTATTCTGTTTTGTCCTTCATTCCCAAGTGGAGAGAAATTTTTAAATCAAGCAAACCCATCGTACATCTACAGGAGCTACAGGAAAATCGCATTTTCAGCTCCTAAACTGAGAAAAGTGTTCTCAACAGAAGTATTTCCTTGCAAAGAGCCATGTATTAGTCTAGGTGCCAAGTTTCATAGTGAGGGTTTTGGTGACCGTGTCTTTTTGTACTGGGTCTGTCCTGAAGTGAGTTACATCTTTCTGTCTGCACACAGCAGAGAGTGCACGTGATGTTTATTGTATCCCTCAGTCTCTCAGGGGCTCCCAAATTGCTAGCCCCTTCTGCCTCTTGTCTTTGCAGTGAAACAAAACACATATTCCAATAATTAGAAAAATACATTCTTAAATCATTCATATCTTCATTTTTCATTTCACACTGCAGTGCCAAACTGTGCAGGGCTGGCCCTATCTTTTGACAAGTCAGAGACATAGAAGCAGCGTATAATTTTCCGAAGGCAAAGACCAAAGATCAGAACCTCTCCAGGGCATATATACTAACTTATTCAGGAATGAGCAAATGCTGCTTTATCCTGTTGTTCTTTGGTTTGTGCAGAATAAACATTCCAGGCTGATACACGTTATCCACAAAGGCCCTTTTCTGGCTCAGGGGAGCAGGTATAGCACTGTGTTTGGTTTGGTCACAGACCTAAAGACAAAAGGCGCCTCGTTTGGAGAGATTCCTCCTTTCCTGGGCAGTGGCATAAACAAGATGTGCCCCCCGCAGCTGGCACTCAGGTGTGTTCTCTGCTCCCAGAGCGGCTTGGGACCGCGTGTCCGGCGCCCCTGCACCAGCACGGAGCTCTGCCAACCTCTCTGCTGCCCAGTGTGGACTGACAGGGTTTAAACTTTCCTTCCTCCCTTCCCTCGTAGGGCACGAGCCTTGAAGTTAAGCCTCGCACTGATACTCCTCTTTCTGGAGGGCTACAGTGAAAGGACATTTCCTTCACTGGCTGTTGACCCTCAGCCCTGCTTTGGTCATTCATTTGGGCCAGATTCCACCCTCAGACACAGCCGGCTGGGGACACACAGTGACTCCGACCGGAATTCTGCCCATGGACGGAGAGCATGACCTAGCTGGTAAAGCTGACACCAATCCTGAGTCTTTCCTTTGTTCTTTGTTATCTCAGAAAGAATTTTAGCCTCCCTTGCAGGTGTTATTTTTATCCAACAATAACAACACTTTGTGGTCCCTACAAAAAATAAAATCTGCCAAAAACTCCTTGTTAAAAAATAGCTCTGTTCAGTGTTGAAAGTAACATTTCTCTTACATTACTGCTTTTAGGTTCAAATACATAGGATGTGTTTTTGTATTGATTTAGGCAGTTGCATTTCTTGTTGCAGGGATGAAAATAGCACTTACTCCCCAATAACACCTACTCTCCAACTTCCAGTGGATGAAAATATATTTCAAATGTTGCATGACTGGGCTCCGATTCCTTTTCTGAATTTTTCACTCTCAAGTTATCCTATTGAACCCAGTGAAACCATCTATGGAACTAAATGCCATATTATTGGATATTAACTTCTAACCTTTAGTGACAGCAGTGCCTCCATAATTACACACATGTAGCAGTACCAATGCACTGTCTAGGATAACACCAACAAAACCCCAAACAAATTAGCAAACAAATAAGCAGTAAATCCTGCCTTCTGACTAACTGCATACCCTTACTTTTAAAAGAGCAAGAAACTATATATGAATTTGTGGATTAATACAGCCTGGATAAAACATAATTTTTTTTTCTTTAGTCATACAGACATTTAATGATGAACTTACTGTTTTTCAAAGTACTACGCTCCAAACTGAAGTCTGTTTAAGTGTTCTGCTATTCCAAGAAGCTCAAAATATTGTTAAGATTTTGATAAAATGGGTCAAGAAGTCTGGAAAAACAGAAGTTTAGAATGAGGTGCTACCAGTTTCTGTGCACTGACTCACACAGGTGCACAGGCGTGTGGTGCACACACACACACACACACACACACACACACACCCTTGAGGCTGCCGCTCAGCAGAACAGCCTGTTCTGGGTGCCCTCCACACACTGCAGGAATCGCAACGAGCCCCAGCAAGGGCTGGTTGCTGGTGCAGCCTGTGCCTGTGCCCCAGGCTGCGGGGGGCTGCAGGATGAGCCAATGTGCCCAGCTCCCGCAGGGCTCCGCAGGCTGCATGGGCTCCTCGGCGCCTCCGCGCACCCACGCGGGGCCTCTCTGGCAGGTTCCAGACAGGAGCCCCGGGCAAAGAGCAGCACAAGGGGGAGGCTGAGAGGAAATAAATGCAGAGAAGGGAGGGCAACCGTTTCCCCTGCTGCTCCCTTGCACACCTGTAAGGAGAGCAGAGAAGTTTGGGGAAGAAAAGTGGAGGCAAGCCAGAATTGAGCAGGGCATGCCCCAGGATGCTTTTTGTTCTTGAGGATGTGCCACAGATTTTTAAGGACTGAAGATTTACACATTTCATATGTGTAAAGTAATTGTATTGGAAGCAGATGATCAGTACTCGAGTTTCCAAGGCCTTATAGCCCTCTTTTTAAATGTACATCAGGCCCCTTGTCCATCTTGCTGCAGGGAGAGCAGGAGAACTACTTTTCTATACATATGGAAACCAGCAGCCTGGTGTTTAAAGTTGAGAAATGTTGCAGTTTGAAAGCTGTGTGTGGTGGGGGGGGGGAGGAGATATCAAATCAGTATCGCATTCACAAACAGTCTGTGGACTGTAGGTCCGATATTGTCTTCCTAGGAGCGAATCGAGTTCCCAAATAGTGTGATTTATTCAAATGCAACATTTACAAAGCAGGTTTCGGATGTCAGTACAGGAAATTCTCTACTACAGCGTGGGGTTTTTAGCTAGCTCTGATGTACAAATGTGCAATCATCACTCACCCCAGAAGATGGGAGAGGGCTCTCAGTCTCGAGTTTCCTCAGGCGGCATCCCAATCCCAGGGGAGGAAAGGGGGATCAGCGCATCGACTGATCCAAAATTTACGATGGATTCTTTCCTCCTCACTTCTTAGTCTCCTCAGGCAGCGTCCCGACCCGAGGGGAGGGAAGGGGGCTCAGCTGACCTAGGAGTTATGATGGATTCTTCCCTCCTCCTCTTCATCCTTAGTTCACCTTTTATACTTTTCTTTACATTCAAGTGGAGCTTGAGTGACTAGAGTCATATTTAATATTGTTATTGATTGGGGAAAAAGTTTCTCGCTTTCATTTAAAGGTACAGTCAATCGAAAATCTAGAGTGCATGCTTGGTGAGGGGTGGTCGTATCTTGGAGGAGGGTAACTTTGGGGATGGAGGTGTGTTTTGACATTATAATGAGCTTGTAATGAGCAAAGTTCATCCGAAAGGAGTGATTTGCCACCTTTGCTGGCTCAGCACTGGACATGTTATTGTATATCTCCCATTGGACAGCTACTGTGCGGCTTATCAGCAGCCCAGCCCAGGGAGTGCAACAGAGTTTGGCCGCGGTGCCTTCACTCCGCTCCATCCTCCATTACTCCCCTTTGCAGCTGCGAGGAGGGCAGATTGTGTTGCCTAGGGAACTGTGGAGGAGCAGAGTCCGTGTGCACCAGCCATCCTGGAAGTGGCAGCTGTGTATCACCCCAAGCAAGCTTTTGTAATGCCAGAACTTGGGTTAGGCCCTAGTTTTTCTCTCAGTTCCCACTTTCAAACAATTCTTCCACATTATCCACCCTGTGACTGTAGTCACTCAAGCTTCACATCAAGTCGTTTAGGTGTTAATATTACCTGGCCTAAACATGATGCAATTAAGTGAGTGCACATTGGTACATTAGAAGGGGGGAGTTACAAAAAGGCTGGGAGTCTAGTTCTACAAGAACATATATATATATATATATACACAGAAATTATTGCAGTTACAATGGTTAGTAATAATTGTAACAAACTTTGTATCCACCCCGTGACTCCAGTTACCGTTGTATATTGAAATTTAGTCTCAAATTAGAGTCTTAGTACTCGGGACATCGATTGGGTCATCCACTTGTAAAGGGGTATAAGTGGTGAACTGAATCATCTTTACGTTAATAGCTTTCATTATAGTAGATTTTACACAGGATATTGCTATACTTAGGATAATTATCATCACAGTGAACATTACCACATATTCTATTAAGCTTTGGACACCAACCAGTGACACCAAATCCAAACCAACTAAACATTTTAGCTAGCCAACTAGTGTTCATTGATTCCTGGAGTTCATGGGTGTCTTTCGCCACCTGTCTCATCTTCTCTAGTTAGATGTTGAGGTCCTGTGTAACATTAGGGATATAAATGTAGCAGTCAGTACTGGAGAGGTTCAGTTAGTCACAAAATCCATTTCGGTGTAACAGTATCAAGTCCAGTGTCATGCGGTTCTGAAGTGCTTCTTTTTTTTCTACTTGATAGGCTGGCTTACTTAACCATAATCACATTTGCACGATAGCATGACCAAATCCAAAAAGGTCCTTCCATCTAAGATGGATCCTGGGAAGAGCCTCAAAGCTAAACTTTGGTTTCTTCATTCTTATATTCCACAGAGCCCTTTTTCCTAAAATCCAAACCTTGTTCTTTTCTCTTTGATCCCAACATGTCTCTCCCCCACATCTTTTAACATGCACATACCTTCTCCAGCATTCTGTAACACACTAACCATACCTGTGCTAAATATTTAGCCCTCATTTATTATTTGCTGTGTGCAAACTGGAGTTCCCAGGACCCCAGTAATGATGGGAAGACTCTGGTTTCTTCTCAGTCCTGCCATTAAGTTGCTACCTGCATTTAAATATACAGCTGAGTCCTGTCTGTGCAGGCCAACCTCCATCCCTTGGTTTTCCCTCTCGTCCTGGGCCTCGGGCGGGGTTTGACCACCCAGGCAATTCCCAGCCTCTTCAGCCTGTCCACCAGGTTCATCTTCAGCTGGCCCATGTCTGGAGTGTTGCAGGAAGGCTTCAGGCCATACATTTCTTACAAGAAAGTCTCCACTGGTCGGGAGGCCAGAAAGTTTTCTGCCTCGTTCCTGCAGAAGTTTGGCCAGGCTGCTGGTGCTGCTGAAGGTGGTGGTTGAATCTCTTCTGTTAGTGAGAAATTCTCCAATACGGAGTCGGTAGGACGTGGCTGGGGTGCTCACCACTGCGATGCCAATGCTGCTAGCGCTACTTTCAAGGGAAAAGAGAGCACCTATGGATCTGGGAGTAACCTGGGTGACATCGGATCACATTTTGGCAATACCACAACACTGGCTTGTTTGATACTGAACCAAAACAAAATCCTGGGCCAAATGGTGTAAAACCCATGAAGTCCTGAAATTCCCCAAACCAAGAGCAATTTAAGTTATGATTATTTTGGAGGGGGAGAATCTTACCCTTTGTTCTTCTGATGGGTATAAAGGAATAGACATATTGTTTAAAAGTAGCAGTGTTAAAGCAGTGCAGAAGATAAGAATGGAGAGCTACTAAACGGAGTATGTTTAGAAGAAGAGAAAATATGCTGGAACAGGCCATTATTTTTGAACTACGATTTGAGCCTACACACTAAAATTAGTATGAGAAATGCAATCACAATAATAACAAAAGCACAGGCTAGAGCAGGGGTCCTCAAACTTTTTAAACAGGGGGTCGGTTCACTGTCTCTCAGACACTGTCGGGGGCCGGACTATAGTTTGGAAAAAAATGAACAAATTCCTATGCACACTGCACATATTTTATTTGTAGTAGTGCACAAAAAACAGGAAAAAGAATGCAATATTTAAAATGAAGAACAATTGTAATCAACAAAAACAAATAATATTTCAATGTGAACTATGGGCCTGCTTTTGGCTAATGAGATGGTCAATGTTAGGTTCCATATTTGTCACTGCTAGTCATAGCAAGTGATGCCACTGTTCATCAGTTAGTCTGGATCTGATTGGAGATTTCAGATGTTTCATTTGGGAAAACGTCTGCTCACAGACATAGGTGCTGCCAAAGATGGTTGCAATTTTGAGTGCATGGTGTCTTACAGTGATATGGATCTATAGAAATGGTGGAATTGCCACTAGGAAAACACAGGAAAAAAAACCCCAAAACATTGAGTATTCGTGCTGTTTGACGCATATGGGTAAAAGCCATTTTTTCATCGCCTCACAGGGTGAGGAAATGCATCCTATTCCAGCAGTTACTCAGGAGCCTGCTAGGTTTGAAGAACCATGTTCAGATAACTTCCATTATCTCTTTTTAAACTAACTAAGCAGCTCTCCAGTTTGTTACTTTTTATAAATTAGAAACGCAAAGGCAATCTGGAAGACTTGACATAGCTAGAGTAAGGGAAAAGGGGTAAGTAGGACAACACAGATATTTATTTGCCATCAGTCTCGCCTATCTAGGTGAAATAAGAGATAACTCATACAGTCCTGTCAGTAAGCTGTGAAAGGAAATCAGTAGCACTAATGTCAGTCCATATGGGTATATGAAAAATAGATGTATTGACCCCAGTTTTATTGAACACACTTGATAAAAATAAGAATACTTATGTAACAACAGTGTTTATGTAATACTTAGATTTTTTTTGCAGCCATTTTGATTGTTATGCATGCCAGTTTTTAAATATCATACTAGTTCAATCAATATGGCCTGTTAATTAATAGAATATTGGTTAGCTGAAACTCAAAATTAAACCATAGATGGAGAATTCTAACAAGCAAGTACATTCATATGGGGATTATTTTAGGAATTGCTTTTGGCCATGTGTTATTTGATACTTGTTTTAAATGATATCAAAGATGTACAGAGTTATTAATCATAGCTCAGATGACCCAAAAGATTGGGGATGTAATAAACAACAAAGATAAGTCACTGATGCAATCCAGATGGCTTTGTTTAATAAGTTGGTTGCAAGCAGACAAGTGTTTTGTGGCTAACTATAAAGTAACACATCTGTGAGCAGTGGAGGCAGCCTGTCCTTTTTATCCGTTTATTCAATCTGCCAACTAAATATCAGCACTCAAGAAAGAAGAGAGGACCCCTAAATTTGGGGGGAAACACCTTTGAACAAGGTGTTTTCAAAATACAGTTCCCTAGAAAACACTACCTCTTATTTTAGGGGAGACTAAGCCTCCAGCTTGTTTTCTTAGGTTTCGTTTCGTTTCGTTTCAATTCGTTTCATTTCATTTCATTTCATTTCATAGAATGCTTAAGGTTGGAAGGGACCTCTAGAGGTCATCTAGTCCAACCCCCCTGCACACGCAGGGTCACCTAAAGCCCTGTATATCTTGGCTCTGTTCATCTCTAAAACATGCAGCTATAGTCTGTGCTTACACAACTTTACTATGGCATCTCAGAGTAATGCTATAATATTCCTATGCTATAGATTTACTCTACTTTTGAACGTTATTGAACCCGTCTTTTAGAATATTTGGCTTATGCTGTAGATGCTTCACAAGTTCCGTTACTCCTCCTCTGCATTATATAGACTTTCCATCCATGACTCGTGTGTATGGTATCATTCAGCACTGCACTTCCATCTTGCCATCAGCGCCTTTTTCCCTGTGCAGGCAGTCCCCATGTTAAAGGCTCCTGTGGCTCCATTACTGGCCCCGCTTATACAAGGCAGGATTAATGGATTAGTGGGTCTCTGAAAGGACGTGTGCTGTGCTTTCCATGTGCTCATTCTTCTAGGGCCTCCCAAGCTTCGCTAATAATGGAGTTAGAGCTCTACGAAATCACTCCAGATCATTTCTGAACAGGTCTTTTGATACAGCTACAACCAATTTCACATGGTCCAATCACTAGCCATATTAGGGCAAAGGTAGTGCTGCCCTTGCATTTTTTCATCTTCAGAATTTTGTGTTTTGCTGGAAGAAGAACAGAAGATGCTAGTGGGGGTTTTTATTCCTTTTTTTGATACAGGGATTTGGAGGAAATGAAGGGATGCAGAGATAACAGTGGTATCAAAGTTAACAGTGAATGAATTCTTGGATATGGTGCTATGGTCAAAAAGCCTCACATAATTCTTGGCTGTACAAAGAGAAAGCTCTAGAGCAGGGGTCCTCAAACTTTTTAAACAGGGGGCCGGTTCACTGTCCCTCAGACACTGTTGGGGGCCAGACTATAGTTTGGAAAAAAATGAACAAATTCCTATGCACGCTGCACATATTTTATTTGTAGTAGTGCACAAAAAAACAGGAAAAAGAATGCAATATTTGAAATATTATTTGTTTTTGTTGATTACAATTGTTCTTCATTTTAATGTGAACTACGGGCCTGCTTTTGGCTAATGAGATGGTCAATGTTAGGTTCCATATTTGTCACTGCTAGTCATAGCAAGTGATGCAAGTGTTCATCAGTTAGTCTGGATCTGATTGGAGATTTCATATGTTTCATTTGGGAAAACGTCTGCTCACAGACATAGGTGCTGCCAAAGATGGTTGCAATTTTGAGTGCATGGTTCCTGAGATTATGATATGTCTCTGAGGGGAGAGATGCATAGAAATTAGTAAGGCTGCTTGATTTGAATGCACCTTTCAGCGAGTCACAAGTCTGTAGTTCGGCCAATTCCATTTGGTAAATCGGATCAACGGTTCAATGTCGACAGAAAATGGGTTCTGGAAAAGCTGTATGTCCTGTTCATGGAGACGAAGCTCTTTAAATCTAATTTGAAACTCCTTTTGCAACATTTCTAGTACATCCATACATGTTTTGTTTGGGAATGCAACTGCTGGTTTTTCTGCAGACAGGTTTTGAGTTGTGGGGAGATGGCAGAAGTTTTCCTCCTTTACTTGGTTAATGAGCAGGTCTAATTTGACTTGAAATGCTTTCACATGTGAATACATATCACAGATGAGCTTCCCCTTTCCTTGAAGTTGGACATTGAAATTGTTGAGTAGCTCTGTTACATCTGTCAGAAACGCAAGGTGCCATTTCCATTCTGCATCTTTGAGCTCTGGTACTTCTTTGTTTTTAGAAAGCATAAAATCATAAACCTGTGGAAGTAAGTCATAAAATTGTTTCAAAACTCTCCCTCGACTCAGCCAATGGACTTCTGTGTGGTACAGAATATCTTCATAGGCAACATTTAGCTCAGACAGAAATTCCTGAAACTGTCTGTGGTTTAGTGCATGAGCTCTAATGAAGTTAACACAAGAAACTACAATTTTCACGACAGAGTCCAGCTTCAGTGATTTACAACACAGTGCTTGTTGGTGGATGATGCAGTGTATGGCTATTGGATGTGAATGGTTGCGTTTGTCCATCTCTCTGTTAATGCGTGCAACCACTCCTTTCATGGAGCCCACCATGCTAGGAGCACCATCAGTTGTCACACCGAATGGTTTACCCCAGTCCAGCTCCAAATCATTCATAGTTTGGCAAACTTTCTCATAGATATCCTCTCCTGTAGTTGTTCCTTTGATGCTTTTCAGTGCAGCAAGCTCCTCTGTGACTTCGAAAGAATCATTTGTCCCACGAATGAAAATTAGAAGTTGTGCAGAATCACGAACATCATTGCTTTCGTCGAGTGCCAATGAGAAATAGCAACGTTTTTTTGAGGAGTTTTGCAACTGCAGATTCAAATTTCCCCCCATTTCTTCAATCCTTCGTGTCACTGTAGGTCCTGAAAAACTCACTGTACTAAATAAATCTGCCTTCTCTGGACACATCTCTTTGGCAACAGAAAGAAGGCATTCTTTAACAAATTCTCCCTCTATGAATGCTCTGCAAGTGCACGCTATGAGCTTGGCAACTTGATAGCTTGCTCGAAGTGATGATATATTGAGCTGCTTTTGCTTCACAGAAGTATTTTTCTGAGTTGTCAATCCATGTTTCAGTCTTAATATTTTATCTTTTCTCACTTGTCCGACCAAAGAATCATATTTATCTTTATGTTGAGTTTCGTAGCGTCGTCGCAAATTGTATTCCTTGAACACAGACACTGAATTCTGGCATATCGGACAAACAGCTCTTTCTTTGTACTCCGTGAAAAAATAATCAGAAGTCCACTTTTCTTGGAACACCCTGCACTCGGAGTCAATTTGTTTTTTTTTTTTTGACATGATGGTGCGCGCGTTTCCCACTGGTGCTGGCTGCTTGTCCTGCCTGGGAGCTGGAGGGAGGGAGGGAGAGACGGGGGAGCCGCCCACCTCGCTGATGCCACCGCCCCCTCCTCAGCCCGGCCGCGCAGTCCGGAAAGGGCGGCCAGAAGGGACTGAAGGAGCTTTGCCGCGCCGGGGCTCTGGCGATTCGCCCGCGTTGGCTGGACCTCGCAGTCCGGAGGCTGCCGACTGAGCTTGCTCGGCAGAGGAGATGCCCGCGCCTCTCGCCTGCCGCGCATCGCGGAGGGGGAGGGGGAGGAGGTTTAGTAGCCGAGAGACGCCCCTTCGAGGGTGGGGGGCAGGTCGAGGACGAGGCGCTGGTTTCAGCCTAGTCCCGGCGGGTGCTTGGGGGCTGCGGAGGCCGGCGCGCGGATTAAGTGGCAGGAAGTCATCTGCGGCTGCTTGGTTTCCCCCCCCCCAACCCCCGGCGGGAGGGGGCGGGGGGGTTCTGTAAATACCAGCGGGCCGTAGTTTGAGGACCCCTGGACTAGAGAGACTTCAGTCCAGCAGCTCAGACGCAGCGTTTTCGTTTGCCGTCTTGAGGATCACCATGCACTAATTTTGCAGTACTATTATCAGTAACTTTCAGGTGTATAGGAAGTCTAGCAGCAGTGTTTCTTTCACAGTCTCAGCTGGCACTGTGGGCACGCAGTAATCTTTCCCCAATCAGTCGCTTCCTTAAATGTGGCAAAAGCAATCAGTATAAGTTACCTCCAAAGCTGCTGCTTTATATTTCCACCTCGTGCTTGTTCTTCGGCACAGGCATTAGTAAATTCTGGAGCTACCTTAATAGATGAAAGTTTATGAGGGAGACATTATGTTGTAATTTCTGAGCTTATTGGTTGTTGTAATTTAGTGTTCTTAGTTTTCAGGCCACTAAAAAAAACAAATATATATCATGTGGGTCAGACGGCCGGAGTCTCAGTCTGTAGTGTTTAGTTTTTTGATCTCCTCAACTCCTCCCTTAGAGGTGCAAAAGGATTGTTTGCTTTGCCAGAGAGTGGGGGGCAGGGGGAGGGGCGCCAAAGGGGAGTTTTTGTCCAGCCCGCTTGAAGGGGGAGATACAGTCACTTTATGTTACAGGATTTCAACCAATTTCTTGATATAGCCTGGGGATTGCCCATGCAACATAGAGCCGGGCACTCCTAAAGCTAATGCTTGTCATCATAAATTATTGTGCAAAAGGCTGTAAATTTGATTTACAAATTTGTTTCCCTAATTTTTGTGGTGGAGGTTCAAGGTCTGACCATTCCATCTCTTGTCCATGACTCACCATATCATGTAACAGATCGACCCAAGTAGAGAGGTGTGGGGTGCCTGCATTAGCATTGTTTCAATTTGCCGTTCCCTCTCTAATTCGTGTTGCAAGCTTTGAATTTCTGAATTCTTACTTTGATAATCTAATTTCAATTTCTCACTTATTTTATAGTCCTTCTGCGCCTGAATTAAGCAACCGCTCAGAATGGCACAAATAACAGCCTTGCCTTTGCCGTCCTTAAACTTAGCATGGCATTCCTCCATTCTTTGCAAAACCTTTTCAGGATCTGACCAATAATCCCCAATCTTCCCCACCTTCCGAGGGGCCACATTTCTGTCTCCGTAGGAATTCCTTTATTGACATCCTGCCGACTATGCCAATTTTGTGAAATGTCGCAGTTTGAAAGCCGTAGTAGTGGTAGTGGCGGGGGGGAAGGAGATATCAAATCAGTATCGGATTCACAAACAGTCCGTGGACCGTAGGTCCGATCGCCTTCCTAGCTAAAAACCCCATGCTGTTGTAGAGAATTTCCTGTACTGACATCCGAAACCTGCTTTGTAAATGTTGCATTTGAATAAATCACACTATTTGGGAACTCGATTCGCTCCTAGGAAGGCGATCGGACCTACGGTCCACGGACTGTTTGTGAATGCGATACTGATTTGATATCTCCTTCCCTCCACCACCACTACGGCTTTCAAACTGCAACATTTCACAAAGGTGCGTAGACAGCAAACGTACGGTGTTCCTCACGTTGGCAGCAACCCATTTGCCCGTGCTGAAAGTGGCCTTTTTGTTCTGCCGTGTTTGAGCAAATGGAAAGTCACCAACTTTGTTTCCTACAGCCTAGACGATCATGTGTTTAAGGCAGTAGTTCTTAGAATAGAGAACATGACACTTTCCACAAGAAACATATGGACAAAAGCAGAAACAAAAGCAGAAAAATATTTTACAGACACCATAGGAGAACAAAGATATCAAAGATAGGCCAATAAGAGTGGTAAAATATTTTACATTTAAGATAAGACCACTTTGGGGTGTCTTTTACTTTCCGATCTTCTAAACCTGCCTCTTTGCTTCCTGTCCCCTGCGCTGTGACGCATTCAGGGTGCGAGGGGAAGCATTCAGGTTCAGGAGGAATTCAGGATTCAGGTGGAGCGGGAAGCAGGAGGCCTTCACACGGCTCTGCCGCATGGATCGGGAAGGAGTGTGGCGGTGAAAAACGTCAATGCTGATAACCCAGGGTCTAGGCTGGCTTATAATAAAGGCAGGAATCTTCACATGCTTCTATAAAAGCTTTAACATGTCCCCACGTGGTTGCATTAGAAGTTTGGCGCCTTGTCCAAGGCAGTCGCCTTGGTTGCCTCGCTCCTCAGCGGTGAGAGACGGACGCTCCAGAGAGTGATTTGTCCAGCTCCTTGTCACCCTGGGAGAACATCGCTCTCCCTCTGAACATACTAATCTCCTTCCCTTGACTGCGTATAGAACCTAGGCGACAAAACCCCAGAGTCTAATTTAAGCCTAATCTGTAGATGGCTCAATGAATCCCACAAAAGAAGTTTGGACTAGAGACTGATTACACCTTAGTACCTTGTCTGTTCCAGGGCTTTTGCTGTTCCCTTTCAATCCTAATTGAAGCTGGCAGCAGAGCCACAGGGATGGAAGTATTGGTGAGAATGCCAAAGGAAAGTAGCCTTTTTTTGGCCACTAGCTCTGGGAAGCCGCAGGTAACACGATACTGAAAATGCTGGTATTTTCCATAGCCTGCTCTATGCCCACATCCCTGCTGCGACGCTCCAAAACAGAGCATTGCTGGCATTCGGAACAGCAAGCTATTTTTGCCAAGCAGCATGAAAGGGCAGGCTGACAGCTCTCCAGCTAGCTAAAGAAATGAGCATTCTCCATTAGTGGAGTGTATGGCAACACAACAGACACAGCAAATTTGCCAAGGAATTTGTTGCAGCGGGTGACTGCAGCACGGATGGCATTGCTGTGCAGTGACACCTTGCTAGGTGTATGCTGCACATCCCTGCAGGAGAAGTTTGATCAAACATGTCACCAATTTTGATTTTTCACTTCACCTTTTTATAGAAAGAGTTACAATACCTATGTAAATGTGTCCTTTTGTGTCAAAAATCATGCGTAGCTCTGAGAGAGAGGGACATTTTGCCTCCTTTCCTTGCGTGTGCAGAAGGTACTCCGCAAGCAGACTCCTGGTGCAGCTCTTCTTGCACACACCAGCCACATTTTCTTCTTAGATGTATCTATCAACCCACTTTTTCTCCACTAAAGTCAGTGAAATAATTCCAGCTTTACACTGATGCAGAGGAGATCGGACCCTGCTGCGTGCGACATTAGCCTTCGCACTGGCTTTCCCATCACGCTGCCGCAGAGCGCGGGCCTGGCCAGCGCTGAGCGGAGCTCCCTTAGCCCTGCGGGGCCCCGAGCACCTGGGCTGCAAAATCCTCTCCGGAAAACTGAATGCTACTCTGCTCTGGAACCTAAGTCTTCAATATAAATGCAATGGGACCAGACCAGTGAAAGCATATCTGTACGTAAGGATATTCCTGGTAAGGTTCAGTTTACATAAGCCATTGTTGCAGTCACCAACAAGAAACAAAACCCAGCATCTGGTGATCCCGACATTTCTGAGAGGTTATAATCAAAGCAAGAGAGGTTATTTGGAGGGGTTCAAAGAATCCTTCCCATTCCGGAACCAGATCTCTTGCTGATATCTTAGTTCTTCCTCTAAATAATAACGCTGGAGTTTTATTAGTTAATCAATAAGACATGATACAGGGTATGGTTATCATAAGATAACCACACTCTGGAGCATTTTGAGGCCTGAGCCTCATGCCTCTAATCAGATTGAGGTGAGATTATCTTTTGATAACCACACCCTTCAGGACTGGCTCATTTCTATCATGAGAAAATTTTATGGTCGGGGAAAATGTGCATTTCTGCTGTAGAAAAAAATGAAAATGGTAGTTTAGAATTAGCAGCCATTTCTCCCAAGCTGAAAAATTAGATTTCCTTATATAATGCTCCAATGGAATTCCTCACTATCTGTGCCATTTTAAGGTAAGCTGATTTCTAAAAAGGTGATGTGCTTGGAAGTTAGTTTTAACCTAGTGTGTATTTTATATATATATATATATATATATATATATGTATTTATATATTTATCAAAGAGGCACACAGAAAAAATATCCAAAGAGTAGTTTGCTGTGGAGCTGAAAAACGCAAAAAGTGCCTGTTCTGCACTCCTAAGAACAAGCAAAGGGCAGCAGATGAGATATTGCTTGTGGTGCCCCACGTGTATCAGAGCCTTATCTGGTTTACGCCTCACTAGTAGTAAATTGCAATCTTGATAAAATGTTCAACTACTTTGGAAGAGGACAGGAAAATAGAACTTTGCCTTAGTCCTTTTTAGCACGGACACGCACCCCTGCAGCACTGCCTGCCCCTCTCCCTCCCCGCCACCTTTGTCAGTCTGGGAAGTGAGGACTAGGAGGGATGGAAGCACCAGCCCCTCCTTCCCGGGCCCAGCAGCACCGGCAGCATCAGTGTCGGGCTGGAGCGACCAGCTGAGTGGCAGGGCCCACGGCTGAACCAGTCCTACAGAAAAGGCCCCGTCTGTGGGATGTTCCCAGGGCTTCTGGGGAGCCACTGAACTGAAGCTGCCACCTGCCCAGCCTCTTCACTGCTTACAGCTTTTCTAAACTCTTTGCCTGCAATTCATAGGTATGTAGGAAGGAAAATGTTTTCCAACAGGGATTTTTCTTGCTGAAAGGTGCAGTGCAAGCACCTTTCCTACCTGCATTTGCTGCCATTGGTCTTAGCCATAGCTGGTAGTATAGTGCAAGGGCATGAGATTTTGTGTTTATTTAAGGATTGGAGCAACTACAAAAACCATTGCAACTAACTCAGGCTCTTTTGCTCATCTATCCTGGACAATACTTTGCTGCTACAGATTTCAACATGGAGATACTCCAATTATTCTAGGATTTCCCTTTATACATTTATATAAATACAGTGCTATCGAAATTGGTGGCATGTGTGGAAACACACGTATAGAATATGCACATGATTAAACTCCAAGGAGATGGAAGCAGAATGGTTGGACCTAATATTTATAACTTTATAAAGCAAAAAAAAAAGTGAAATGAAAAATGATGAGATGAAGCGAGAAAAGCTCACAGAATTCAGGCAGTTAAAAGGTTTTCTGTGTGTCACAGCAGCAAGCTCTGAGCCTGGGCATGATCTCTGCCCTGCTTCATGGTTAGTTACACTCGCCCCAGTACAAGGAAGTGCCCAGCAGGATTTTTAATAGCTCAGGCTGTTCTGTGCCCTTGGCCTGAACATCGCCGTGAGTGCAGCCAAGAGCAAAAGTAGCCAGGGCCCTGCAGTGCCGCCTGTGCTCGGGCAGGAGCTCACAGTGGGGCTGGGACTAGTCTTACACGATGCCCCCAAGAGCCCAGACTATGTAGGCTTCAGTCATGCAGTTGAGTCTTACAGCTATAATTTCCCAAACTTCTTTCAGGGCCAGTTTCAAAACTAATCCCAAAAGGCAAGTGGCCTTTTGTTTTTCCTTATGTGAATGTTATTGCAAAAATGTCCAGTAGAGGGGTTTGCATCTGAAGCACATCAGACAGAGCATGTCATAAGACGGCATTCTTTCTGTCCCAAATTCCCAATGACTTTGATTATGTTTGGTATGTTTAGTGTCCTAAGAACTTCTATTTATATGGTGATTTAAAAAAACCCTACTTGATAGTTTGAGACAGATGCTGCTTGTCCAAGGAAATGGCTTTATTTTTTTAATGGATAGGTCTTCGCAATTGTGGAAGCACAGCTGGACAATCACAGCTCTAAATCAGACACACGTGTCCAGGGTGCCCGCTCAAAGATGCTCACCAGCTCCTTGCAGGCTGCCCAAAGGCCCCCAGAGCCGGCGCCGCTCTTGGCACAGTGCCCTGAGCAGGAGCCCAGGCAAGCACCCACACCCAGCTCCGCGTGCCGCCCCACTTCGCACTCTGGAGGTCCAGGCAGCAGACCTGCCGAGCACCCGTGTGGGGCCAGGCAGCATCCAGCTCCACGTGCTGAGCGCCAGGCACTCCCAGCAGGTGTGAGGGGCAGCGGCAGCAGCTCAGGGGCCGCCTGCAGGCCACCCCGTGCTCCCTAGCCCGCACCAGGGAGTGGGGCCCCTGTGGCAGCCCCTGGGCCGCTCCTGGAGATTCAGCCTGGGCTTGCGCTGCTCTGGGGTTCCTGCTCCTGCCCCAGGATGCTCCCTGTCACTGGCCACAGGAGCCGGGAGAGGACAAGGCTGCCAGGGAGCCAAAATCTGTGCTGTACATTGTCCGCTGAGCTAACTAAATCTGGATTTAAAAGACAAAGATGTCAAGGGAATCTTCTTTAACATGCAGTTATGACTTTGCATTTAGCTCTTGCTAACTGAAGGTCCTGTCTTCCTTTTATTATTATTACATTTAAAGAGTATTCGTTTTTAGTTCCTTATTGACTATAATATCAGAAAATTTGAAATTAGCATGGATTTACTTGCCAGCTTTGCTTAATTCACTTGGCAAATCCTGCAACAACTTTTTTTAAAGAGAATTATGTAAGGAGTTCTTGCTTTACTTGTTTTGATATTTTAAACATATATGATTCCTACATAATTTGGGGATTAATAACTATTAATTAGCCTGGAGAGATCCACATTAACACTGAGAAGCTTTTACACAACCTGGTGGGGAGTTTAAAAAGAAAACAAGAAATGAGGGGTCATCTCACACAACATGACAGTTTCAGAAGCATTTCCTAAACTGCTTTCCAGGCTCTCCTTAATATGAAAAGGGCACGACACAAGAGCTACATTTGCTAATTTATCTTGACCTGATAAGCATATGCTATAGGCACCAGAAGTGTGTAATAATACACTCGGAAGGAAGGAGCCCATTATTAGTACCAATAGGCATATTTCAATCACATCATCATAAAAATAATCACAAAATTGGATTTATCAAAAAAACTCTGTGAACATTTTAAGTGTCGTTAAAACTGATTTACAATGCAATCATGAATCTCTGGGGAAATAATAAAAGTGTTTCTCTGGAAAGCAACATACCTCCAAAGAAAAAGTGCGAAAGAGCGAAGGAGGGGAAAAAAACTAAATACACAGTGAGTTCTATGGGCAAAACATCAATGCTCGCAGGTACTGTGAAGGTTTTACAAATTTAAGGTGATCTGCATAAGAAGTATATGCGAAAACATGCTTGCTCCACGTTCTCCCCATTCAAGTCTGATTGGGCTTTGCACCATTACAATCTAATATACAGTTTAAAAGTGTATGAGAGAAATAAAACCCGTTTTTGTAAACATCGCAGTGCATTTATCAGAGTAGTTGTTTTCTAAAGTACCAGACTGGTGATTTAGATTTGGGATTTTTCATTGCAATAGTGCGCTGGATTGTCCCCCAAACTCATTTTTGTCTGCTAGATAAATGATAAAGACAGTAAATGTCAGAGCAAGCCTTAGAAGAATAGCAACACTCTACCTATCTTTCATAGGCATCTAAAACCACTAAGGTGCATTACCTCATCGTAGAAGGCTGTCAGGTTCGTCAAACACGACTTTCCCTTGGTGAATCCATGCTGACTACTCCTGATGACCTTCTTTTCCTTCACATACCTAGAGATGGTCTCTAGGATGAGCTGCTCCATCACCTTTCCAGGGACGGAGGTGAGGCTGACTGGCCTGTAGTTTCCCGGCTCCTCCCTCTTGCCTTTTTTGAAGACTGGAGTGACTGTTGGTTTCTTCCAGTCCTCCAGCACCTCCCCTGCCCTCCATGACCTCTCAAAGATGATGGAGAGCAGCTGAGCAATGACCCCCGCCAGTTCCCTCAGCACTCTTGGGTGCATCCCATCTGGGCCCATAGATTTATGGGTGTCCAGTTTGCCTAAATAGTCCCTAATCCAATCCTCCTCGACCAGCAGAAAGTCCTCCTCTCTCCTGGTTCCCTCTCTTGTCTCCGGGCTCTGTAGTTCATGGGGACTAGCCTTAGCAGTAAAGACTGAGGCAAAGAAGGCATTTAGCAACTCTGCCTTCTCTGCATCCTCCGTCACCAAGGCACCCTCCCCATTCAGCAGCTGACTAACATTTTCCCTAATCTTCCTCTTGCTGCTGATGTATTTGTAGAAGCCCTTCCTGTTGCCCCTGACATCTCTCGCTAACTCTAATTCCAAACGGGCCTTGGCCTTCCTCATTGCATCCCCGCATTCTCTGACAATATTCCTATATTCTTCCCATGTGGCCTGGCCCTTCTTCCACATTACGTACATGCTCTTTTTCTCATTAAGTTTACCCAACAGCTCCTTGCCCATCCACGCAGGTCTCCTGCCCGCCTTGCCTGACTTCTTTCTTATAGGAATGCACCGACTCTGAGCTTGGAGAAAGTGGTGTTTGAATATTAGCCAACTCTCCTGGACCTCCTTTCCTTCTAGGACCCTTGCCCAGGGGATTCCTCCAAGGAGCTCCCTGAAGAGGTCAAAGTTAGCTCTCTTGAAGTCCAGGGTTGCAATCCTACTTCTTGTCCAGCTTCCTCCTCACAGGATCATGAATTCCAACATCTCGTGATCACTGCAGCCAAGACTGCCCCCAGCCTTCACATTTCCCACTAGACCATCTCTGTTTGTTAGTATCAGGCCTAGCAGTGCCCCTCCCCTTGTTGACTCATCAACCACCTGCTTCAAGAAGTTATCTGCAATGTTCCGCAGGAACCTCCTGGACTGTCTGCTCCTAGCTGTGTGATTATCCCAACAGACATCAGGGTGGTTGAAGTCCCCCATAAGGACCAGGGCCTGGGATTGTGAGACTTCTTGCAGTTGCCTGTAGAAGGCTTCATCCACTTCCTCTGCCTGGTCAGGAGGCCTGTAGTAGACTCCCACGACCGTTAGTGGTTTTAGATATCTATGATCTAAAATGTCTAGATCTAAAACCTTAGTGTCGGAGCATATCTAAGTAATGGAGGCTTCCCGATAGAAGACGGATACCATGAGCCGGACTAAGACCAAGGCGAAAAGATCGTGGGAAAGTCACCAGCTGGAAGAACACAGAAGTAGGAGAGGAAGAACCTGTGAACAAGCTTATCAGTGCAGAATAGAGGACTGTGTGTGGGCCAATCAAGTAAACGCGTGCCCCGATACCTACAGTCAACCTAGTACGGTAGAAGACGCGTGGACAGTAGTATGTAACCAATTGCAATGAAAGTGTACACGTGGCTAGATGACTTAGCAGAAATGTAGTAGATAAATAGAATGCTGTAACACGAATAAAGCGATTTCTGTTAGACTCATATTGAAGCCTTCAGGAGTTGTGTCTGGCCTCCCGCAGATGGTGACCCCGACGTGATGCGATTTCAGCGCATTTGAAGTGGGACACCCCAACGGGAGCACCTGGCTGGGGAACGGCTCGGCGGGACCGAGGTCCGGGACGGATTGGGTGGCAATCCGTGAAGATTTGAAGATTCGTTGCAACGGTCACCTGGTGGAGGTGAGCAGCCGGGGCAGGAGATGGGGCAGTCGGTAACTAAGGAAGAAAGTGCAATTGTTAAGCTCCTCCTGCATATTCTCTCTAAGAGAGGAATTAAGTATGATGAACAGACCCTCTGCAAGCTTTTGATCTGGTGCAGAGAGAACGGGTTCAAAGCTGAGCCCCACCTAGCATTCGATGTGGAGACGTGGGAGAACGTAGGGCAGCAGCTCTGGGATCATATCGCTGATGGGGATAAGCAGGCCCGGACCTTTCTACTACATGGAAGCTGGTCCTGTCTACCTTATCCGATATGAAAGCAGAAAAGAAAGTGGCTGCTGGAGCCACGGCAGCCTTTGCGAGCACTTCAGGAATGGGACTGCCACGCCACCAAAAACCGCTGGTGTTTGGAGATCCATTGCCAAACCCCCCGCCCACACCCATGCCCGTGCCCGCGTCCCTGCCCCTGCCCCCGCCCCTGTCCGCGCCCGCGCAGTCTGTACCCCCGCTTCCGGAGCCCCCCCAGAGAGCCTGAAGAATGGCCCAGCTGGATCCGGGACTTGTTGGATCGCCTTGAAAACTTACAGAAGGGGGCCTGGGAAGGGAAAGCGAATGAGACCAAGGAGACGGTGGTGCAGGGAAAAGCAGATTGTGATCCCCAAAGTCACTGGAGGGAGATGAGGCTATCATTAGTGAGGCAAGGAGCGTTGTCAGCATTTCCTGTAATAGCGGGTCCTCAGGGTCAGCCAAATCAGTGGACACCTTTATTGTTTGATTTAGTGAAAGAGGCACGTAAATTGGTGCAGCAATACGGCTTACATGGTCCCTTCACCCAGGCTATTGTTAATTCAATTCTATCAAATCACTTGCTGACACCTTTTGACCTGCGCCAGCTCATGCAAGTAATTTTGACCCCTATGTAAGAAATTCTATGGTGCTCCCGCTGGACAGAGGACTGTGACATTGCAGGCCTCAATAACATGGAAGGGCGTGACGGGGATCCGTTGCGCCTAGGAGGGCCTGCTGCCTTAAAGGGATCTGGAAATTTTGCTAACCCTGCAGATCAAGCACTACTTCCGCCTGAGGTGCTACGCGTGTCGGCAGACTTAGCCAGGGAAGCTTTGCGATCTATATCTGAGGATGGGAAACCGATCCCACCTTACACAAAGGTAAAACAAGCAAGCGGGGAGTCGTATATGTCTTTCTTAGACCGCTTGCGAGAGGCCCTAGAACGCGCCTCTCTGACTCCAAAAGTGAGAGAAGCCCTACTGATGTCTTTAGCGGTTGAGAACGCTCCTGTGGAGTGTAAGCGAGCGCTTAGAGCACTACCACGGGATGCCTCCATCGCGCAAATGATGGAGGCTTGTGAGCGTATTGGCTCAGATGAGCAAAAGGTGGATTACATGGCACGTGCATTTGCAGCAGCCGTACGACCTTTAGTTAACAAAAACAACCTGCGCTGCTTTAAGCGCGGATGCCCCAGTCATCTCAAAGCCCAGCGCCAGTTTGATAAAAGGGGCGGCGGATATGCGTTTAATGGACGTTGCAATAGATGCGGGAGGTTTGGTCACCGGGAGGAGTGCCGCTCCCAGGCACACGCAAACGGAACCAGGTTGGGAAACGGGAAGGCGAGTGCGCTGGGATCTCGTGCGCCGATGAAAGTAAGATCCCGGGGAGCTTGGATAGCATCACCGCCGCCACAACAGGAAGTGCCGGAGTGGACATTGACGCAATGCTCACCGACTCCAGTGTACAATGCCTCCCATCCACTACTTGCGGCCCGCTGGGAAAAGGATCAAGTGCACTACTGTTAGGTTGCTCATCAGTTACGCGCAAAGGCCATTTTGTATTGCCTGGCGTGATCGATGCGGACTTTACGGGTACCATTCATGTGATGGTCCGGACCCCCAGTCCGCCTATTCATGTTCCAGCTGGGGAGAAGATCGCACAGCTAGTGCCATTTTTTGCATGCGTTCCCAAATCTACATCAAAAGTCAGAGGGAAACAGGGTTTTGGCTCAACCGGGACCCCCGAAATACACCTGGCAATGGACATCTCAAAACGACAACCAATGGAACAGGTAACATTAAAACACCCATGTGGGCATCAGACATCAATTCCAATGTTAGTGGAGACTGAGGCGGATGTAACGATTGTCAGTGTGGCTGCCTGGCCTCACACCTGGCTTCATTATCATAAGGTTTTTTTTATGCCTGCATGACATGCCTCCTCTCTCCTATTTTTAAGTTGATGATATTTTTGAAGGCTATTAACTCCCAGAACTCTCTTGCATACATCTATAAAGTACCCAGAAAACTAAGGTGACAAATAAATAATTGAAACCAGTCTCACCAAGCAGAAAAAAAATATGCATATATCCAATTCAGAAGACTTACTGATATACCATCAAGCTGTAGATGGAACAAATACTAATGATTCAACCAATCACTGAAGAAAACAAAAGGAATGGTAGCCTAGTTATAGAACAGGCAGTGTTAAATATTTCTTTACCCAGTTTCCCAAGGTGAGCTACAAGTGAAGATCTCACTAAAATCCAAAGGAGGAGTTCTCTCAAAACACTGCTCACTCTATTTGGTTTATTCAGTAAGATACAGTACCACATCACCATTAGTAAGTTTGGCCCATCACAGAAAAGGGCTTCCCACTTCTTAGATCTGAAAGCTTTAAAATGATCTTCCTAGCGTTTCTTAATTCAGACATTAAGCAAAAGTTAGTAGAAATAATATTCCAGAAGTAATTTTGAATTAATGAATGCAGTATGAAGACTTCCAAAATGCTAAAATACATGTGCCATTCTTTCCTTCTCAAGCTGGTCTCTTTTAATTTACAATCATAGTTCTGCCTGACTGTAATGTTCTAAGTAAAATTGCCAAAAGTTTAACAGTTTCCATCTGGATTATGGCAGCTGTGTTTAAATGTCTCCTAACTGTTCATGTAAGAGCAAACAAGTATTTTGTCTAAAATAAAATAAAAATTGCTATAGAAAGTTTATGGTGTTTAAAAGACTTGGCAATAATTATTTTATTTAAATACTATACTTGTCGGGACGGACAGGGATGCATGTTATACGTAAGCTTTTATTGATCAAGCAGGTACAGTACTTCAGACCCCACGCTCGCGTGTGCACATGCATGCGCTCTCTCCCCTCCTCGAGTCCTTCTTT
The DNA here is from genome assembly GCF_059628265.1 of Tinamus guttatus. NCBI lineage: Eukaryota > Metazoa > Chordata > Aves > Tinamiformes > Tinamidae > Tinamus > Tinamus guttatus. The sequence continues at coordinate 76,808 of NW_028288554.1, read as the reverse complement.
TATATCCTTCATCCTCATCATGGCTGCATGTTGATTCGTGATTGGCTGTTCCACTTAGTTCCTCTTTGTTGGCAACTTCCACGTCTTCACTTCCTTTAAGTTGTTTACTTGCTGCAGTCTGGGTTTTTTCAATCTGTTTCAAGGACATGGTAACTTGAGAAGATCCCGGCTCTCAGACCAGTTGAAGGCCATCCGACCAGCTCTCAGTCCCCACATCTCCCCCTTTTTGTTTTTCCATGACGAATGCTGCGTTTACCATCTCCTGCAGGGCCCTTTGCAGACAGGATAGCAAACAAGGCAGCATCGCTAATACCACTAAGACCATTCCCATCACAGTCATTCCTATTTTAATCCATGCCATCATTCATCCTGGAACCCCCCAATTACCTAGCCAATCGTTGAGCTATCCAGTACTTATTTGCTGGAGCCCCCTATGTATAGATACTGAATGCTCACTGAGATTCATACAGCACATCCCATCAAAGTCTTCACACCCATGCCCTTGCGCTAACAGCAAAAAGTCTATGGCAGCCCTATTTTGTAGTGCGGCATGGCGAACCGAATCTCCATCAACTAGTAAGCCCGCTAAAGCAAGCGTTGTTGCGTTTGTTTGTTTAGCAAGCCAACATCCTAGTTTTGCAAGCTTTTTATGAGCAGCAGCCGTGAACAGCAGCCGTAAAGTTGCTTTTTCTCCTTGTGTGCTGAAGAACACCTGCACTGCCGTCCTTGAGGTTGGTTATCTACTAATGAGGCATCCTGTACTGCTGTCCTTGAAGCAGGCCTCCACATCTCCCCCTTCTTTATTTAACTACTGTACTGCCATAGCTAGTTTCACGTGATCAATCAATCAATCATTGAACACATAACAAGAAGCAAAGCAGACACACTAGCAATAAACAAAATAGGGCGAGTTCAATAATTAGAAACCTTACAACTTGCGTTGACATGGCTAAGCAAAAGGTCATTTAGTTTGTTGTGTCCGCTCCCACGGCTTCTTGGTTATCAGGCCTTGCTCGCTGGACCAGGGCCAATGCAGTGTCAGGGTTAATAGACTGGCTGTTTTAGCATCTTCTCCCAAATCCCCCCATTTTTTGTTTTGCATTTGCACTGGTGTATTGGAGATGGAAATTTCTGTAATCTGTAGATCTGCAGACGTCCTCCGAACTAGCTTTGGAGGTCAAACACCCGGAAGTGAGGAAGAAGAGAAGGAAGGCAGGACCCTCGAATTAAGGGCTGGGACCCCCGACTGGCATGCGCGCCTGCGCACCCAGGGGGGAGAGTTGCGCAACTCTCAAGGCGGAGTTTGTCCACCCCTCGGCCTGCCTCCTGGGTCGTATTGACCCTACGTGCCAGGATGCACCGGGCATAAAAGTGGACAGTGCGGAGAGAGCGGCGGAGGGGAGAATAAACTCCTAACTCTGAGGCCTACACTGTCTCCGTGGGAGCCAGTCAGTAACTCTCTCTCTCTCATCTGCCAGCTGGAGAGGATGTTCGGGTCCAGTATCCCATCGGCAGGTATCACCTTGTGAATAGTTATCCCTACTTTTATGTGCTTTCACCTGAATAAATGCTTGATGTAGTCACCTCGTTCTGGCGTGATTATTGCCGAATCCCGAGCCCATCCAGAACAAATGGCAATACTTGCTTCAGAGCACATTTAACAACGAATTGCATTAGCTATAACAAGCATGGAATACAAAGTATAATCCCAAAAAAAGATTAAGAATAGCTACAAAAGCAGAGCCATATTCAGCTGTAAGTCAAGTCTTCCCTCGACTGACAGGTAAATCATGGCTGTTCCACAAGTGTGGCATATATTGTTGGTTGACCCATTTCTTCAAACATGACTGCCACCTGCATTCCCTGTATTGCACTCTTAATTAATTGTACACCACAAGGAACTAAACAAGGAATAACAATCATAAGGAGGACAAATGAGGGTCCAACAGTCTAAAAACAAAGATTAAGTCCATTCACAAAAGTTGATTTGTCAGACTAGGTGTAGTGGATAATATCCATTTCTGAAGGAGTCGTAGCAGTAAACAGGTAGATCTGCAAGATGAAATCTTATACCATGGCTAAGCATTCAATAATGCACTTTGTATGTTTTTTTTTTCCACGCAGCTAGTTATTCTCGCTAATAACATTTTGTTGTGGGGACACGTTCTTGCTCAGGTTTCATGATCAAGATGGTGTTAAATGCCTTCCTATTTCCTTCCAAAGATACGGTCCTTGGCTTTTCTTAGGCCCTTTCTGCTCTGCTTAAGGAATAGGAATCTGAAATCACACAAGAGCAGCATCTTCTTATGATGATTTGGGGGTGAGATGTTCAATCACAAGTTACTCATGTCAATAGCAGGTCTCGTGGCCTACATTTGCCTCCTAGATGGCCCTCAGAGACAGAGGTGGCCATCACTCACATCAAGGTCTGGCATGGCATGTGTCCCTACCGCTTCAACGCCTAATGGGTTGCAGTCAACAGCGGAGCTCAAGGTTCTTCTTGGTGGCAAACACAGAGGCCAACCCAGTCTTGCCCTTGACTATGGTAGGAGGCGCTTAGACTTTTCAGCTGGTCATCAAGGTAACGTCTCACTTGCCTCATGCAGTAGCAAGGTGCCATCATAATGCACAGTTCTTAAGATCTTTTTTGCCTCTGCCTTAGCGTTTTCTAACACCTGTTGTAACTTTGCACGCTCTAACATCTCTTTTACAAGTGACAAACCCATACCGATTTGGGTGGGGTTTATGCCATGATATAGGGTATAGTTTCTAATTAACAATTGACTTATACACAAAATCTCAGCCTCTAATAATAACTACACTGCAAGCACATGCATAAGAGTCAGTAAACACAGTCTGGTTATAACTTTCATTAATTAGCACAGATTTACACATTGTTATAAGACACACGCATCTTGAGATCTTCAATCTTGTTCAAGGACATGGTAACTTGAGAAGATCCCGGCTCTCAGACAAGCTGAAGGATGTCCGACCAGCTCTCAGTCCCCACATATACTTCTGTTTTAAAAACATCAAAAGTCTAGAGCATAATCTATTCTAGCAAATCATTAACTGAAAGCACTACTTTTATTTTGGTCTGTAGAAAAAAAGAAAAACAACAGTCGATTGATCAGTGATGGACTAGGTCCCAAAGGTTTGGGAGGGATGGAGAGGGGGACAATTTAAAAAAACTTAGTATTTCATTTGACTTTTTAAGAAGTACAAAACCACATAGTTTCCTCATTTCTATTTATTGTAGGATATAATGCATTATGCATTACCTCAAAATAATAAGAGAAAAAAACTGAGTATGCTGAACAGAGAGCCTATCGAACCTAGATAGTCTTTTTGGTGATATGAATAACCATAAGCCTGGCCAAGCTCTGAACACGGCTCAGGTCTGTTGCAAAAAGATTGCTTCAAACCTCCCTACCTGATAAGCCAATGTGCAAGCTGAGCAGGGCAAGTACCTGCAATGGTCTCAAGAGCAAATCCTTAGTTTTCGTAGTTTTAATGCAATACTACAGTTCATAAAGTTTTTATTCTATATACTCCACTTAGTTACCCCCACATACACAATATCTTTTTAGCAGCATTATTTGCAGTAAAAACAATGTGAGGTAATATCTAACATGCTCAAAGTACTCTTGGTATTTCAATCCAAATGCTTTCCAGGAATAAATCTATTTTGAAGCTCTTTTCAGATCTTATTCATTATATGATAACTATCTGAAAACTGTCCTCTGATTGAGCTGCACGGATTCATGTTTTCTATATGTAAAAAACAAATGAATTTAAACATACCCATTCTCATTTTAGAAATCAGGTTGATTTCTCAGGGATACCAGAATTGTGTTTTTAAATGGTTTACAGGCCATTATGAGCTGGTTAGTGGTCAACTTGTATTTATCTACTTCTATATCACAAATATATGGATAATACTATTCTTTTTTATATTTTGCTTTTTAGGAAAGAAATTGAATGGTCTTAACAAATGAACTAAGGAGTAGAGCCCATGGCTTTTATACAGGTTCACACAAATTTTAGGTTTTTTTGAAAGCTGCTGTACCTCAGATGGAAGTGGTTACCTGAAGTAAAAATATTTTAATTGTGGTTTGTTAAGAATCAAGTTCCTTCAGTGAACAATGAGATCTAAAACTATCTGCTAAATTTCTGCTTCTTATTCTAGTCACCAACGTTCTTAGGAATACAGCAAGATTTCCTGAAACTTACCCTCTGTTTCTCACTCTTTGAAAACCCTTGTGCGTTCTACCCCATCAAAACAGCACAAAGCCCCATAAACACTACACCCTTACACAGAAACCACTGTTTTGTAAGTGAATCGATAAGCAGCTTAATAGCAATAAACAACATTACATTCTTTTGCAACCAAAGTGTAAATACTACTAGCACAAATGCTACTTCCTTGAAGAGTCGATGGATCCTCAGTGCTCTGGCATGTGGAAGCTTTCTCCCAGCTGTGTTTTTTTTTGTTTGTTTGTTTGTTTTTGGTATTTTTTTGTTTATTTTGGTCTATCGGATTCAAGAAACAGTTTTCTACCAATTACTGTCAAAATGTGAATAAATATAGGACTGAAGTACTGAATATTTTCATTATGTACTGTTAGGTCCGGTATCCGAATTGACAGGGAGAGAGACAACCACCATAGATATATATTGTCTTTTATTAATAGAAGAAAGATAATAAGTATTACCAGCTAGCTGGGGTCCGGGCTTTCCCACGCAAGGGTCACACCACGGACCCCGACCACTTCGGGCGTCCCTCTTTTATACTGTTCTTACCCAAGAGTGTTCCCCCTCCCGTTTTCTTGTTTTGCATTCTTGTTAATGTTATCTATTTTGCTGAATTAAAACATCTGGATAAGCAGCCCCTCTATCATCCTGATTGAGGGCAGGGCACCCTAACCCCGCCACCTATCAAGGGTCCAGACCTTGCCATGAGCAGGGCATCCTGACCCTGCCATCTATCAAGGGTTCTGCCCCTGCCATGAGCAGGACATCCGGACTCTGCCAGTTATCATGGGTCCTTGTGCTCTAAGACTCAGCTTATTCTACATTAGCTATTTAACCCCTACCTTCCCGGCTAATGCACCCTACAATACGAAAATGTATGAAAAACAGCTTAAAAATGGGGATTTAGCATGTATAAAGGGAATTTAGCAAGTAGATATAAAGTGTACAATAACTTGTACTCTATAAATAAAAACATAATGCAAGAAGATAAACAAAAAGGCAGTCATGCAGGGAAGAGAAATGGGCAAATGACAGGAAGGGTATGAATTGTAAATGAAATTAAAAGAAAGTTACAACTGTGGAGAACATCAATTAAGCAATATGACCTAACACAGCAATGTTACAGTCTGGTTTGGATGATTAATTATATTTCAATTATAAATAATTTACAAATGCCCATTTAGTATTTCCATTTTTCAGAACAAAGTCAATTATTATAGCTTGCTGCACAGATACATTCTGAAGGAGCTAACTTTTTTTTTGATTTTTTGGAGTTTTTAAATAAATTTTACAAAAGGATTATGGCTTTGAGATTTACAAAGAAGATTCGGTGATATACAAGGTCTGAACAGAATTAGAGTTAATACTGTGTATAGTATCTGATGGATTTAAAATACCAAGATTGTTATTTTATTGCATTTGCTTTTCATTGCAGTGAATAGGCGGAAAATGTTAATGCATTTCAGCCACAGTCAGCCCAGGAGCACAACTGCTGAAGAAAAGGAAGATTAGCTAACCTAAAATAACACCATGTGACCCTTACCAAATGCTACCTGGGGGACCCTGACAGTTTATCTCACATTTTGCTGACCGCTTTTGCTGGGGTGATGACCAGCAAAATACCACCTTCCAAGGAGGATAAAGGGCACAGCTCAGTACCTTCAGAGGGGCAGTCTCCTAGACAGCCAAAGCCAGATAACAGGCTTAGGAAGGAGTAAGAGCCCTTCCTTGGGAGACATGGAAGTAATTTTAATCATAGTTTTGACGTGAGTACAGCATGACCCTGGAACAAGCAAACTGTTTGTGGAGATAGCCACTGAGCATGCTTGACTGCCGTTAGGAGAAATATTGGACAGTTTAAGTACAAATTAAAGGGAATAAAATACCTAACAAATTTTAAATACAAGGATAAAATAGTAGAGTTTGATGGGGTTGACCAGACGGAAAATACTTCAAAGACTTGTAGACACCTCACCTGCATTTTAATAATCAGAAGAAGCAAAACAGAAAAGTACAGTTACTTTACTCCTTTTAACCAATTTAATCTCTGGAATGTATCTCAAAAACAAGGATTTTCATAGAGATTCTCATTACTTAAAAATTATTGGATTAATTTCATCAGGATTCTACCTATTCTAACTAATTGATTCCAATTCCCTTCTCTGCTTTGGGCAACTAAGACAGATCAACATCATGTTTTTATATGAAGATGTCACACAAGCTCATTCTTAAATATCCCACTGTTCTAAAAACCTGCACTGATATCAAGACACAGGATTTGTGTCTCATCACACCGAAATGCACCTCTGCAAAGAAAAAAGTGAAATTACACAATCATTTAGGACAGCAATTAAAAGGTACCACCCTCAGGCTGTTTTAGGGAGAGTTGGCATGCAAGATACAAAGATGAAATACAGTTTGGAGATACTTTAAAAGAGTTTGCACAATAAAAACTACCAAAGAAATTATGTCAGCTACAGGGAACCCCTTTATTTTCTGGAACCTTTAGGTACCTGTTGACCTCAAAAGTATTTTTTTTTGTGCTGTGCTTAACTTGAAAGACATGACAAAACTACAGCATAGGATGGCACAGATGCAGACCATTAACGATAAATAAATATTGTTTGATAATTCCGTATTTTTTGGCATCTTTTGCATCTGAATACAACTTCATGGATGTAGGTGCCTTGCAAGTGGAGTTCTGTGCACAGAGATGAAAGAAAAGCCTCAACCTTTAATTTTCCAGTAATCTTAAGATATACAGGTATTTTGAAACACGGGTAGTCAGGAAGATGTGTTCTTCCAAGGATGATAAAAGTGGCATTGTTTCTACCAAAAACAAATTTCAAAAATATGTAACTCTCCCCTACTCTCAGGTTTCCTTTTATGGAAAAATAATGCAAATGCACAAAGCATTCTAACGTAATCAACCTGTTACGCCTTCTCTTCTATTTCCCAGCAGAACAGACTGATAAATTCCACCAAGCAGCAACTAACACAAATCCTTGACAATCAGTTTCCATCTTCATTCATCCATCCGATTCATTCACTTCCTTATCTGGAAGAGGGGCCAGGGGGTGGAGGGAAGTAAATTCAGATAAATGCAGCTGTGTCTTCCTACCATTCTTCACTGTAAAGCCCATGATCCATTACAATGAGATTTTCATAGCAGCATGCCTCCAGGCTGAAAAATAAGATCATTCTTTAGATGTGGACATCAGGAACAGAGTATCCTAGATATCACCATCTTCCCTTGGGTACTGCAACATGGGCTTTTACAAAAATAATTAAAAAAAAATTAAAAAAAGGTGAACTAGTAATATGTATAGTCACTGCAACTATGTGGTAAAACTCAGTGCAGTCTTTTGGGGGTCTTCAGACAGCAATACACCAACAGTGATGATTTCCTATGCACTTTAATAATTTGTAATGAAAATATATCACAACAACATACAGTTGTGTAATGAACCAGGTCAGATAACTACTCTTGCTGGTAAAAAAAAAAAAAAAAAAAAAAAAAAACACCCCAACAACTTCTTCTAGGTTAGTTTTCATACAGATGACAGACCCAGAATGAGGCTGCACAAACCCATGTAACAACCAAGAGGAAGAGGCCAGCATTAAAAAGGACACACAAGCAGACTCAAAGGAAAAGGACTGCCCACTACCCCCTGCCTTAGGTTCTGCTAATTCTGTTAGCAATTTATTGTGTCATGGAAATAAATGTGGATATTAATGTGAGCCTAGCCAAATAGCCTCTCACAAACTTATACCATTAACTGTCTATTTTCTGATAATGTTCAAGTCCAGTATTTCCAGCATATTGCTTAGTATTAAAGTTTGTTTTTAAAATAATTTCGACCAAAATAAATACCACATACATTGAATTGACTATACCTCTCCATAAGGAATTGTTCTCTCTATAGTTATTTCATAATAAAAGTCCTATCACTACAACATTCTTATTTCCACAATTAGAGACCCAGAACTCAAATGCCATGGCCCCATTCTCATCTGAGAAAACAGCAGCATGGAGCACCTTGTCAAGGGCACAGGACCACCACAGGTGTATCTCCTCATGCAAGAGGACGTAACATGAATTAGCAAATAATTTTGAATGCAATGATTTTGAATCCTTGCAAATTCATTGCAAGATTAAGAAAATGGAGTTATAACACGACATCTGCAAGAACTATAGAAACCATGCCATATCTTCAATATAACAATTATCCTTTAAGCTATCTTAAGTCACCTTCAGTGCAAATGAAAGTAACTGCATTACAAATGCTTTCAAATCATTCTCATTATTGTTTGGGCCCTGAAATAGTTCTAGTGAAAATATATTTATGGCATAGGCCTCATGCTCACATTTTTCCCCCACACATGCTCTACTATTGGCAAGCTGTACCTTCCAATTTAACATGTTTCTTTAAATTATTATTTTTTTTTAAGACAAACAAATGCACCTGTTAGTACTTTGTTGCTTGATGCCCCTGCTTGAGATAAGTGCCGGCAATCCTACAAGGAGCCACAGATCCTGCCCCTTTATACATGATTGTGAACCTTGTTTCTTCTCTGTACAATTCCTAATTGCCTCATTTGCCTTATAGTAGCAGAGGCAGCTGGCATGCCAGAAAGGGAAGTTTGCTTTTAATGCCAATTTATTGTATTGATAGTGCCGAATTAAAATGGTTTTACATTCCCCTCTTACGATCAAAACCCTCAGAAACAATACTAACAGCTTAGCTCATTTAACAGAGCAGTAGTAAATTTCATTATCAATTCTACATCCTTTAACCTTCACATTAGTCAATGAACAGTGCCAGAAATTTTGCCTTTAAAACAGTTAGCTTTAAAAGAGAGATCACTACATATGTATTCATGTATGCAAAGTTAAGAGCATCCGTCATAATTTTGAGCTCTTAGCGTAGAAGAACAAGGAATAAGGGTATGCCTGACCACAAACATTGTCTTTTTGTGTAACCACTCTTATGTTGGCCTAGCTTTAATCCATGGCTTTGTGAGAGCGCATCATAGCTGCAAGAAAACTCTGAACCTTAACTGTGTGCAATCCATCAGGTGTTTCCATAGGTTATTTCTCCTTGTGGTTTGGAGTAACCTTGCCTTGACTGCTATGAGCCTTTGGGATGGTGCTTCCTGATACATAAGGCAAAACATGATAAATAATAAGCATGTCCAAATGGGAGACAGGAAACATTTGATTTTCTACACAACAAAAACATAAAGCAGCAATTTATCTCAGTGGATTTTATATTTCATTTCTTCCCTACATAGTACCTTCTTGTTGTGACTGTTAAACTTTAAGATTCTTGACCATGTTCTTCAGTTACTGCTTTGTATTAAACAACAACAAAAAAATTGATAAATGTAAATACTGTATACAGATGAGGGTGAGAAAGGAGTGGACAGAAGTGGAAGGGCAGGCTGGAAAGCACTAGTGATGTTTTTGCCACCAAGCTGCCTTATTAGATCAACTTAATTTAAGATTCCTCAGTAGAAAGGAAACAATTATTCCATAGCACTGGAAAAGAAGCCTCATTTTAAGTCCTGGACCTTTTTGCCATCTTCTTACAGAGAAGCAAATAAATAAATAACTGATGGGAATAAATAGCTACTACAGAGGACACAGGAAGTCAAAGTTTCTTAGAAACCTGTTGTTTGTACATTAAGAAAAATTCTGCTGCAAGACTGAAATAAAATTCAAGCCATCGTAAACAGGCTAGTAGATTTAGAGGCACCTATTTGCCAAATGCATTTTTCTTCTAATATGCTTCTAGACAACATCCCTATAAAAATATTCATTATATGCAAGCAATGGACCCTTATATAGTTGTGCTCCTGTGTTTCTCTACCAACCAAAACAATCATACGCTTTGGCAGAGACGATGCCATTTTCACTGGCACCTATTTTCACCTTTTCTCTGGACACCAGTGAGTGGTTATAACCTCTTTCAAGAACACTACACAAGGCTCTCCCCAGGCTCTGCTGTGGTCACAGTCATCCTGCTGTTATTCATCTCTGCATTCTACCTTTCTGGATGGCCATTCATTCAAGCAACTCCCTCCATTCCTCACCCCAAATGCAATATCCCTCTTAGAGGCACAAACTGTCACCTCGTCCACATTCTTCATGAACACCAAAGCTTGTGACACATTAATTTCTTACAGCTTTGATCACCACTTCCAGAAATCTGCCAAATTCATCCTTTCTATGACCTTTCTACCTGGAAGCAAACCTCATCCTGGCTGTAATTCCTTTTCATGGTGCTTCCAGATCTTCTGAATTGAAGTTAAAGTTAACTTAGTGCTTCACTTAAAAAAGGAAGAAAATTATAACAACTTGAACTTCATATGCACATGGCCACAAGTAACAAACATCTGGAAATTAAGATCAAACTTCTCTTATTTCATCTTCAAGTCATACTTCTTTCTGTACAACTCCTGTACCAAGAGACAGAGCATGCACTCATTCTTCCCTTTCCTCAAAGCAGAGCAATTCTCTCCAAATCTGACCTTAAAACTATCAAGCCTCTTATGACAGAAACTTTATTTGGTATTTTAAAGATATCTATATATATTTGGAATTTTAAACATATCTATACACATACAATATATATAACACACACACACAAAAACTTACTGCACGAAGCAGAAGTTAAAATCCCTTACCACCTTTTCTATTCTTCAAGACAAACTGAAAAAGTTGAAGTGGCCCACAGGGTAGTGTGTCAACCTTTCTCAGTTCCTTTGATTTCATCTTTCTTTTCTACTTTACTAAGATTTCCCAATTGCAATCTCTTATCTCTTTACTCTTCTTATTCTACCTATACTCTTTGTTAAAAATAAATAAATAAATAATGGAGGGGCTACATTATTATTTATGCTTTCATTTTACTCCTAGTCTTACTTCATAATAAGATTTTTTTCTAAAAAAGATTATGTCTAATAAGCTACCAAAAGTAGACATTGAAGATGTATACAACGATCAACATTTGCAAAGCATTTGGACAGTATTTAGGACATTGTTATCCCAAACTCATACAACTAATAAGCTGAAATCAATTGTACATACATCTTAAGCTGTTTCTGTGCCAGCTATAGACACACTTCAAATTGATGATATATGTTAACTTTATTCTTTAGTGTGGTAATACGATTTCAAACACTTAAGCTTTGTACAAAGTAGGTGATTTGTTGTTTCCTACCTATATTAATGTCCATTTTTTCCTCCTTTTGAAACAGAAAAATTATATGAATTCTTCTATTTCAGTATAACAAAAGCTAACAGTAATAGAACTTAACCATAAAGCAGGTACAATGGCACAATGAAGATCATGTTTACAACACACTCACAGTTCCACAGTGATCATGTCCTGAGAATAAAATATGGACAAGACAATTTCATAGGAACATGCCAAAACACCAGTCTTGTGACAGCTGCTCTCTTCTCCTGCCCCTTTGGCCCCATAACCAGCTCACTTGCGCTAACACTACAGTGGAATGAGGTAGCAAGGCAAGTAGCACCACGTCTCAATACACAGATAGGAAGATAAAATAGAAAGAATTTCATAAAGACAAGCACAAGTGCCCAACAGTTATTTTAACTATTAGAAAAGACATGCAGTGGAACATGTTTATTACAAACACCAAAAGGGCTCTTATTTTGATGCCTCTGGTCGCTGTATAAGTCAGCATAGTTGACAGATAAAGTCAACTAAGATTTTTTTCACCTATTAAACACATTTATATTCTTTAATTACAAAATGAGAATGCTACAAACACAAGGAAATTAAATATATTTATATTCTTACTCTGATTTTTGACTGTCAAATGGACCTCAAAATGAAAAAACTCCACTAACAAACAAACAAACAAAAAAAGGCAAAAACACCCCACAAACAAAGAATAGGCTATCAAACAAAAAACAGACTAATTAAAGGTAAAAATGCACAGCATATAAAGCTTAATAGGGGCAAGCAAAATTCAACAAGATCAGCAACTCAGCTTAGTATCAATGTACAGTACACACTGAAAATCAAATTCAGCCTTAGCAACATATAACATGCAAGTAACTGCTTGTCCATATGACTACTTACTGCTATTCATGGTTTTCAAATCAGTGAGATTAACACATCATGCACGCTGTCAATTCGTTTTTTGGCAGCTGAAGGAAAAACCATTTCACTGCACCCAAACAATGTTTCTCAAATATTAATGCTTTACTAATCTGCACTCTTCACAGTGTAATTGCTTTGCTGCAATCACCCAGACTGAGAAGCTATTTTGTCATTCCAGAAACACTGTTCTAGAAGCTGACAGGCTGCAATGCAAGTTTTATTTCTGTACAATAGACATGCACATTTAAAAAAGAAAAAAATCTGTTTCTTTGTTATGAAGTCTCAATTGAAAGGAATATTCTGTAAGCAATAGCTATACACCATTTCTGTAGCAATAGTGCCACCAATTGGACAAATCTATAATTGTCAATTATTATCCATTTGTACAAATAGATACACACATGCGCACACACACAGACTCACGTCCAACAGATACTTCATATGAAAAATAACACTTTCTAGATACTCATACCATAAGAATGTGTCTCTACCTTCTCATCAGATTCCATTCATACAATGAAAAATATAACATTCAGAATCAAAAACAAGCTGTAGCTCTAACTGCTTTGGAGATTAGGTGTTCTTTCTTCCACCCAAGCACATATTCTATAAAGCATTTTGGAAATGTTTTATAACTTAAAACAAACTTTTTAATTAAACTTTTTTTTTTTGGGGGGGGGGGGAGTCCCCCAAACAAAATTGTAAGCTTTTCTAACTTCCATTTCTTTAAAAGTCTGGATTCTATCAGATTTAGGATATCCTACACGTTCCACACAATTGATCGATTATATAGATTATTACTGAGTTACACATTTCTGGTTTGCAGAGAAAAGCAATTGACAAGATGCAGGACCTAAATGTAGTCATAATTGAGCATTCCAAATAAAGAAAGGTTTCCATGCAAGTCAGTGGTTACATTCAGTTATTAAAGCAACAAACCTTAGGACTGCAAGTTAGTTATGTAACTTTTCAGATAGCACTTACAATAAAAATATTAATAAATAGTCACCAATTTTGAAAGCAGTTTTTTTTTTTCAATTCAATACCACCAAAAACACAGCAATTCATCCACTACCATGCTTGAAATAAAAAGACTAAAATGCTAAATAATAATTAAAGCCAAGTTTACCTACTATAACTTGACCTTGTTTTTTTTCACCTGGCAAACTGAAACATATGCTTTGTTTGACAGCTTTTGAATTAAAGCTCAGATCATCACAGGATCAGGCAACCTGGGGTCCCTAAGACAGGGTTTAGGCAACATTAAATAAACAAACACGCACAAACACACAAAACGTGGATACAGAATGCTCCAGGCTTTTTTCAGATACTCCTGGAAGCTGCAGCTCCAAATCAAGTCTTACATCCATTTACAGTTTCCCCTTTTGTTCCAAAGGGAACCATAGAGCTTAATCCTTTTCAGAGATGACTGTTACCCTCAACAGGAATTGACTATTTGAGTGATTTGCCATTCTTCATTGACTTCTGGGAGTCCTTTGTTTTAGTACTTTTAGCACTGATAAATAATTATTCACAGAAAACTGCCTTCCTCTTATTGACCTCCTCTTCTTATAGAAGTTTGTCTATTCATGGATTTCATAGAACACTCATTTTAGCTCTTAACCATTACAATAAACATCAGTACAAATGGAGATACTGAAAAGATAAGGTTTGTAAAACAAGGTGCCCATTAACCAGACTGAAAAAAACCATGCCAAATCTCAAGCACTTGGTGTCCTTTTTCTGCCCGTGTTTTTCCTTTTTAATACAGCGATGTTAAAAGTTTTTATAAACCTTTTCAAAGGAAAATGTAATCAATGGTTTCCTATGAGATATATTCGTTGTAATAAATTGCCAATGCTGTAGGATAAATCTGGGTTTCAATTAAAAATAAAATCAGCTTAAGAATTACTCTATGTTACACAGAAAAAAAAAAAGAAAAATCATGCAGCAAAACTATGGTGATGCCCTGACAGTATGTTATACAGTGAGAAAAATAAATGCATTACATAGATAAATCTAGTGAAAGACTTGTCTGAGATACTGCAGTCAGTCATCAATCCCTGTTACCCAACTGTCTGCTCCCATTTTATAATCACATCCAGTGACTGGGACACTCAGGACTGGCACCCGAAGAGTCACCTCAGTGTTAATGAGTTATGCTACACGCTCCTCTCAGGACAAGCACAATGCAGTTGCACTATTTAATCACTTGCACCACTTTGAGGTAGTCTTGTAAAATGTTTCACTTGCAGGATATCCTTAAATACTTCCATGTTTTCTTGCAAATAAGGCTACCTCACCATAGTGAGGAAGGCTTGATTTTGAGATGATTTTTTCTCCCACTTCAAAAGAAAAGGCTCTGAAAGACATAGTACCACACATAATCTTTGCCCTCTGTCTTGGCATTTGTAACAGATTTTTCACAGTTCCTTTTCTATTTGCACTAATTCCTTCTTTTATCATTCACTTCTTAATCCTACAGTTTGTAAATTCTTTTAAAGTTTATTTTCTCCCTTTCACCTCAGGTCAAACACAGCCCCTTTCTTATCAACAAAGCATTGTTCATACAGTAAACCATTTCAATTGGGAACAAGTTAGGTCAAACCAGCAATTCCATATTGGTATTTATTCATTATCTGACTATTTTCTATATACTGACAGGTTGCTTATTTGTTCCTCTATTTTTCCAGCTCCCAGTATAGTTAGCCTGATCCATGGAGGGACCTGAGTTCATGACTTAACCAGGTTAATTTATTCCTGAACTTCCTAGCTTTCCTTCAAAATAAGGTAATTTGTATTTATGCCTTTAATACTTGGGGGAGTAGGGTAGAGTACCAGTTGTCCTATACATTTTCACTACTGCCACAGCTAGTACCCAGTGACACTAGGTGAGATATATAACACTCGATTACAGATTTTTCAGAAGTAGTATTTTAATACAGAATTTTAGTGGTAGTATTTTTCATGAGTATTAGGGAAAGGGCAGAAAAGTTGGAATTAACTGTAAATGAATAAACACACTTATGGAAAATATGGCATGACTTTCAAGCATCTCAAGTTTCAGTTGGTAAAGCAAATTTCCCTTCCCTTACTTTCATTCCCAATATAGAAGAGAAGCACAGAATTAATTAATAAATTTTTAACCCTTTGCTGCACTTTTTTTTTTCTTTTGTGTGTGTTTATGTGTGTGTATAACTTAAAAATAAATTATTTCTCACAGAAAATAAGTATGGGGCTGGGTCAGATCGGAGGCAGCAGAAAGGAGCTTAAACGGCAAATTAAAAGAAAACAAATTCATGTTAAGGAAAAGACTCCATAAAAAAATGACACCCCTTGACTTTGTTTCAAGGGCTCATGTATAACCTTACCCTATCTAACAGCTCGTCATGGTGAATGGCCTCCCTTTCCCTTCTTCATTCCCTCTTCTCTGAGGGTTCTAGCTTGCAATTTATTCTTCACCAAGTCATTTTAATTCTTCTTTCCACCATGACGCTTTCTGCAGAAAGGTCCAATAACAATGACAAGTTAACAGGAATGAGAAAGAAAATAAGGAAGAGAGCATCTCTTGATTTTGGTGGCAATAAAACATTGTACTAGCACAAGGTGGCGGTACAGAACTTTTAACAGATCAGGACAAATAAGTAAGAAAAATGAGAAGGAATAGAGGTGAAAATTCAAAGTAGAAGAACAGAGTATTGATGATTCATCCGTCCCACAGTCCATTGCGTCATCTGTAACAGTAAAACATTTCACATGCAAGACCCTTAAGATTTATAGAAGGGCTAATCTTACAGATTTCATTTTTCAGTGAGAATTCTAACTGCAGAGGTCCCATGGAAGAGCCAGCCCTCCTTGTTCAAAGCAAAATCAATGCAAGGTTACCTCTGAAGTATTATACTCAATGTTTCTAAAATTCATTTCATTAAGAAAAAAAAAAAACACACAGGGAGAGGGATTTAAAGGACACCATGACATGTTCTTAGATCTAACTATGTCAGATTATTGGTAACTTTAAAAGTCTCCTATACTGTTCTTCTATGGAGTTCAATAACCATATCTTATTCCCCCTATTGTCTTATGGGCACTACAACCTCTGTACAATCAAGTTCTGAAGAGCTTGGTCAAAGTTTGGGTAGACAGGCGGCTTTCCCCTGTGAAACGCATACTGGCACAAATATCTAGAAAAATACTCCCAATATTTCTGATAAAACAAGTCACTTGTACTGGTTTATAGGGACTGAACCCATAATGATTTCATAATCATAAATAAGAAAAGGGACCACAGGTTTTACTGCTTCTTGAAATATAAGCTAAAAGAACAGCTGGACCCAGAAACAGAAGTTATACAATAGTGTTGCTGCAGTCTATCTTCTTCAGGATATTATTTCATTGCTTAGGACTTCTTCACAGTCAGAAAGCTGCCTTCCCCTCTCTCAGTTCCATTTCAAATTTTGTTAGTTCAAATTTACTGCTATATTTTAATTTATAGTATCGATGCTCCAACTTATAAGCAAGCACAACCAGATAATCTTCTCATTATTTCCATCCCACTCAGATGTTTGTAGCTGCCTTTTTTTTTAAATAAGTTTTATTTGCATCTAGCATATCAGGTGATGACTTCATGAGTAACAAAACAATGTTTAGCTTGCAGAGCTACTCCATGGATGTACAAAAACCTTTCAACTTTTACACAAAGCTGCATAGAATACAGCTTGCTTTCCTTAGAAGCCTTTTGTGCACTTTTGGGAAACCCCAAAAGTCAGAAGATAAAGACCACCAGCTGAAAACAAGGAAGAGAAAAGCTGGAATTGTTAGTGCCATTTTAACCCACAGGAAATCCACACGGCTGCCAAAGGGGGTCCACATTCTCCACCCAGATACTCATTTGAACAGACCCGCTTTTAATTAAATGTCCATGGTTCATGAAGCTGCACAGCAAGACAGGTCTGAAAACTGCTCTGAAGAGAAACTAAATCCACAAGAAATTACTTGTTTCTTAGGAGAAGGGGTGACCTCCCTTTTAGGAAGGGCACTAACTTAAAAGACCAATAGCCTCAAACTTTTTACTTCTATTCTTCAGCTTTGAAGAACATCATGATCAGAAAGTCTTCACAGCCTGAGGATGCTCTAGTTAACCATACACATACAGTACAGCAAGCAAATGAACCAGCCTGTGCAGGGAAGAGCACACTATTATTAACTATATTTTAACACATGCACTAAAAAACCACCAGGGAAGAAGAAAAGCTGCATTTGATACATTATAGGTGGTTGTGCATCATAAGACTTGCATAAAAAAAAAACCCTAGAAACTACTTCTTGGAAATTCAGCGAACATACACAGAGGGATGTACCTAACAGTATAGGCCAAAGTGCTCTGAACTAAGAAGAATCAGTATGTTGCCTAAGTGCTGCATACCTACTACAAGCTGACAGCAAGCTCCATACTTTTTGATGGCAGGGATTGGCATTTTGTTATGTTAAAGCAACAGTCTAGCCAGAAAGTCAATGTTGCACCTATCTGGCCCTCCCTTGGTACCTTCAGCAGCTGCACTGTAGAAGCCTTTCTCCTGCCTAAATCGGGCGGCGGCAGCAGCAGCAGCAGCCAACCCTCCCTGCCGAAGGCAGCGTGGCTAGGCAGGGCGCGCTTTGGCGGCCCCCGAGCCCGGCAGACGATCCCGCAGCGACGCGGCGGGCGCCCAGGCCGCCCCACGGACCCAGCCGAGTAGGGGAACGGACGAACAGACACGTATCCACGCACACACAGGCCCCGCAAGGCCCCGCACCGCGGCCCACTCCAAGCTTCCCCCGCTGCCGCTGCGGCTACCGCTCCCACTTGCGCAGCTCTTAGGCTCGGGCACTCTGTAGTACTTGTTGCCGAACTGGTCGATGCTCACGAACTCCTTGGCGGGCCCCAGGAGGCGCAGGGCGCGCAACACCTGCCAGGCTCAGCTCATAGCAGGGGCCTGCAGAGATCGCAACGACTCCCAACACTCAATAAGGATCAGTAAGCACCACGCACGCACACAGCACAACCATTAACAGCCACGCACACCACCGTGCCCCAACTCCAAGGACGTCTCGCAGCCGCGAGCATCCCACCCCCGGCCGTCTGTCTCTGCCCCCCCCCCCCCCAGCGCCTTATTCGGCGCGGCCGTTTCCTTCCGCGTTAGCAACGCTGTTTGCGGTTGGTGGAGGGTTGTTGCGCTAAGGCTAAGGGGTGTCTCGCCTTAGTCCATAGGTGCCTTGCTGCTCCCAAGATGGTGGTCGTGCTGAGCTTTTTCGTGGCTTGTCAGGCTGGCCTGGAGGAGTCCATGTGGCTGCGCTGGGTGGAGGCCACGTGCAGGTGGTGGGCGCGGGGCGGGCGCTGCTGGAGGTCCCGGCGCTGCTGGAGGTCCCAGCGTGGCAGCGGCTGCGGAAGGGCCACTGGGCGCTCCCTAGGCGGCTTGTCGCGGCAGGAGGGTAATTTCGGCTTCACAAACAAACGAACAAAAAAAACTGCTTTCGTCTTCAGAAGTTTTTGCAATACATTGTCAAGTGGGACTTTTCCTCAAGGCATTTGAACTGCTGGGAGAGTTTGGCTGGAGGTGGGGGAGTAGCAGCGTGTGCCCAGGAGAGCAGAGACAGAGATGGAGAGGCAGGAGGGAAGCCTGGCTGCTTGTTTGCAGTGGAGCTAAAAGTTGAGAGTTTAAGTTTCCAGAAGGTGCTAGTTTTAAAGCAAAAATGTTGTGTGTTACTAAAACATCTTTAGGAGCATAAACTTTGCTCATATGACTGCACTTTTCAGGCAAAAGTATGTCATTTTATAAGTGTGTTATTTCACAGCGAGGTTTTGCAGAATGTCTGTAAGCTTAGTGCATGCTGATATACTGGTAACATGCATATAAATGAAACATATATGCATGTATGTATATACATGCACTTGTGTGTGTATATATATGTTTCATCCCTGCTTCATCTGCTCTCCTGGATGTGCGCTATTAGCTCATCCTCTAATCGCACTCCTAACAGCTTAGGCAACTTGAGGGAAAATTTGTGTATTTAAGTGCCTAGTGTATTTTTTTCTCTTTTGGAAGCAGAGGTAACATTTTCATTTTAGTTGAAATAATAATGATTTTCTTGCTAGGCAGTAGAATTTGCATGATCTTACAAATTGGGAATGGTAAGCTTGCTTGTAAGACTTTACACACAGATAACAAAACATTAAGTGAAATTGGTTGTTTATCAGAAATACTTCAGCATGTGGATAACATATATATTTTCTGTATTATTAAACAAAAATAAACATTTGATTCTTAAAAGAGAATATTATAAAACTAGACCAGTCTGTCCACTAGGTGTCCATAATTCCAAGCAGGAGTGATAATTTTTATCATTCCTGCTTCAATGTAACTTCAGTGTGACTACCACAAATATTTCATCTTCTACTTTTTTATTACATTTCTGTTTTTAATTTTAATATATTGACCCCAAGTACAGTTTTGATATTCCTTTCAGTTTCCTTTATATAACTTTTTTTAACCTTTTGCTTTTCAAGCAACATATATTTTTTTCCTGTAAGTTTCACAGTTTTTATTTTCAGTTCTGTATCATGTTTGTAAGTCTAGCTTTACAAAAAAAAAAAAGTGATTAAACGCATTGAGGAAAGGGGAAATTATAGTTTGTTCTGTTCTCAGCTACATGGGTAACATTTTACAGCATTGTTATGCTCGTTCGTATTTTTTTTTCTTATTTATTTTTAAGAGTTCTGAGTCTGGTTTTAAATAAAGACAGGGATATGGAAAGAATACATGGGTGTGGTATCAACTCCCTTGATATTGAGCCTATTGAAGGAAGACAGTAAGTATAAGCCTTAGTTTGATAAGCAATTTTTATGCGTACTTCACTGTGTTTAGGTATTAGAGTCATTTTCTTGTTGAATATATGAACCTTTATTTATTTTGAGCAGATCTAGATTAGAAGTATTGTAACTTGTATGCTTTATATACACTTTCAGCATGTTATCAGGAGGGTCAGATGGTGTTGTTTTACTTTATGACCTTGAAAACTTTATCAGAAAGCCTTGCTACATGTGTAAAGCAATTTGCTCCATAGGAAGGTAAGTACTTGAAACAACAATTCCGTTAAATGTTCTCAGTGATATTTGTTGTGTGACTTGCATTAAATTTATAAATAAATGCACATTTTTCTTTTTTTCTAGGAAAAAAAAAAAGAATGCTATAAACAGAAATCTTTGAGGAAAGCTGGCATTATGCATTGTGTATTTTGGTACATAGAGCAAAACAAGAAACTTTGTGAGGGTTCATGTGATTTATTAAATAGTAGGAGAAATTGTGTTTTTTTTTTTTTCTTTCTTTCTTTCTTTTATTATTGTCTAATCAAACACTAATACTTTTTGTACTATGATAATTTGCTGTTGTTGTTTGAACAGCTCTATTCCTGTCAGTTCAAAAACCTGAAATGGTAGTTTTTAGTTGTGCTCATTAGGAAAGTAGAGAAGTTTGTGTTACTGCATCATAGAGGAGTTGAGGTTGGTAGTGGCCTCTGGAGATCATCTGGTCCAGGTCCCCTGCACAAGCATGGTCAGCTAGACCTGGTTGCTGAGGACCATGTCCAGGCAGGTTTTGAATATCTGCAAGGAAGGAGACTCCACAGCCTCTGTCACATTCCAATGTTCAGCCATCCTTGCAGTAAAACATTTTCTCATCTTCAGATGAAACTTCCTGTGTTTCACTTTGTGGCCTTTGCCACTTCCCCTGTTGCTGGACACCACTCAGAGAAGCCAGTCTCATCCTCTCTACACCCTTTGCTGTGTAGATCTTTACAGCCTTTGATTTGTTGGCATAGACCCAAACAAAAAGCCAGAATTAGGGCTCCAAACTTTTTGTTTTCCTTTAACAATAGAAAAGAAAAACATCCTTTTCCATGTCACAGTTCCTCACCTTTCTTTTTTTTTTCCTATTATTTCATGTTAAATTTTTCTTATATGATTATTATGTGTGTTTTGGAATAATTGTATGTCTAAACAAAGGAAATGAAGTAGGTATAACTGTTCATCTGATTGGAAAAAAAAAAAAATCTAGCGTAGATTCAGTTGCTCATTTTGCTTCCTCTCTCCCTGCCTTCAGCTTCACAAATAGCTATTTTAATGACACTAGATGTTATCGATGCGTAAGTAAAGTAGAACTTCTTAAGAACACGTCTGAGTGAAGACAGATATGTTCCATTTTTATCTGTGACATATTTTTTTGAAGACCAAGTGCTACCATACAGTTTGTATAATCCGTATAAGACTCGAAGCCTTTATATCAGACTTTCTTGCAGGTAGTAAAAATTGGCACATTATGGGCTCTAAGTCTTCTAGCAAAAGTTTTTTATCCTTGCGTTTTAGATAGCAAGGCTATCTAGCAGGTTAGGTTTTTATCTGAGGCTTGTAATAAGATATATCCTGCATTTTAAAAGGTTAGTAGCCATATTTTTCCCCTTATTTTTACCCAGTCTTCAATTTTTTTTGAGGTATAAGAGTTTCATGACTGAGATTTACTGTTACACAAATCTTTTCTGCTCTAGTCAAAGGCCTAAATTGTCCTGCACCTTAAGAAAGAAAAAGGATAATAGAAAATGCATCAATGTTCCTACCCTACAAATGGGTAAGAACAGAATGTACTGCAAGTAAACTGCACTTGGTAAGTGATGGCTAGAACTGCTTTAACAAAATAAATGAAAATTGTAATTAAGAATAAGTAATAACTATACATCACTGAATCCAGAACTAAATTTCTGAAACATACACTACAAACTGAAGAAATACATGCTGACACACAGCATTAAAAAAAAAAAAAAAAAAGGCAAATCTCTACAAAAATAATGTCATCATTTACTCCCCTGTTATGATAGGGAGAATATTCCATACTTGAAAATTCTACTTATGAGCACCTCAATGTTGTGTTGATAGATAATTGGCAGTTTCTTAAGTAGGTGTTAATTCAAGCAGATACATCTTTTATTTTTAATATTTGAATATGGGCTTAAATTGTAGCTGTAGAATCTAATTTTGTGTGGCACAATGTTTCATATGATTAAAAAAACACCTCTCGTTGCTCAAAGTGGATGGTTACTGCACTAGCAGGTTAGTAGGTTTTTGCCTCAAATTATTTTTCCAAGTATTCATTCTTAGTATGTTTTATATTTTTTACTCTAGTGAATTTACCTTTAGATATTGGGATATTATTCATGTAGAATTCATGACATCATAAATCAATGTTTAATTGTGAGGTAGAAAGACTCCC
This sequence comes from Tinamus guttatus, assembly GCF_059628265.1. Lineage (NCBI taxonomy): Eukaryota > Metazoa > Chordata > Aves > Tinamiformes > Tinamidae > Tinamus > Tinamus guttatus. The sequence goes on along the minus strand of NW_028288554.1, from coordinate 54,124 downwards.
ATGTGACAATCAGGTTCCTATCTTTGAAGTATGTGATAATGGTATTTACACAGGTTTGCCTGTGTCCCAAGTTCAAGATATGAAGCAAATCTCATCTAGAAGTGAAAAGGGAAGTTGCCTTTTTAGAGGCCCTTTGAGACCTCTAAATTCTATGTTTATATGATTCTATTTCTGAATAGATTTGTACTCAGCCTGCTGAGGTTCTAAAAGTTCAGAATGTTAGAGGAGCTAATTCTTGATGGTACATTGCAATATGCCCAGTTTTTGTCATCTAGAATTAATTCCTTTAGAAATACACCTATCTGTTGAAGAATTTGTTTTGTTTTCCCTGTGGAAAGCTTGTGCTGCAATCCACAGCAAACGTAACCTTTGTCTTTTCACCAGCACTACCTTAATGACTCATCCAACAGTTGTTTCCACTGGTGCTCAAGAAGGGTACCACAACCTCCATCTTGCAGAAAAGTTTACAGTGTACAGACACCAGGGATGTTAAATGGCTTGATATGTGTTCTTATAGATATCAGGTGCTGTTGGAGAAAGGGAGACTGCGACACCATATGGTCATCGACAAGACTCGTTTATTGAACATTCAGTGTGCACTCTTATACACAACTTAATTAGGTTCATGCATATTGCAAGGCTTGCGCTCATGATTGGTTGCTAAGGAGGTTGCTATGTCCCGGCCGCATAGGCTCTTTCCCAGCTCTGCAAAGTTGTTTACCCGAAACGGCTAACTACTCTTTCCCACATAGCTCCCCATTCCCAGCCGGCCAAGGACAACTCACTAACACTCCCCAGTACATTATCAGCAAGGCGCAGGTGGTGCAGATTCCTAGCACAGTGCAGATTCTCAGCACAGCATCCCTCTACAATTCCCCCTTTTTTCTTTTGCACTAATCAAGCCTTGCTGGTAAGTGAGAATACTTTATGTCTAATACATGCAAAACCAGAATACCTTATGTCTAATACATGCAAAAGCACAGCCAAAAACTACAAGGCATAAACAATAAAACAACTAGTAATATTAGCCGTGATTTACTAATACATGCACCCATTCCCAAGTCCGTGTTGGCCTGCAAGGTCTTTCCAGTCGAGAGTCCGATGTCCTGCTGAGCAGCTTCCGTTGTCTATTGATCTGCTGACGGGCAGTTCAAGGACTCTTGATCATTTCAACGCCAAGGTTTTACCAACCGCCTGGAGCTGTAAGGTGTCCTCGATCTCCAAGCCATTCCTCTATAAGTCCTCCTTTTTTCTTTTGCAACAACCAGGCTTTATGAGTATGTAAGGACAGCATTCGCCTTAAGCACGCGAAGGCACAGCTGAATAAGCATAGGACAAAAAGCATAACAATCAAAAGCATCAGTCCTGTCTTAAGCGAGGATTTCAGTCACCCACCGATACCCAATAAATCAGTTAACCCATCCAGCCCAAAGAAGCCCACGTCTTTCTGTATCTCCTGGGTGTGTTCCATCAGCTGTTGGATTTGCTGGTGGATTGCCTTAGAGTGGTCTTGCAGGTCCATACAGCACATTCCTTCAAAGTAAGCACTGCATGTTGTACCTGTGACCCCCCGAGACTGCCAGCACCTGAGTTCTCTCACGGCAGACCATGTGAGCCACCGCTTCCAACCGAGGGGTCACACTCTTGCACGGTTGAACTGAGAAGATCTATTCTAAAACCGCAATCTAGCTGGTTCTTATTTTGTGTAGCTGCAGTAGCTTCCCTATCTCAAGGACACACTGTCCTCTACTTTACCTCTGCCTCACTCAGGCCCTGTGCACTAACTCCATCTGGCTATGTCCTTTCTCCATTAGCCAGGTTTGCACAATACTCTCCACACTTCCCCCGTTTTCTTTTTGGGCTATCAAACTCGCATTCCATTCTTGGTTGACTATTCGCGTAAGCATATTTTGCAAGCATTTAAAGATACATGGTACAAGGAGTATAATCATAATAAGCACGATCCCTATGGTAATTAAATGTTGCACAGCTGAGGTTAGCCATGGGCCCAAGCCGAGACCTTTTAGCCAATTATCAAGGCCGAATCCTGTATCTTGTTGCAAGTGTGTAGTTAAGTCGCGCAATGTCTCCAGCTGCTTATGTATGGAATTTGAATGATCAGAAAGGTTCATACAGCACATCCCTTCCAGTTCTTCACACCCATGACCATGTGCTAGCAACAGGAAATCAATAGCAGCTCGATTCTGCAAGGTAGCATGACGAACCGAATCAACATCTGTTAACAGCCCTGAAAGAGCTAGTGACGTGGCATTTGTTTGTTTTGCCAGCCAACATCCTAATTTTCTTAATGTCGCCAGCGCTTTTGCTGCTGCTACCCTCGGGGCGAGAAGGGATGCTACAAATGTTCTTTCGCGGGACCAAAAATCGGCGTTATCATCACAGTCACCTTGAAACGCGTGTGTCATTCTTTTTATCCTATGGCTCTTACGGTGCTGTTCTAGTATCATTGATGTGTTCGGCGTGAGCAGCGTTAGCCGCCCAAGCGTGCACGGGCCTCCCTCTATTTTGGAAGGAATTCCTGCCCACGCCCTGTCCCCGCATATTAAAAATACTCCTGGTGGTAAGGCAATCGGTGTGTTGGATGACTTGGATACGTTCTCCGAGGTTTTGTTACACCAAACGGTATTGTTACCCCATGTGGCATTGACTGACACAGGTAATGATTGGTTCCAACCTGTTCCCCGGTACACACTTGTCCAATTGAACCGTAGGCATGCATCAGCCTTGATTGACCCCAATAATTCTAACTCTTGGGGTTCTAAGGGAGCGCGCGGAAAATGCGGTACGATCGTATCCCAACTATCCACGTAATTACGTGAATTGTTGCTTTGACAACCGAAAGCTTTCGTAGGGCAGGGCCAATCATCTAAAGGTACTCCCACTAAGCATGTGGAGAAAGGGTTTCCGGGTGAAGCTAGGGCCAAGCATATGGCCTCCTGCCCAGTCTGATTTGCAAGGGTGACCCATATATTTTGTTTTGGTTGAGCAGGTACCCATATGGCCCTAGCCCAGCATGTGCACAACACTAGAATCAGTACAGTACGAAACATTTCTACATTCCAGCGCGCAAGGTAGTCTTCTCCCCCTTTTTTCTTTTGCCACTGCATGATGAGGGCAAACACCGAGATTGGGTTGGAGACGTCCATGAAGTGTATTGGGAATTCAGAGCATTCCTTCCATTGCGACATTCTCCTGTGTGCACTGATATGATGTATTGAGTAGGCTATATGGATTCAGATCTGTCCAGTTGCTTTGAGGAATGCCTAACACCAGTGCATCAAATTGATCTGCTGTCCCACAAAGCCAACAACTCTTAATTTGGGTATAATTAACAATACGCCTAAGAAGCATAACATATCCATTAGCGTTAAAAGTAGCATCAGCTCCTATAATAGCGTTAAAAGCAACATTACCTCCTAAAAGCCACAATATACAGCTAATAATGACAGTAACACTTCTTCCTCCCATGTTGTTCTTCCGCAGCCTCACGCCTTCCACAGTTAGGGTACCAGCTGCTTGTCTGCTACGTCTGATGTATGCAAGTTTGCTTCCAGCCAAGGTCTCACCCATTTTGCTGGCACCCATCTGGTTCCAGTATCTGTAACAACACAAGCATACCCTTTTCCCCAGGTTATCAAGTCCAAAGGTCCCGTCCATTTTCTGCTTTCAAACAATTCTTCCACAAACACTTCTTCCACATTATCCACCCTGTGACCATAGTCACTCAAGCTTCACATGGAATTGTTTAGGTGTTAATATTACATGCCCTAAACATAATGCAGGTAGGCGAGTGATTGCACATTGGTACATTAGACGGAGGAAGTTACAGAAAAGGAAGGGAGTCTAGTTCTACAAGAATATATATACAGAAAATATTGCAGTTACAATAGTAAGTAATTGAGTATAACAAACTTTGTATCCACCCCGTGACTCCAGTTACCATTGTATATTGAAATTTAGTCTCAAATTAGGGTCTTAGTACTTGGGACATCGATTGGGTCATCCACCTGTAAAGGGGTATAAGCGGTGAACTGAATCATCTTTACGTTAATAGCTTTCATTATAGTAGATTTTATACAGGGTATTGCTATACTTAGGATAATTATCATCACAATGAACATCACCACATATTCTATCAAACTGAATCCAACCAGTGATACCAAATCCAAACCAACTAAACACCTTCGCCAGCCAGCTAGTGTTCATTGATTCTCAGAGTTCATGGGTGTCTTTTGCCACCTGTCGCATCTTCTCTGATTGGATATCCAGGTCCTGTGTAATATTAGGGATGTAAATGCTGCAGTCGGTACTGGAGAGGTTTAGGTAGCCACAAAGTCCATTTTAGCATAACAGCATCAAGTCCAGTGCCATCCGGTACTGAAGAGTCATTTTTGATGTGGCTTGTAATTGATGATTGAGCAACTGTATACTAGTATCGGTGGCATTAGCTAATTTTTCTACTTGATAGGCTAGCTTACTTAACCATAATCGCATTTGTAAGACCAAATCCAAAAAAAAAAAAATCCTTCCATCTAAGACAGATCTTGGGAAGTACGGCAATCATTACGAGGCACAAAGTCTTCACTTACTGATTTATATTTTATGCTGCGATTATGGCACAGCCTATTTGTAGGGAAATGTAAACTGGCCAATAGTGTCTGACCCAATTGTGTTGTTCCCAATTGGAGCAATTTATCACATTTTAGCAATACCACAACACTGGCTTGTTTGATACTGAACCGAAATATGTTCCACTATGTCATGGTCCTCAGGATGCAACAGTATGGTGAAAAAACAATCTTTTAAATCGATTATTAAGATGTCCGAATCATTTTGAAAGGTTCTCTGTTTCCATTTCTATTTATGTTTGCATAGCTTCAATTTGGTTTCCTCTCTGTCCAAGGATACAAGTCAGAGTACAGCTCACAGTCCTCCACCGGTGGGGTGGGTGGGCGGGGGAGGTGGGGGGGGAACGCCATAGTCTGAGTTATTCCTGACTTTACTGTTTTCAAATTCTGGACTTACTTGTTGTGCTTATTCAGCCCTCTCTGCTGATATATATGTTACACAATAAAGATCTAAAAACCACAGATACAAACAGCACAAACACAATTTCCATCCAGTGGCACGACCTCACGTAGCTGTGCACTCCACTAGTGAGTTCCACTGTCTCAATTGCCTGATCCCATCCTCGCTGCCAATTAGGTTGCGAATGGGTTTGGGATTCGACAATAATCACACAGAACAAAGTGGCTACGGCTATTCAGGTGAAAGCACGTTAAAGAAGCAAAGTATGACTAATTACTCGTGAGGTAATACTTGTTGGCAGGACACTGAACCTGAACATTCTCTTGAGTTGGCAGATGAGAGGGTTGCTGACAGGCTCCCAACTCAGCGGGCGTCCCCGCAGAGACAACGTGGGTCTCAGTGTTAGGAGTCTCACCCCTCCTTTCTCTCTGCACTGTCTGTTTATGCCCGGTGCATCCTGCCACGTAGGGCCAGTACGTGCCAGCAGGCAGACCAGGGGGCGGATAAACTCCGCTTTCAGTCACATAACCTTCCTTCCTGGGTGCGCAGGTGCGCATGTCAGTAAATTGTCCCAGTTGTCAGTCTGAGGGTCCTGCCTTTCTCATCTCCCTCCCTCTCGGGTGTTTGACCTTCAAGCTAATTTAGAGGATGTTTGCAGTTAAGTTGGCTACAAACCCGGTCAAGCAGCCGCCTTCAACTGCTTTCGAAGGAGGTCGGCTGTGAGCCTGGCTGAGCAGCCGCCTCCGCGCTCCTTATCTCTCAGCCTGGGTAGGCAAACATCTTCTTTCTCAGGGTCTTGGATTCTGTTTTGTACAATAATTTTATGACTCTACAGATCATACAAATTTCCACCTTTCAACCATACCTCGTGTCGGCATCAATATACAAAGGATACAACACATAATAGAGATGAACATAGCAAATAGAAATAATAGCCCTAATAACGGTTTCTGTCCTCACTTAAAGCATTACAATTCTTCAACCCCCACTTTACAAGACAGATCAAATTCCTCTGCACCTCCCTCCTGGCTTTCATCAAGCCTTCAGCAACATAAGTTTCCTTGATCTCATTCGCCTTCTCTTCCCCAGCCCCCCTTTCTCCTTTTTTCAAGGCGATCTAACAAGCGGAAGCGGGGGCACAGACGTTGTAGGCGCCGCAGGTGCCAGCACAGAGGCAGGCACGGGCGGGGGGGGTTGGCGATGGATCTCCAAACACCAGCGGTTTTCAGTGGCGTGGTGGTCCCGGTCCTGAAGTGCTCGCAAGGGCGGACGTGGCTCTGGCGGCCACTTTCCTTTTGGCTTTCACATCGGATTCGAATACTAGGTGGGGCTCGGCTTTGAACCCATTCTCTCTGCACCAGATCGAAAGCTTGCAGAAAGCTTGTTCATCAGTAGCTTGCTCCAGGGATTGCACGAGCCTATTCACCAAATTTCCGTAGGACTCCCGCAATCCCTGCTTCACCATCGTAAATGATGGGGCCTTTCGTTCTGACAGCACTAAAAACAGCGCCTGCTGCGCGACATTTTGCCACGCGTCCTTTCTCTCCCTTACTCTTTCTTTGATCAAATCCCCGTCACTGCCCTCCCAAGGGTCCGTTATTGAGGCTGAAGACTGGGGGTCCCCCGATTGCTCCTTTTGCTGCGGCTCTTCTGGAGGGGCAGCACTAGTTTCAGGTGGCGGTGGTGCCGTAGGTAGCATTACTCTAGTCACGGAAGGAGCTCGTGGCTGATAGCCCCCCTCCGGGTACTGCAAATTTTTCTTATGAGCTTCAATCGCCTGATCTGCGGCCTTTTTCTCTGCCACCCGTTGTAGCAGAGTATTCTGTACCACCCTCCACAGCTTTCCTAGCTTTTTAGCTGTCTTATCATCATCTAACATTGCATCCCATAGCTTATCACCCAGTTTTCGCCACTCCGATAATTCATGCATTGTATGTGGGACAATAAAGCAACTCTTCGCATACCCCCAGGCTAATAATCCTGGTAATTCTTTCTTTAAGTCGATCCCCTGAACATTACATTGCTGTAAGGTACGGGTAAATAATTCATACGCCACTTGCCTATCCATTCCTGACGTCAGCGCTGTTGCAGCTCTCCAGGCTCCGGTGGCGCGTATGGCCCGAAACCACCTATATGATCTTCGGGGGTGCCGTCTTTCCAGCGTTTGCTCGGCGGATTTGCACCGTCCTGGCTGCAGAGGACCCAACTCCTACTTTCTCCACCGTGGTGCGTCCTCCTTTTTTCTTTTCAGTCCGGGAGGATTCAGTCCTTTGCTATATCACGTCGGGGTCACCATTTGTTGGAGAAAGGGAGACTGCGACACCATATGGTCATCGACAAGACTCGTTTATTGAACATTCAGTGTGCACTCTTATACACAACTTAATTAGGTTCATGCATATTGCAAGGCTTGCGCTCATGATTGGTTGCTAAGGAGGTTGCTATGTCCCGGCCGCATAGGCTCTTTCCCAGCTCTGCAAAGTTGTTTACCCGAAACGGCTAACTACTCTTTCCCACATAGCTCCCCATTCCCAGCCGGCCAAGGACAACTCACTAACACTCCCCAGTATCAGCAAGGCGCAGGTGGTGCAGATTCCTAGCACAGTGCAGATTCTCAGCACAGCATCCCTCTACAAGGTGCTGTTTGAGATTTCGTAGAATAACTAAAACTTTTACTGGCATTCGAATGTATGATGTATTCCCTATGGGACACTTGTACCTTGCAAGACTGACAGCTGAAGGAGACCATATAGAAGGTACTAGGTGCCTATTTGTCAACAACTAAATCGAGTCTCCAAAAGCCAGATTTAGTCATTGTTAGCTAGCGCAAAAAAAAAAAAAACTCAGTTATTGAGCTTGTGACTCTATTTTAAAGTAGTTTTCAATGATAGTTAAGACTGGTATTGTGAAAATAAGAATATCCTAAATTTTTTCCATGGCCTGTTAGGACTAACCTTCAACTGTCACACAGCAAAACCTGACATTTGAGAGCAGCAGAATAGGACCAGCTTCTGGATAATACGTAGCTGCTGCCTGTGTGAAAGGTCATCTTGCCTATTTCAAGGCTGTCAAGGTAAATGGCAGCAACCTTACCATGTATAGTATTAATTCTTTGTTATCCTTAGTAGAAAAGGCTGGAATATCCTGAGCAGTGGGGAAGAATACTGTATATAGAAGAAATTGGGAGTAGCATAGAGCTCTGAGACGAGCTGAATGGCACATGGCCACTAGGAAGCCTAGCCATATCAAAGGTGGTTCCTGTATAGCTGCTGAAGTGTTTTTGAATTCATCCCTCAGCCCTCTGGTTACGGGAGAGCTTAAGAGCTTTGGTGCAGTGCTGAAAACAGTCCAGCATTTATTGTACCAGGATAATTACTTACAAGGATTTAGATTTTTATAGTTGGTGTACAAATTGTTCTGCAGGAATCAGTTTTGATCAAGTCAGGCTTGACTTCCAGGTACTGAAGTTTTTTTTAGCTTGGCTCACTGCTGCACAAAATCAGGTGAGTTCTAGCACTGCGACAAGGTAACAGGCCTTTGCAAGGGCATGGCTTAGAAATAACCAGTACAGGAGTTAAGCTCAGTAGTTGCTCAATAGTTCTTGATTAGTACAGCCAATTCTGGCTTCAGGCTGACTATTTAAAAAGATTCAGGTATCTCCTGTGTTTCTGGCAAGCCAGGCAAACAGGAAAGTTTAACTGAAGTGTTGTCAGATATGTGTGTGTATATGAATTTTCATATACCCATATATCATGTATACATTTATATGTATGTATATGCACATATACAGACTACACACAGACATATGTGTGCACACGCACACACACTCCTATATATAAAATCTCTCACTTAAACAATGATGTTTGCAACAATAACTTTGGTGTCCAGCATGTTTGCTTGAGACCACTGCAAAGATAAGAACTGAAGTGAGGAAATCCTGTGGGCTCCTCACCAGCTCCGAACAGAGTCAATTAAACTGTTTTTTTTCTTGCTGCTTATCAGTCTGGGAGCTGAGTATTGAGACAGTAGAGCTGAATCTACGTAGAGCCCCCTCAGACATGAGGGGCTTAACAGGGATGTGAAACTGGCTGTGCTGTTCTGGGCCTGCCTGAGAGAATCTTATCTTTAAGCTGGCAGATTTGGCCCTGATGTGCCTGCTTCCCAGCACAGTTGATATATTATTAATTAGATCTTATTGCTGTACACAGTGGGGTTGAAAGTTACTGTATCAAGATAATACTTTTCTTCTTATTTCACTTGTGAATTTGAAATTGTTTAAATCTTAGTAACTCATTCCAGTACTGTCTGGTGACTTTCATATAACTGAATATCAAGTTATTATCATATATTATTATATTATTATATTATATTATTATTATATTATATTATTATATATATTATATTATCATATATTATTATCAAGTTAATATTTTAGCCTCTGCAGAGACCTCCTTAGCCTCTTCAGAGACCTCCTCGGTAGAATCCCATGGGCTAGTGCTCTAGAAGGAAGGGGGGCCCAAGAGAGCTGGTTAGTTTTCAAGCGGCACTTCCTCCACGTCCAGCAACAGTGCATCCCTGTGTGTAGGAAGGGAGGCAGAGGGGGCAGGCGACCTGCGTGGATGAGCCGGGAGCTTGTGGCAATGCTCAAGCAGAAGGCAGCGGTATACAGAATGTGGAAAAAAGGGCAGGCCCCCTGGGAGAAATACAGGAACGTAGTCAGGGAGTGCAGAGATGCGACAAGGAAAGCTAAGGCACGTCTGGAAGGCAAGCTGGCAAGGGACGTTAAAAATAACAAAAAAAAATTCTTCAAATACATTAACAGCAAAAGGACGATCAGGGAAAACGTGGGTCTGCTGGAGGACGGGATGGGCACCTTGGTTACAAATAACACAGAAAAAGCAGAGTTGCTCAATGCCTTCTTTGCTTTGGAGTTTACCAAGGGCAGCCCTTTAGAGCCCCAGGCCCTAGAGACAAGAGAAGAAGCTGGTGGAGAGGAAGACTTGCCCTGGGTAGAGGAAGATTGGGTCAGAGAGCACCTAAGGAACCTCGATACCCACAAATCCATGGGCCCTGATGGGATGCACCCCAGAGTGCTGCGGGAGCTGGCAGATGCCATAGCTAACCCGCTCTCCATCATCTTTGAAAGATCCTGGAGAACGGGGGAGGTGCCGGAAGACCGGAAGAAGGCCAATGTCACGCCAGTCTTCAAAAAAGGCAAGAAGGAGGACCCAGGCAACTACAGGCCAGTGAGCCTCACCTCCGTCCCCGGAAAAGTGATGGAACGGCTCATACTGGCTGTTGTCTCCAGGCACATGGAGGACAAGAAGGTGCTCAAGAGTAGTCAGCATGGATTCACCAAGGGGAAATCATGCTTGACTAACCTGATAGCCTTCTATGATGAAATGACCAGCTGGATAGACGAGGGGAGAGCGGTGGATGTCGTCTATCTCGACTTCACCAAGGCTTTTGACACCGTCCCTCACAACATCCTCCTGGGCAAGCTCTGGAAGTGTGGGATAGATGAGTGGACAGTGAGATGGATTAGGAACTGGCTGGATGGCAGGGCCCAGAGAGTGGTGATCAGCGGTGCAGAGTCTAGTTGGAGGCCTGTAGCTAGTGGGGTCCCCCAGGGGTCAGTCCTTGGTCCAGTCCTGTTCAATTTATTCATCAATGACCTGGATGAAGGCACAGAGTGCTCCCTCAGCAAGTTTGCTGATGACACGAAACTGGGAGGAGTAGCCGATACCCCAGAGGGCTGCGCTGCCATCCAGAGAGACCTGGACAGACTGGACAACTGGGCGGTGAAAAACCTCATGCAATTCAACAAGGCCAAGTGCAAGGTCCTGCACCTGGGGAGGAATAACCCCAGACAGACACCAGTACAGGCTGGGGACCGACCTTGTGGAGAGCAGCTCTGCAGAGAAAGACCTGGGTGTCATGGTGGATGATAAGTTGACCATGAGGCAGCAGTGTGCCCTCGTGGCCAAGAAGGCCAATGGAATCCTGGGCTGCATTAAGAAGAGCATCTCTAGCAGGTCGAGGGAGGTGATCCTGCCCCTCTACTCAGCCCTGGTGAGGCCACATCTGGAGTACTGTGTCCAGTTCTGGGCTCCCCCAGTACAAGAGGGATGTGGAGCTGCTGGAGAGAGTCCAGCGCAGGGCTACAAGGATGATCAGGGGCCTGGAACATCTGCCCTATGAGGAGAGGCTGAGGGAGCTGGGCCTGTTCAGCCTGGAGAAGAGAAGGCTGAGAGGGGATCTAATCAGTGTATATAAATACCTCAAGGGAGGGAGTGCAGAGGACGGGGATGGTCTCTTTTCAGTGGTGGCCACTGATAGGACTAGAGGAAATGGCCGGAAACTGAAACACCAAAAATTCCATAGGAACTTAAGGAAAAATTTCTTAACAGTGAGGGTGACAGAGCGCTGGAACAGGCTGCCCAGAGAGGTTGTAGAGTCTCCTTCTCTGGAGATCTTCAAAACCCGCTTGGATGCAGTCCTGTGCCATGTGCTCTAGGTGTCCCTGTGTGTGCAGGGGGGTTGGACTAGATGATCTCTAGAGGTCCCTTCCAACCCTAAGCATTCTATGATTCTAAGTAACCATTATAGCTGTAGTTATTAATGCTAAATCGTAATCACTAACATTATGATCATGTACATAATTTGAAGAATTATTTTACAGTGGATCCAGGCAGAGGCTCTTGAGAAACCTAAGTGGTTTGTAGTGTTAGGCCATAACTTGATCTTTAAGCATGAAAATTCAAGTTTTTCAAGAGATTATCTTTTGTGCCTCCCACTGTCTTAGCTTGAGATATGCTAAAGATACCATATTTTTGAAAGGTAAATGATCTGCACCCCCTTTAAATAAGGGGTCTTTAATTTGCCTTGGTCAAAAATTAAGGCACTAAAATCAGTCATTCCTCTTGAAAGCTTAGGTACAATCTTTTAAAATGTTCAAACTACATTTTCAGCTTGTGTCACTTTAGTTTCCAGACAATTAATGGCAGTTGACTTGAATCAACTGGAATCTTTTACCCATTTATAGGAGCCATTCTGATGTACATAAATATAGCATAGAGACAATGCAGTGGTATCCTCATGACACTGGCATGTTTGCATCCAGCTCATTTGATAAAACATTGAAAATATGGGATACAAATACTTTACAGGTAAGTAAATAAAAGATTTTTATGACTTCTGGATATGACACTCTGCATCTGCAGTTCACTTGGAGCTCAATAGGAGCAAGTACGTGGAAGGGTGAGAAATAACTGGTTGTTAGAACTGCAGGCAGAGCAGCAAGGTGCTGTGGATCCAGCATTTTCACTCGAGCATGTTTGTCAGGTTCTTTAGACATGAGCACCTAAATGGTGAGAGACCTTGGAGCCCTCAGGGCTGTTCCCTCCTGCTTCAGCCACAAGCAGGAGTACATGCTGATAATTCTGTGGTACATCAGTTTTCCTAACTAGGACGAATCTGAAGCTGTAGTTCAGTTTCCAGGGTTGTTCAGTGCTTCACAGAAAATATTTACTATTTAGTTTATTTGTATAGCAATAGGAGTATACAACAATAAGAGTGTACAGCAGGACTATTTAGTAAGCAAGGCATAGATACTGCTTTGGAAAGGTTGGCCTTGGCATTTAGAAATAGAAAGGATGTAGAGAAAGGGAGTGTCATATATTTAACAGCAGTGATCATGTAGGTTTGGAAAAGACCTCCTGGGTCACTTAGGTGATGTGAAGCTATATTTATTGTCACTAAACATTAAGTGCACAGCTCTTTATTTTACAGGTGGCTCTACGAGCATGACTTAGACAAAACAGTGTTTATATGAAGGTTAGTAACTGACTTGCACTCTGCCACCAAACAGTGTATTTGAAAACATAGACAGCTTAGGTTTAAGTTATATTTCTATTCAATATTTTATAATGGGAGAACAAAAAGAAGTATACATGGAAGTCATTGTATTAGCTATCAAAGACAGTACTGTTTTGGATTTTTTTGTTTGTTCGTAACTTTTAACATTATCAAGGGAGTTAGTCATTGCATGTATTTTCATACTTTTTAATACTTTATTTCTTGGAGGAATGAAGGATAGTGTATGATGTTTGTGAACTGACAAGGGGCTCTTAAGTTTAGTCTAAGTTATTCTTTCCTAGTGACTTTTTTCTCCATATTGTTTGGAACCTTCCTGGCTTTTTTTTTTTTTTTTTTTTCCTTCTCTCTCTTTGCTTCCGTGTTTTTTAATTGTGATGAACTTTAAATGTCTTCCATTTATGCTTTTGATCAGCCAAGTGTCTTGAACTTCCTTCTGGGTCACCTTCCAGGTTTCACATAGTTGTCTAATGTTGCAACCAGACTTACTTTGCAATATTTGCATGACTGGTTTACTAAGAAGGCACCTTATTATTAGTATGTCAACAGTAATATTTGTATTAATTTTATTTGCAGCTGTAATTTGGAAAATGCTTAATAAAAAGCATGTATATTCTTATATCATGTGTGTGCTCTGATCAAATAAATCTCTTTGAAACACATCTGCAGGGTGATAACATTTTGATGGAACTGTCTATAGTCATCATATGTCTCCAGTTGCTACCAAACATTGTTTAATAGCAGGTATGTATGTGTGTTTTAAGAAATTTTATGCCTATTTTGGGGCTGTCATAAAAAAAGTAAGTAATATTCAGAGATTCTTCCCTCTCCTGTCTTTTCATTTTACAGAGAGTGAAATTATGTAGGAATTAGCTCATTATTAAAGTAAAATATTTTCAGTGACTCATGATGTTTATAATGAGAATCTTACATTTGTTCTTCTGGAATAATGTGTTGTTCAATTCAGCCTCTAGGTTAAAATTCGTACATATAACCAGTTTACCATCAGTTATATAAGGTAGCATTTGAAGGTTATTAGATTTGAGCATAATTATATATACATGGGTATGTATTTGTATTATGTATTACTTACTTGCAAGTATGTTATTTAACTATGAGAGAGAGAGTATTTTTAATTCTTAAGTGTCGTAGGTATGTTTTGTTTGCTCTCAATTTCATATATGTTTGTAATATATTAAATTTACCTACACTCAAAATGTAAATCTATTAATAAAATGTGTTGCAGCAACAGCCTATATAGTACTCTGACAAAATGAGCTGTTATTAGCTAACATTTCTTCTATTTCTTTGTCGTTGCTATAATCTTTTTGTTGTTCTTTCAACTACTCTGTGTTTGTTGTTGTTGTTTTGGTTTTCATCTGTCTTTGGTTTTTCTTGTTACAGTTGGTACCAAAAGCCCCAAAGTACAGCTCTGTGACTTGAAGTCTGGGTCCTGTTCTCACATTCTGCAGGGTACATTTTAGTCTGAAACATAAATGTTAAACAATAACTACTTTGAATAAACCAGGCCCTATAAAGAAACACCGTATACAATGAATTTGTAAGTAACCTGACTTTGTAAGCAACATTTTTGTACCAGTTGGGAAAGTTGCACAGTGAAAAAAGCTTCTCGTGGACATTGGTATAGTGGTAATGAACTAGAGAATACAAATACTAATTAATGAACAATTATGATAGAAGTTTGGGTGTTTTCATGATAAACCCTGATCAGATCAACAGTAGTTAATGCTTATTAAGTATCGGCAATGTTTTTCTGATCGTGCCCATTGAATATGGGTGCTGTTGTTAAAGATTTTTTTTTTTAATACAAAATATCCTATAAAGATGCTTGAATGATTTTAAGAGGTTTCCGCATAAAGCGTAAGCTACTATTCACTGTGGAAGGGTGGTATCTCATGCTTTGCTTTTATCAAATTTGGGAAGCTGCAGGTTTTTATTGTTTTGCAATCATGAAATACTTAGTGTTGGCAGGGACCCAAGGTAGACCATTTGGTCCTGTCCTGTCCTGTTCCATTTCCCTCTTCCCCTCCAAGCAGGGCCAGCTATAGCAGGTTGCCCAGAATCATGTCCAGTTGGGTTTTGAAAATGTGTGAGGATGGATACCTCAACTTCTCCAGGCAAGCTGCTCCTGTGCTTGACCACTTTGCAGTAAATGAGCCTTTTCTTATGTCTAGGTGAAGTTTTCCATGTTTCAGTTGGTGCCTGTTGCCTCTTGTCCTGTTACTGGGCACCACTCAGAAGTGTCGTCATCTTCATATCCTCCCATGATATTTTATCTTTATGGATATTTATAAACATTGAAAAGATTTCCCCCTAAGCTTTCTCTTCTGCAGGCTGAAAACAACAACACTTTCAGCCTCCCTTCATGTAATAGATGCTCCTGCAGAAGATGTGGTCTTGCCAGGGCAGAGTAGAGCAGGAGGATCACCTGCATTGATGTGCTGGCACCACTCTCCGTAATGCAGCCCATGATGCTGTTGGCCCTTTTGCCCCAAGGGTACTGTACTTTGTGCCACTGACCACAACCCTCTGAAGCTTCAAGTTCAGAGTTTTCAGTCCTCACTGGCCACTCACCTAGCCTGTACTTTAGCAGTTACTAAGAATAGGAGAATAGGAAGGCCTTTGACACTGTCTCCCCATAAACAACTTTTGTGTGTGTGTTTAGTCCATCCCTTTTTGCATTTAGTGAGAATTTGACCTTAATGCCATTTTGCTAATGTTTAATAAGGTCTTTGGGTGGAGGTGAGTGATAGATTATATGATCAAGTGAGAGAGTGATCGGATAAATCTGCTCATATTTCAAATAAGCAGACGAGCCTAATCTAGAGAGAAGTGTTAGCTCAGACAAAGCAACTTGCAAACACATCTTTCTTCTGAGGTCAGCTTGTCCAAAAGCAGCCTAGGTGCATTTGTGTGATGCACAGCGTGAGCTGGTAAGTCCTGAAGTAAATCAGCACCATGCCAATAAAGATGGGCATCTCAAAGATCTCTTTCTAGAATTGAAAGTACCCAGGAGTGTAGACACCCACAGAAAGTTAGTTCTCCAGAGAATCAGTTTGGGTTCAGTAGGCTTTAAGATTTTGAGTCAGAGTTAGTGCTTTTCAGTCACAGGCTGATAGTGTCTTTATGCTCAGCATGGTGCAGTTGGATCAGGTGTAATATTGGGAACAGACGGAGGCAGCTCATGCCCTTCATTAAACATCATCTGAATCTTTATACAGAGCTTGAAATGCTCAAGAGTGCATTGCAAATAGGTGTGAATATTTTCACATGGCCTACCCTGAGAACTGAAATGGAGCTAAATTCATGCTGGACTACAGTTTACTCAGTGGAGCCTGACAAATGTGCCTGCTCTGTACTTTTCAAGTGTATCCTGTGGTACCTGTATTATGGAGACTTTTCCATTTTCCTGAGCATCCCAGTCCTTTGGTTAACTCAGATAATGGAAAACTATCTGTTTTATAGAAGATGTACCAGAAGCAACATGGTTCTTGTAGCTCCAAACTGCATAGTAATAAAAGTTTTTGTATGTCTTTATTTTTCAGCAATGTGTTTTTATTATAACAATGTGTTTTTTATTAATATGTGAAGCATGGCTGTAATGCTTGTATTTAGGCAAGCTTATACTTCCTATTGTCTATATTTAACACTTTCTGAAATTTTTCCCCAATTTTTAAAATCTATTTATATTACTTCCCGCTAAGCAGCATTTGGGCTAATACTGCTAGGAAGTCAAAACAGACATTTAACTTAATGTGTTGGTATATGGGACATAATAAGGGGAAAAACAAATACTCAGAATTAAGGACAAGATATGAGCACAAGCTGAATAAGGTTTTACTCCTAAGTCCATAAAGTAAATATATTTTTTGTTAAGCTTTATGAAATAATTTGTAGTATAAAATATGCTAAGTTTCTTCTGCATATGACAGTAGTAGTGCTATTTCAAAATTTAATAACCGTGTTTACAGTAGTTGTGACGATGCTGTTCTGTGCTTTGCACAACTAAAACCAGTGT
This sequence comes from Tinamus guttatus, assembly GCF_059628265.1. Taxonomy (NCBI): domain Eukaryota; kingdom Metazoa; phylum Chordata; class Aves; order Tinamiformes; family Tinamidae; genus Tinamus; species Tinamus guttatus. The sequence goes on along the minus strand of NW_028288554.1, from coordinate 37,161 downwards.
ATGGTATTACTTCCCGCTCTCTGCAGTCCCACTCAAGCAATAAGAAGGAAGGAAAATAATCTCTAGTCCAAAATAAATTTATATTGCAATGTAGGCAATTCAGATTATTGTTTTGAATTGGTGGTGGATGTTATAGGTTTTTTATTGAATTTATTTGCATAAAGAAGTACATATACATATTTTCATAGAAAATAATGTAAGCTTTTTCATACCATTTTTAGGTCACAGGCAAGAAGTGCTGGTAGTGTCTTGGTCCTTGTGTCATGATTATATTTTGGCAGCAGGAAGGTAAATATATTTCTAAACTGTTATAAGCAATAATGTTCTTTAGGGAAATTTTAGATATTTTTAGTGATACAAGTATGGACTTGAATTGGCAGCACTGAGGTACTGACAAGGTAGTGAGGGAAAATTGGCTAGTACTGCTAAAAAGCATCTTCCAACTATTATTGCGCTAATCTAACTTAGAATACACAGGAAAAAAAGTATAGTTAGAAGACTGCTTATCTAAGCAGTTTGATAGGGTGTATGTTCCAGCTGTAGATCAAAGCAAGCAAGCATTGGCTTAGTGTGCAGGCAGTGGTCTTTCAGTGTGAATTGACCAAGTTGGCTATTTTATTCTACTTAAGAACATGCACATTTGCAGATGAACCCAATTGAATCCCTCTATAGTATGTAATGAGCAATATGTGCCAAGTCAGCTGTATATACCAGCTATTTATGGCTATACATTTTTATATGAAGTGATCTATGGAGATTGTCATGCTTTTTGACACCAAAAGTTAAATTATTTAGTTATACCCTATATAAATGCATATACAGAATAGCAATTCCATAGATATCTGAAACACCTTCTTTTTCTTTATTTTCTGCCCACAATGGATGAGTGAATGGTTTGTGCTATACACATGATGGGCTTCATCTGTTGACTATTGGTACAGATGATCAGATGAGACTCTGGAACAGTTCCATTGGAGAGAATACATTAGTAAGTTTTCAGGTATCTTTGGTTATGTTTTTATTTGCATTTAATTTTCAATGATTGCCAATAGTTTGTGCAACCCTGGATATTCATTTATTGTCATTAGAATCATAGAATCGTTAAGGTTGGAAAGGACCTCTAGAGATCTAGTCCAACCCCCCTGCACACGCAGGGTCACCTAGAGCACGTGGCACAGGATTGCATCCAATATCATTAAGGATATTGCTGATTTATCTCAGTTCGTTAAGGATTTTTTAGGCATTTCTTTGTTCAGGATTTTTTTCCTTATTTTTTGCTTGTTCAAAAAGAATAGATCATGAAATGTTCTAAAAATAGAACATGGGGGCAGGATCTCTTTAGTGCTCTTTTATTTCCTGCTGATTAGTTTCAGAACACATCAAAAAGTATCCCCTATAGACATTTAAATGAAGGGACTTTTCTATCTTACTATTTATATTTGCTAGCTTCTTCTCAGCACTTCATAAACAGACATCTTTCTGTCTCCGAATCACTATCATCAAAGTAGATAATACAGTTTGTTCACACTCCTACTACCAGCTGGATCAATGTCTTTTGTTTTTCTGTACACGATAGTTCCTTGACTTGTTTCATAGGCTCTCGCACCACTTTCTTAATTGGGATTGAATAGCTTGATCCCATCTTGCTAGTTTAGATCCTGAATTGTACAGTCCAGTGTACTGTATTTTTGTACACCCCACAGATACATTGTTTAAAATAATTAAGTCATTGGCAGTAAAATAAATGCATTTGCAGGTAATACAAGTTTACTCCCATAGTCAGTCCTTCTTATTATCTTCATAGGGTTTTTCCTTCTCTGTACTAGTAGCACTTTCCCCTTCTCTCTTGCTGATCCCACAAACGTAAAGGAATCCGCACAACCAACTGGGGATTGTTAAATCTGCAGCCACCTTGGGGGAAGAGAAATACACAGTTCATTTAAAAATAAAATAAAATTTAAAATAAATAAAATTTAAAAAAGCTTTATCTGTTTGCCTGTCTCACTTTTGCTACCCTGAATTTCCTGTCCCCATCCAATTTCCTACAGCTGCTTTCCCTATCCAAATAATCCACTATCTTTACCTTTTTTAATTCCTGGTTAGAACAGGAATAATTTCAAAGAACTAGAAATTAATGGCTGCCTAGCTTTTCTCAGCAGAGAGAGAACTATAAAACAACAGATAAGCATCTAAGTGCTTTTCTGTGAAGTATCTTTGAGTATGTGATATCTGTGTGATGTTTGGCTTGTTCTATTGGGGGGTGGAGAATATACAAACAAAATTAAGGGCAAGTGTCCATAGTGAATATAGATAAACTCCACCTGTACTCCTGTATTTGCTGAAATCTTTGCTGAAAGCTTTGTGAACCTTTCTCCATCCCATAGCTATACAAGTTGTCTGTTTCTTTATTATTATTATTATTTCTTTTTTATTTGGAATGCTGAAATGAGAGAATTTTCGCTTTGAGAAAGATCTAAAAAATAGCTGCTATCGATTGATTCTAGCCGGGAAGTATCCTTGTTTCTCCCAATTGCGTTAGAATATGTTTTGTTTTTCAGCAGAATGCCAGCTGAATTATGACTTAACGACTCTGTCCAAGATCTTACAAGACATGGGTGTGGAGAGTGTACAAAATATCTGTAATACCAATCTGAACATTAAAGAAAACACTTAAGTCTTAAAATTTAGCTATGGATAATAGAGGTCATGTTTGCTATCTTTATTTTTTTTTGACAATTTTTGTAAATTTTGTCAATTAAACTCAGTTAAAAATTACATTCCTTCTTCATTTTAGGGTTTAGAAATAGAAACATATGATTAAATATTACAGGAAAACACACTCACTGAACATACTGCAAGGCTTAATCCTAATCTAAGATAGTTTGCTACTCTATTTTTTTCCCATTTTTGCATTCTAGAGCTATATTTATGACTCCATTGTAGTTTTATTTTTATTTGCCTTCCATAAGTCAGTCTGTTCTGTATAGAATTCTGAAAGTTGCTGCTTGGAATTTGCAATTTTTTAAACACTTGTGGGATAATTTGTTAGTCATGGACTTGAATATTCATCCCCTATTGAGAGGTGATTTTAATTGCAATTACAGAGTATTTTAAAAACTTACATAAACAGAATCCTCTTGTATCTGTTTTGAATTGAACTTTTCCTGTGAGGGTGACAGAGCCCTGGAACAGGCTGCCCAGAGAGGTTGTGGAGTCTCCTTCTCTGGAGATCTTCCAAACCCGCCTGGATGCCACCCTGTGCCATGTGCTCTAGGTGTCTCTGCTGGAGCAGGGGGGTTGGGCTAGATGATCTCTAGAGGTCTCTTCCAACCTCAACCATTCTGGGATTCTGTGAAGCCCCAGGAAGGCCATGTCACGAGCAACCGGCCGGTGCGTAGCTCTTGGGTGCTGCATGGCACTGCACTGAGCTGCAGTGTCTGTGGGTGGGAAGCGTGAGGGCCATGTCACACCAAGGCCCACGATGGTGAGTGCCCTGGCAGCAGCCACCCTGTAGCTGTCCTGTAGGACACAAGTGGAGATGTTCACAACAAGGGAGAAGGTGTTTTGTGTGCTGAAATTGTAATACTTTGTTTCAATTAAGTTTGTATAGTGGTAAGATACACTGTTCACACAAATGCACTTCTGACTTCTTATAGAGGACCTAACTAGACTGTTATATGCATTGGAAATATTTCCTAGCATGTTTGGGATTTTTCCAATTTTCAACTTCTGTGAGCTTTCAGTCTAGGACTTGTCCAGACCTTGAAATATACTGACAAGAGTGATAAGCTGTAATTTTTTTTTTTTTTTTTTTTATTTGCAAGGCTTCCCATGCAACTCACAAGCCAGGATCCTGTTTAGCTGTGTAGCTTCTTATCTCACAGCTGTACTTGCAGGGAACAATATTGAATTTCTCAGCAGTGATGAACTCCAAGATTTAGCAGTAGAAGACAGGCATTTTAATATATTTAACATGTCACTCCTGATTAGTGCATTAGAAATAATTTAGGAAGCAATAGCCATGCTTTATTTTTAATCCCTTTGGTTTTGCCATTTATTTATGACATCCTTCTGCTTGCCCTTGAGTCCTTTTTATACTGCCTATTGCTCTTCTGCTGCTTCTTGCTAACTCAGGAGGGAGAGGCACAGAATTGTTGTCTGCATTGCTGGTGCTCTTCCTCTCTTCCTGCTTCCAAGAGCAAGGGATGACATGCTGAGAACCCCCTGAGGGCTTGTTCTGGTGCTGGCTGGACTGGTGCTGCTTTTCTTTGCTATCTAAACAGTGTATATACTTCAGAAATACAACCTTCTGCAATACTGATCAGCTTGCATAAAGGGCCCATTAAGAGTAAGAAGGAAGTTCTTTCCAGTCTGTGGAATGAGCAAGTCTTAGAGTAAAATGGTTGGATTGTTGGTACTTTATTTTTGAGATGAATGCACATAATATAAGCCAGACTGGGGCCACTATCTCACTTTATCCTTACCACTGAAATGGTTAATAAAGCAGTGTGATTAGGCCTATACCCATTGCCAGCTACAAAAAACATTGTTACCTTGTTGCTTTTTGTAGTTTAGCTTAATGGGAAATAACTTATCTACTGCTATCTGAAAACTGATATTTTGAAATAATGTATAAACTTGTGTGTGTGATACTTTAAGGAGAACACACTAGAAAAATGTAAATGCTGTGCCTTAAAATAAAAGGGGGCTCTTTAGAACTTTAGATTTAATATTTTCAGTTGCTGGAACTTTCAGAAAACAAGCTATGTCTTGCTTAAAACTATATGTATACTATTGTGCATATCTGGTTCTCTTAATAATTTCAATATTTGAGAGGAAAATGGCTATGTGGGACCATCGAGGAAAATGTTTAAGCTGGAATTCCTGAACTAATCATGATTTCAGTAGTAGTTGTGGTTCATCAAAGTGCATCTGGCCTCAAAGGTCAATGCAAATTCCATCTTTAAATGTGGAGCTGCTGCAGATATAGGCAGATCTTCCCCCCTCCCCTGATTCTCAAATTTTATATTAATGAGCTTTAATGAACAGAAAACCCTTTTTCTCAATGAACATTTCTATTTGGAAATCCCAAGAGTTATGTTAAAAGGGGAAGCTTAACATGAATTTTATTGGATACTAATGAAAAAAAACATAAATGTCCTTTTTATGTAAAGTTGCTAAACTAATTTTAGTTAATAACTAATTGCTTAATCTTTCAATGTACAAATGAACTATGGGAAAGTGTGTAATGAAAGTAGAAAAAGGCTCACGTTCACCATCTATTGGGGCTGCAATCCAGAGTTTGCTTTTGTACCGTATGGGAGCACCATTGCTGTTTACACAATTTTTTCAGGAGAACTGATAACTAGGCTTAGAAGGCATTATAGTACTGTTGATTGCTGTGTATTTCAACCTAATTTTCAGGTGAGTTAAATATTTGCGAATTCCTGGAAATGGGTGTGTGTCTTGTCTCTACCTTGTCTTTTCAAATATTTGGGAAAGTGAGCAACCCTGCAGTGTCAGCATCAGTATTATACCATGCGCCAGAATTATCTGACTGTTGTTATCACTCATCTGCGTGCACATACACAGGACTTGTGGGCATGTACCCAAGGGCTCACTCGGAACAGTTGAAGGCTTGCTGGCAACTTATCTGCATTTATTTATCCACTGTGATTTCTGAGCTTCTTTCAGAGCCTCCAGTCGTGTTTTGCGTTCTCCATGGTGCTCACTTCCCTTTTTCTTTAAACATCCTTGCATTTGTTGGTATAAAATTTTTCCTCTTTGGTAGGGTTTAGGTTACTATATTGCAAGTATGTCAACACCAAAGATATTGCTAGTGTTAACATGATTGGCTTATGTTCACACATGGATTTCCAAACAGCTGATTCTGTCTTGAGATGATTAAACACTTTCATCAGTCTTCATATAATTGTACTAAAAACACTGATACCCAATTAAAAGACCCTTTTTTTGAGAATGCAGGTAGCTGTAAAATTTCTCTCTTATGTTTGCAAGCAGTGCTAAAATGTGGTATAAATTTATTTATAGCGGTGCAAGTATATTTTTAAGATAAACTCGTTCTAAATATTTTGCCTGACAGAGCTTGCTTTACTGTAAATTGTGTTAACTAGTGTTGTTTATTTTCCTAAAATAGTAATTCTTCACTAATTGAAGAACTTAATTCAAAATGTTCAGAATCTTTTTAATCACCTTTTCTGTTTTCTTGTCTGGAATTAAAGAAATGCCAGTCAGTCCAATAGTAGCTGTATCATTCCACTTCCCCTCCCCCCCTGAATGGTACATTAACTCACTTGGAGCTCTATTCCAATAAGTTTTGAATATATCTAACTTGAGCAGGTCAGAAGTTTCCTCAGACATCTCTTCTAAGATGCTGATGCAAATTATTCATCTGCTGGTGAAATCAATAGCTGCACCAATGCAGGCTTTTTAGCACCTTTTCAACTTATTAGCACATTACCTTCATATGAAACAAGATCTACATCTGACTGCTCTACATAGTTTTTACCATTTCCATCTAGTTGTAGTCTCTGTCATTTTCAGTTTTTTTCTTCATATTAATACTCCTCTAGGCTCTTTTGCTGCCTTTAACCCTGCTGAATGATTTTTCCTACCACACCCCCAAATCTGGTCTTTATTTCTTATTATTTATTTTTCATCTCAAAACCTCTGAGTTAAATTTATTGCTCCTAGTTATTGTTTTTTTTTCTATTTATTACCCATATTTTATTCACTATTTTTGTTTCATCTCATGGTTGAAACAGGTTTTAAAACCTTGTGTACCAATTTGCTGTTTGAGGTGTCAAGTGCCATCTTTTCGCTCAGAAGCATATAATAGCTACGACCCCTGGTACCCAAGCAATTGGCTGTTTGCAAGCTAGTGATTTCAGTCTTTATTAGGTTGAAATTAGTTAGCATTCTTAGATGACTTATCTTTTGTGTTTGAGTTGCCCTGTGTAGCTACAAGGTAGTGTGAGAGTTACATGCATGTGTGTGTATATATCCTTTTGAGATTCCGGGAATACAGCCATAAAATTGACTATATTATTGTTGGCCTAAATTTTTCTTATTTAAGTTCTCCATGAAGTTAATGAGATGTTAAGATGCTTAAGTAATAAGAGCTGCAGAATATTGCCCATTAAGAAGGGAAGTTAATAAGAGGTGGAGAATTCCAAGGGTGGTACAGAAGCAGAAATTCTCACCGTGAAATCTTCCAGGAGAATTTTACTGTTGAATCCAATATGCTAGATACCAATGTGCTGTGTTAACCATTTAAAATAAGTAAACAAGACCTGTGTTTCCCTTTGAGATACAGAACGAAGTAAATAACTAATAGTTAATTAATATTTTTTCTTCATTATTAGTAGTGCATCAGGATCAATTTTTTAATGTCCTTTTATGTTCTGGAAATATAAATGAAAAGTACAAAGTTATCTGGCAAACCTACCCATCTGTAACAATCCAGTTGTAGGTTAAAAAAATGACAAAAATTAAAACATAAATTCAGCCTTACTTGAAATCTTTCCTCAGAAATTCAAAATACAGCATCGAAATATTATGCTATACTGTACCATAAATGTGCCTGAAACTTTATGCATTGACTCTTCTTTTGACTGACCTAAGGTCTTAGTAACTGTTTCAAATAGTAATAATTATAAATACTAGTCAACATGGTCTAGATTAATTGAAGATATTGCAGTCCCAGGATCAGAAGAGAGACAAGCAGTAATAAAGACTAATCGAAATATGCTGATTTCCCAATGGCATTGTTCACTGGGGTGGGACGTAGTGCTAGTTTTCCAAGTTCCAGTGATTTGTGTGTCTTGTAAAAGACAGGATGCTGCAGCAGAAGTGATGGCTGACCTATACCTTGGTATAAATTTGTCCTGTCCTGTTCTGTTCTTTTAAGCGAGATAAGTAGGATGCTCATCTCAGAAATTTTGAACACCAATCCTGTTTTAGGCATGAATAACTTCATTCCCGGGAGTGGTTACTCAGAAGTCATTTATATCAGTTTACTTGGCTAAGGTTACCCATATAAGTGGGTATTTATAGATACTGGTTAACTTAATAGTTAATAATTAAGTTTCTGTACCAACTCTGAGTGATTCATGCTTTTCGGGGAGTTAAATATACCTAGCACAAAATAAAACTTTCTGTAAAGACAGAACTGTAATAATGATTTATATTGAATCAACTTAATAAAATCTTTTTGGAGACATGCACCGAGTTGTTAGGTTAAATGTAGGAGCCAACAAGCTTTTAGAAGACTTTTTCCACTGTCAGCTTGGGTACAGAGGAGAATACCATGCTTGCTTCACTCAAGTAATTTAACTCTATGGTAGTTTTCATCTTAATTGTTGTCAGACATTTTATATAATAAGCAGGAGTTTAATTAAAGATTCAAGGCATATGAAAATGTCTTCATACACATTCAAGTGAGTAGCAGTTTGGGAAACAGGAGCATTATTAGTGCAAAATTTACTGCAAAGGTGGTGCAGTATTTCTGAACAGCAGAATTTCTTCAGTTTAGAGAGCCAGAGAAACCTGTATTTCCTTTAATAAAGAGCAAAGAAAACTGAGCTGTATTTGATGGGTAGCTGTTTGGTGCAGACACTGTTGGCTTGCACCTGTTTACAGGGTGCCCAGCACAATGGGATACCACTCCTTAGTCATTAGTATAATAAATAGGATTATTTATATTAACAGTAATAAATTGATGCCTTCCCAACAGGATGCAGGCATCAAGTTGTTCCTTGTTTGTTCTTTTCCTTGCCTAGGCATACTTATACCATGTTTACTCCTTTGCTCCATATTTATGCACTCTTCTAACCGATGTCTTATTGGACGTTTTTGTGTAGATTCATATTTTTAATTTTAGTAGAAAAAACTTTTCCTTCTTTTTTTTGTTGATCCTAAATAAAATTATCTTTTAAGCTTACTGGCTTTTAAATAGTTACTACTATTTAAAATAGCTAGTAGTAGCTATTTAAAATCTTACTAGCTTTTAACTTTTCAGGAGACACATAAGAGGGAAAGAAAAAAAGGTATGTTTAAGCAATATAATTCATTTAAATGCAAGTAGTTTTGATGTCCAGCCTGGAGGAAATCTCATGAAGTGTTTGTTTCTCTAGTATGTTTTAAAAATATACTGTTTTTTATTATTATATTACAAATTAGGAATTATGTATGTGTCCTTATTTACACAAAAAAAACCATACAATTTATTTGCCAGCATTACTTCTATTTCAATATTTATTCAGTAAATTTGTATAGTAGACCTTTTTTTTGACTTGTTTTTTTAAAGGAGCTTTATAGTGGTAGCAAAAATTGCAATATCATTGTTTGGATACTTGCCCTTCGAGAGCTACTTCCTGAGAAGGTAACTAATAGTTTATCCAGTTGAAATGTACTCTTTGTGGGTGTTATACTTGCAAGAAAGTCATTATATATGAGGTGGATTTTCATCTTCAAAATTTGTAACAATGCTGATTGACTGGAAAATCATCTATATGTTTTTTTTTTTTTCTCTGCAACCTCTTGATTCTTCTGGGGCTTGGGAGGAGGCTTTTTTTTTCTCCTTTTTTTCCTTCTTTTTTTTTCTCTTGTGTATGTGTGTAGTGATCTAGAAAAATCTCTTGTACACTTGCAGTTTCTCTTCCAGTTGTAGTTCTTGTTATTTGACTGTCAGTCTTTCAACTTCTACTTTAGCTTCCTTAAATTCCATGCTGCTTTCTGTAGTTTATGCTCATTTGGAAGTGAAAAATGTCAAAGAAAAATTGCATTTTGATTTGTTGAGGAATATAATTGTCTGCTAAACCGTAAGATTAAGGATGTTACAATTCATATCCAAATACCTTTGAAACACAAATATAATAAAGAATATAGAGTTTGAGAGAAAACGTGTGCTGTTACAGGACAGATCATAATAGCACTGTTTTACGTAGGATAACAAGTTTTTCCTCTTTCTATTAGGACTGGGCAGCAAAAACTTAAATAAACAATAGGAAGGAGAAAAAATAGATTTTAAGGGACTGAAGCCATTTGCAAAGTAAGAGTCCAGCAACTTTTACAGCTGTTTAATAAAAATAAAAAAAATAAAAAAAAATCAGGAGATACTAATATTTTGAATTGTATCATACAAAAAAGACTTTTCTAACATTTCAGAAGTGTTCTCTTTTGAAAAAGATAAAAATGATAATAAAACATTTTGCTCTGTTTTGAAACAGAGTTTATAAAAAAAAAAAAAAAAAAAAAAAAAAGAAAAACTACTTTACACATAAAGAAAAAAGTAGTTTCAAAGTTTAGAAAGTTTAGATAACATGAAATCAAAATGTGTTCAGATGACCCGAAATGAATGTTTGTTCTTTTAAAATTAGTTTTTTGAGTGGTTTTTTTTTTTCAGTATAAGCTTTTTTTTTTTTTTTTTTTTTTTTTGTCTGGTGTTGGAGGGAGGAAAGCCACCCCACTCTGATGATCCTTGCTCCCTAGGTTTGCCCTTGTGGTGCCTAGCTGTATATACTGCTGTTCAGCCAACTGTTAAGCTCCTGCTGCTGCTGACAGGCATACCTGGCACTGCCCCTGAGAGCAGCAGCTCTGCTCTCTGCAGGCCACTGGTTCCTATTTTCTCCCATGACTAGAGTTGGCACTTGTGTGTCTGCATGGCAAGAATCTGGACCAGAAGTAAAGAAGTAAACAAGCCAAAAAAAAAAATAGTAGTGAAGAGTGTTCCTGAGGGTTAATCTGGGCTTTTCAGTGCACAACTTGGCTGCACAAGCCCCTGAGCTGATAAAAGGTGAGGTGGAAACTGGTTAAATGCAGGCTGAGGCTGCTTCTTGAGACTGAAGTTGCAGTGCTCAGTAATGCTGGAATAATTAAATTATGTCTTAAGCAACTACAAGCAAACACAGGTTATAATATCTGTATGTTATATTTTACATTCAGACATTTGTAGAGCTTCCAGTTATGTCCCAGATGTTTTTGTCAAAATTGAAATTAAATAAAATACCGTGTCTTTTCATGGCTTATCCTTTTTCTAAAGGACAGAATGGTCAAAGAATTGATTACAAAAATACTGTATCTTAGACACAAACCAGCTTGTTTGCAGATAGTAGTTTAAGAAATACCTTTAGTATTGCGTTTGCTTACTTTGAATGTTTTAAATTACTTAGAGTTCTATTAAAGCAAACCTCAGTGTTTTCCCCCCCCCGCCTTCAGTCTCTTACTCAACAGCATTTAAATCCAGCATATGAGGATGCATAGAGCAACAGTGAGGATGAAGGCTGAATTTGTTGTGTGCTGATATAAAATTGGCGTTCAGGCAACTACGTTCAAGGACTTTATCTACAGAATCAGATAGTCAGGCTTATTGTGACTGGATTCCTCGTACAGCTGTATTAAAGCAGGTCTTTCAAAAATAGACTTTGACTTTTTTCCTGTCGTCGTCATCCTCACGTTTATTGCTTCATCTAAAAGATTAATATTTCATATCCATTAACTTTTACACTTACCCTTACACATTTCTATGTTTTATTCAGTGCTGAACAGTAGATGAAAGAAAACTAAAGACCCTTGTGACCTGTTAATAGTACATTGTTTCTGGTATCCCTAATACATAGAGAGATAATTCCTTCATTTCTGAGAGACCTGATGCAGAGGATTTTGCCTTAAGGAGGGCTTGCTCAGGGATACTTCCAGTTAATTTGCTGCAATGTTTGGATGGAGCAGACTGAGTCCTTTTGAGTGTTTATGTGCTGTGGGAACCTACATGGATTTATGTGCTTGTTCTTTTGTGTTTTATCAGTCTTGCCTGAATTTCTCCATGGATGAGATATTCAGTTCAGGAAGGGACAGATTAACTATCCAAGTATTTATATGGAATTCCTCATCAACTTGTATCTGAGTCTGTCCCAGAGAGTTAAAAATAGAAGTTAGCTTGATTAGGTTTTTGTTGCTCTTGTTAACGTGACTTTAAAGTCAATGCTCTATGTATGAATCTCATAAATACTTTCCTAGGCAGGGTGGAGAATTCATGGACAGAAACAGATTTGAGGTACAGTGCAAGACAATGCGTGGATCAAGTTTTATAGACTATAGTCCTTCAAAACTCTGCTTTCATCTGAATTTGTTATCCAAATGCACACTGTTTTGGTAGAGAGGAGTTTTGGGGATTTGCTGCCTAATCTCAATCACTGTTTGTGCCTCAGCAGCCATTTACTCACTAATCTGAGAGCTAAATCAGAAGTTCACATTGAATTGAGATGCAGCACTTTGGGGGGAGGAGGGGGGAGAAGGGAAATGGAGTGCTTCAAACAGTAATATACAGTTCCTGGAAGTGAAGTAAAATTATAAATATAATAATTTAATACTTATATAGTGTATAGATATGATGAGTGTGCATTTTTGAATTAATTCACTGTGCTTTTGTATTTTAGTATCTGTATGAAATATAGACTGTCACTTTCTCTATCAGTTTAGATCCCAGCGGTGTCCACAGGAATAAGACATGGTTGGTGGGGGGCACATCGAGGTAACATTTTTATTAGGCAAGTTTCATATGTAGTTTGTATGTCCAAGGAGAGACCAAAACTTTTACTTGTGCTATTAAATGGATTGTTGCAGGGTAGAAGACTTGGAGAAGTTAGAGCTGAAGATAGTTTAAGGACCAGCCTGACCCTGACTTTTTATGGTAATAGGGGAAAAAATAACTTAATTTCTACTTTTTAAAGTGATAATTTTTATTGCCAATGGTGGTTTGGTTGTTTTTTTCCTATCTAAAACAGGAAAAATAGGAAAAAATCAAGTAAGAAAGTATGTTTTGATTTTATCTTTCAAAAGACATCTGTTATTAGGGATGACTTTTTTGCATATTACTCATGCATATATTTTGAACATGCTTAACATAGCATGTTAGGTATTTGAATTTCTCAAATATTGCTCCATAAATCCGATGAGAACAAATTATCAAAGAATGAATGCATTATTTTCCCAACAATTTTCAGGGATCAGTTTCTCATCTGCAGTATGCTTGCAAATGGTGTTGTTACAGAGAACACACTTATAGTGTTTTTTTTTCCTTAGAGTGAAAAAAGGTCGTTTTTCTTAGGTTTAAATGGAACCACCTGTGTTGCGATTTGTGCCCAATACCTCTTGTCTCCAAACTGGTTACCAATGGGAAGAGTGTGTCTGTTGTCTTTACTCCACCTCATCACCCCATCCGTCTGTATTGGAGATAGAAATTTCTATGATCTGTAGAGTCATAAAAATCTCCTGTGAGAAGAAGAGGCCAGACCTTGGGAAAGAAGTTGTTTGCCTGCTTAGGCTGAGCGATAAGGAGCACGGATGCAGCTGCTCAGCCCAGTTCACAGGCAGCCCCCCTAGAAACCTGTTGAAGCCAGCTGCTCGACCGGGCTTGTAGCCAACTTAACTGCAGATGTCCTCCTGCAGATGTCCGGGCCAAACACCCGGAAATGAGGAAGAGGAGGAGGAAGGCAGGACCCTCGAATTGAGGGCTGGGACCCCTGACTGGTATGCGCGCCTGCGCACCTGGGGGGGGAGAGTTGTGCAACTAGAGGCGGAGTTTGTCCACCCCCCGGCCTGCCTCCTGGGTTGTACTGACCCTATGTGCCAGGATGCACCGGGCATAGAGAGCACAGTGGAGAGAGTGGGGGGGAAGGAGAAACCCCTAACACTGAGGCCTATGCTGTCTCTGCGGGAGCTGGTCAGCAACTCTCTCTCTCTCTCTCTCTCTCTGATCTGCCAGCTCAAGAGCATGTTTGGGTCCAGTATCCCGCCAGCAGGTATCACCTCGTGAGTAGTTATCCATACTTTGCTTCTTTTATGTGCTTTCACCTGAATAAATGCTCGATGTAGTCACCTCATTCTGGCGTGATTATTGCTGAATCCTGAGCCCATCCAGAACATAACTGATGACGAGGATGGGATTCGGCAATTAAACAGTGGAACTCGCTAGTAGGGTTGCATAGCTAGGTGAAGTGGTGCCGTTTGATAGAAATCGTGTTTGTGCTGTTTGTGTTTGTGGTCTTTATTGTGTGTGCGACATGCAGTGGTTCTTTTTTGGGAGAGCTGCAGGCAGCACTGGTGACCACAGGGAGGCTGCACCTCCAAGGGAGCGCCGTAAATGGGGCCAGAACCATGGAATGCTCTGTGGAACTATGGATCCAGAAGGACCCCATGGCAGTGTTACAGTATTTGGGGTCAGTTTGTAGAGACTGACTTGGTCCGACCGAAACATGCCAGTCGGATGGGAGGTGCCCTGCTGTGCGCATATAAGATTTTAGTGGGGCAGCTAAAGAATGCTTAAGGTTGGAAGGGACCTCTAGCCTGCTGCCTCATGGTCAACTTGTCGTCCACCATGACACCCAGGTCTTTCTCTGCAGAGCTGCTCTCCAGAAAGTTGGTCCCCAGCCTGTACTGGTATCTGGGGTTATTTCTTCCCAGGTGCAGGACCTTGCACTTGGCCTTGTTGAATTGCATGAGGTTTTTCACCGCCCAGTTGTCCAGTCTGTCCAGGTCCCTCTGGATGGCAGCGCAGCCCTCTGGGGTATCACCAGCAAACTTGCTGAGGGAGCACTCTGTGCCTTCATCCAGGTCATTGATGAATAAAATGAACAGGACTGGACCAAGGACTGACCCCTGGGGGACCCCGCTAGCTACAGGCCTCCAACTAGACTCGGCACCGCTGATCACCACCCTCTGAACTCTGCCATCCAGCCAGTTCCTAATCCACCTCACTGTGCACTCATCTATCCCATACTTCGGGAGGTTGCCCAGGAGGATGTTGTGAGGGACGGTGTCAAAAGCCTTGGTGAAGTCGAGATAGACAACATCCACTGCTCTCCCCTCATCTATCAAGCTGGTCATTCCATCATAGGAGGTCATAAAAGAGGAACCGGAGAGGAATCGGCTCCTCCAAGAGCAGTTACAGGCAGTCTGAGCCACCTAGGTGGTGCAGAGGCAGGCTCCGCTGGAGATGAATGATCAGACGGAGCTCCTGGAGGAGAAATGCGCTAAGTTGGTGACACAGTACGCAATACGAGTGGTAAAGAACAGGAGAGGGAGAAAACTGGGGCAGAAGGGGAACCAGATGCGGACTATTATCACCGACCCTGACTGGGACCCGGAAACTTGGGATGGGGATATTTGTGAATCAGATGAGGAAGTCCCTGCACCAGAGGAGAAGGGCCCATCGCAGGACAAACCAAAAAGGCCAGCTGCCCTGGTAATACGAAGGAAAGCTGTGCTGCTAGGGCCAGGACAAGTGGTGCAACAGGATGAACTAACCGATTTCACCCCTGAAGATATTAAAAATCTGTTGAGCAAATGCAAACAACAACCCGGGGAGAAACCACAGTCCTGGTTGGTAAGAGTAATGGAAGAAGGAGCTGATTCAGTGATAATTGACAATGTTGATGCCTTGAGGTTTTGGGGGTTAACTAATGACAGGTATGTACAGTCCGCCCTGCGAAGAGTGGACGGAAGCGGCAAGAGTCTTATTGCTGTGGTAGCCGAGGGTCTCGCTTACCGCCACACTAATGATGGCGATTGGCCCCCCCATCCAACTCCTCCTGGGTAACTATAAGACAAGCATGCCAGATGCTTAAGGCAGAGGCCATGAAAAGTGCTATAGAATTGGGAAGTCGGGAGCTTTATCTACAACAGCCCTTGTTACCTGCGATGCGGAATAAGTTGTTGGAGGGATGCCCAGGAGCGTGGCGCCCCTATCTAATTCCAGTTCTGATGTCAGAACAAGGAAACCCTATTGAGAACGTAATTGAAAAGTTGCAACAGATAGGGGACCTTCCAGGATTGGCGTTAGAGGTGGATGGAAAAGGCGGCAGTGAGAAAAGAGGTCTGAGTGGGAATGCAGGGTCGGAATGCGGGGAGCGAGCTCGACTCTTCCGTCTGCTTTTACAGAAGGACTTTGATAGACAGGAAATTGATGGGAAACCAACAGAAGTATTATGCCAACTAACACACTAATATAATGTCCATGCGGCCTAGGTGGCCAAGCAATGCTCAGGAATAATGTCCGAGGCTGATAGATCACAGGTGTTGCACCCGTGGGAGGATGTAGAGCAGATAGTGTTACGATTCAGACCGAAGGAAGAACTGGAACCAGTTTTTCCCCCTCAGGAGGGGCTCGGACGTCCAAACAATAATAGGGGGGTGGCCAAGCTCCACTGTCCGAAGGGTTCCAATGTAACATCGCTTGCTGAGATGATTGACCGTTCATTACATGTGCCATTTATTGTTCGGAACAAAATAGACAAATGGTTTGTGCCTTGGTGGATACGGGAGCAGAGGTCATAATAGTGCACGGGAACCCAGAAAAGCACAAGGGGGAAGTTAATCCCTGTTTGGGGTTTGAGTGACCAGCCTGTCAAGGGAAAACTTGTGACTGACTGCCATCAAGCTATACACTGGACTTTTGAAGCTGCTGGGGTGCTGCGACCAGGGAAGGTCCAGATGATCCAGTCAATCACAGGGCTCGATGATAGAGGGTTGACCAAAGAGTGGATGCCCCTTACCGTGATGAGAGGGATACCCCGTGTGAATCATGTAGTAGCCACCTCGACTGTAGCAGATGAATCTGGAGTGAACTCTAGTCTCTTCCCTAGTAGGGATGGGTTAGTATTCAACCCTAAGGGGGAACTTGAATGCGAGCCTGGGGGAATCCCCTGGCTACACCCAGATGCTCGCATACCTGGTGCCCCTAATGCAGAGGTTTTGTGGCTCATTTATTTACTCCACGACGTGCCACCAGATACCTGCTCTTGCTAAACCCCAGTCAGGGTATAGAGAAAGATTTGATACTGGGCATCAAAAACTTGTCAGACTGAAAAGTTAAATTAGTTTCTCGACCGCTGGTAACTATTGTCCATGTGTACCAAGTTGCACCACCCGAAAGGCCATTCCAGGGATTTCCTGGGCGTAGGACGTGGTATGTTCCAGCAGGTACTCATGTCCCTGTAATGGCTGAAATAATAGCTGCTGATGATTCCCGGGTGGTAACCATTGCTATAGCCAGAGATCCAGAGTGGAAGAGGGTCCCCATGAATCACCTTAGATGACATTGACTCCTCGAGAACTAAGACAACTGCCCCTCCTCACCCACCCAGCCCCACAAATGGACCATATGTTCTGGGGGAGGAGGAGGATTAAGAGTTGTGCTCTGACCTGTATCCTTGCAGAGAGCCTAGGGACATAACTTCAATATAGAATACAAGAATGAAGCGACAGCCAAGCTCCAGTATGAGGGGCATGGAAGGACCGGTGACCCCATGTAGAGATCATTAGGTGTGCTGCAAGCACTGGGAATTGAACAAAATAACATGTCCCTTGCTCTTATTTGCACCCAGACCCAGACGTGGGTGCAGAGTATTGTTGCAGGTATATTGAGAGACGGAGACAACGGAGTCCCCACCGATACCTGAAAAAATCGTGTGGGACGTGGCCACAGAGAAAGAGCGAAAGAGCGACAGCTTCAAGCGTGATGGAGACCTGTGAACTTCACCCATGACCAGGGCCTCCGTGCAGTCATCACCTACGTACTGACCCTGGCAAATGTCACCATTTAGAAGGTTTATCTGTGCTCTACCTGCCTCCGCCCACCCACCCCTGAAGATGATGCCCTTAAAGCGAGCAATATTTCCTTTTGATACCAAAGAGGACGAATGCCATTATGGGATCAATCCACAGAGTAATAATAAAACCACATTAGCTTATGTAGTGAAAGGATGCATGTGTTCTAGAACCACATGTAAATACGTGCTAAGTAATGAAAGTTATAATCAGACTGTGTTCAATGACTCTAATATGTGTGCTTACAATGTAGTTATTATTAGAGGCTGTGATTTTGTGTGTTACCCATGTTTAATGAGAATCTGTGTGTGTGTGTGTGTGTGTGTGTTGTCATAATAGTGGCTTGCTACTGCATGAGGCAAGTGAGACACTACCTTGATGACCAGCTGAAAAGTCTGAGCGCCTCCTACCATAGTCACGGGCAAGACTGGGTTGGTCTCTGTGTTTGCCACCAAGAAGAAGCTCGAGCTCCGCTGTTGGCTGCAACCCTTTAGGCGTTGAGCGGTGGGGGACACATGCCATGCCAGACCTTGATGTGACTGATGGCCACCTCTGTCTCTGAGGGCCATCTAGGAGGTGAATGTAGGCCAAGCGGCCTGCTGCTGACACGAGTGACGGTTAGCGTAATTAACTTGTGACTGGGGTACACAGAACTTGCCTGAAAATTGCTTATGCTAACTTGCACGTAGGCCTGCTGGACTGCTTATGCCACCCTGCATAGTAGGGCAACTTACCATTTTACAAACCATGTTCAAAAAAAAGAGAGAGATGCAAGAACGTCATTGCTCAAAGGCACTGGCTCCAGGGATCGCGGCCGCGCAAGCATTGACCACACTACGCAGACTGGGATGCTGGCTAGCAAAATCCTGCAATGCTACGACAGCTTTGCCATCATTGTTGGTAGATGTGGACTCAGCTCGGTACGCAACGTCACTGCGACAGATATGCTTTTGCTTATGCATGGCCACAGGTGTGAGGAGGCAGGAGGCACGTGCTGCCTGACTCTAAGCGACCACGCTACATCTATGCATGCCGAGGTCCAGACGTTACAGGATCTGACTCATCAATTGAGAGTGGATGGTGATTGGACTCCATTTGGACGATGGTCGCGGGGTTGGCCATGGCTACAGAAACTGTTAATAGTGCTATTATTTCTATTTGCAATATTATTATCTGCTGTATTCCTTGCGTAATGATGCTGACACAAGCCATGGTTGAGGCTACTATGAAAACGTTATCTGTTCGGGTGCTTGGCTGCGATAGATTGACCTCTACAGATCACGGGGTGGCATGTGTTGGAGATGGAAATTTCTATGATCTGTAGAGTCATAAAAATTTTCTGTGGAAAGCAGAGGCCAGACCTTGAGAAAGAAGATGTTTGCCTGCCTAGGCTGAGTGATAAGGAGCAGGGATGCAGCTGCTTAGCCTGCTTCACAGGCAGCCCCCTCTGGAAACTTAACCGCAGACATTCTCCGAACTAGCTTTGGAGGCCAAACACCCAGAAATGAGGAAGAAGAGGAGGAAGGCAGGACCCTCGAATTGAGGGCCAGGGCCCCTGACTGGTATGCGCACCTGTGCACCCGGGCCAGGAGGGGGGAGGGGAAAAGTTGTGCAACTAGAGGCGGAGTTTGTCCGCCCTGCTCCCCGCCCCGCCTGCCTCCTGAGTCAGACTGACCCTATGTGCCAGGATGCACTGGGCATGGCATAGAGAGCACAGTGAGGAGAGAGGGAGGAGGAGAAACTCTTAACACTGAGGCCTACGCTGTCTCTGTGGGAGCCGGTCAGCAACTCTCTCTCTCTGATCTGCCAGCTGGAGAGGATGTTCGGGTCCAGTATCCCGCCAGTGGGTATCACCCCGTGAGTAGTTATCCATACTTTGCTTCTTTTATGTGCTTTCAGCTGAATAAACGCTCGATGTAGTCACCTTGTTTTGCGTGATTATTGCCGAATCCCAAGCCCATCCAGAACACTGTCCCACAAGGAAAAGACGCCTCCCCTTCAGATTTCTTTTCTCCAGGCTGAACAAGCTCAGCTCACTCAGCCTCTCCTTGTATGTCAGTTGCTCCTAGTCCTTAATCTTCTTGGTGGCTCTTTACTGAACCCACTGTATTAAGTCCTTGTTCCTCTTGTACTAGGGAGCCTGGAACTGGGCACACCACCACAGATGTCACACATGGGCTGAGTAGAGGAGAAGGCTTGCCTGCCTTGACGCGCTGGCAACTCTTCTTCATGCAATCCAGGTTCTTGGCCTTTGCTGCAAGTGTGCATTGCTGGTTCCTGATCACCTTGGTGTCCACCAGGATCCCCATGCCCTTCTCTGCAAAGCTACTTTCCAGCTGGTGGACCCCTAGCCTGTACTGATGTGTGGGGTTGCTCTCCCCCTCACAGAGGATTTTACATTTTCCTTTGCTGAACTTTATAAGATTCTTCTCTGCCCATCTGTCCTGCCTGTTGAGGACCCTCTGAATGGCAGGTATCTGGATGTCCACTCTTTTTGTATCATCTGCAAACTTGGTGAGGCTTTCAAAAGGCTTTCAATTAAAATTTTTCAAATCACGTTTAAAATTTTATGCAATTTAAAACAGCTACCAGCTTTGTTCTTTGTCCCAATTTGTAGATTCTACTTCTACCCAAATTCATACTTCTACCTTTCTCCCCATCCTTTTCTAAATGCTATTACTTTTAAAATTTTGGCTTAGTATAATCTGAATTAGTTATTTCCCCTTTAAAATCTTCTCCTCTGCTTCATCTTATGGCACTATGTGTAATGCTACCAGCCTCCCTGACTCAAAGCTGTAAGGTCTTCTCCACCAAAAGTACCCAGTGTTGAAATTTTACTGTTTCTTCCTATATAAAGTCTGGTCTAAAATTTTCTGTGCTCAGAGTTCACTATCTTTTATTCCCTCACCTCTCATCTTGATTGCTTTCTCTTTACTTACTCTCACCTTTCTATTTTACCACCTATTTAGTGAAAGGTACCACAAATTTAAGACATGTCTCGCATTAAGTTCTTGCTATCTTCTTTAACAGCTTTTGCTCTTATTCCCTCACTACATTACTACTTCTGTAAGCCCCTTTTCTTTACCTTGAATACCTTTCATAATTCTGACCTAGCCTATTTAAGTAATCTTTGTTCATTTACTCTTCCAACACATATCTCCACCCTTTTTACTACTTTACTCCAGGCTGATCTACCCAGCTTGTAACCTCTCATTCATATTAGATTTCAAGACCCACTTTTGTCATTACACCTTTAGAAAAAAAAAAAAAAACCTCACTCATTTTATGGTTACTTCTTAAATATTAATGAGGAGGGATTTCTGTATTATGTTTTCTGTATCGTGAATAATCTAGAAAATGGAGCACTGACCATAGCTGACAAACATTCTTGAGAAGATGAGCAAGTGATATACAGGTTATTATTGGAGACCATATAGCTCCAGGAGTCCCAATCCCCCAGAGCAGTGGAGTTGCTAGATGGTTCTGCACCATGTGAAATGGTACAGTGCTGTAGAAGAAGGCTGGAAACTGGTCACTTCTTGTAGGAAGTCCTGAACACTTGCAATTGAGGAACAGGTTTAGTGCCCTCCAGGCTGAGGAGGAGCTGGGCATGGCTTTTAGGGGAAGCAACTGGGCCAACAGGTTTCTGCTGTGCAGGAACACTCAGAGGAAGCTCTTGTCTAGAGAGGTTTGTTGCCTGCCAGAAGCTTGAATAGAAGATATTATGGAAAGACTGACAAGGCTTGTCCATGTGTTCGACTATTACCTTCTGTTGGTCTTCCATATGACACTAATGATACCAGGTGCAAATTGGAAACCATCAAACAAGATTTCAGAGATCTGGGGATGGTGATCAATTCTGCCAGTGAGGTGGAAGGATGGGAGGAAGAGTAGACAAATGTTCCAAGTTAACAACAGATTGTGCTGCTGGTATTGGCAACGGTTTTGGTTTCTATGACCGTGGAATCCTATTTGAAGATCGACAGTTGGGGAGAGAGATGGGATACACCTCACTAAGGTCATGTGTGTCTACCAAAAGGTTGGCCAGTCTGGTAAGGTGGGTTTTAACAGGAAAGATGGGGGAAGGGGAGAGTTACAGAAACAGGATAGTCAGCAAAATGTGGCTCAAGTTGGGATGCCTTCAGCAGGTGTATGTGGCATGTGACGTGCATAGGAGACATGACTATGGAGGATCCTCTTGCACTCCTGGGAAGCCTGTATCCTCCATCACCTCTCTGAAATGCCTGTACACCAATGCATACAGCATACGGAACAAGCAAAGAATTTGAGATGTGTGGGGTTGCAGGGCCACGATCTCACTGCAATTGTTACTGGAGAGACATGGTGTGATAGTTCACGTGACTGGAATACTGTCATTAATGGCTGCATTTTTTTTTTAGGAAAGATGGGTCAGGAAGGCAAGGTGGTGGAGTTGCTCTTTATGTAAGAGAGCAGCAGGAATGTATTAAGCCCTGCTTAGGGGTGGATGAAGAGCAAGTAAAGAGGATATGGGTAAGGATTAAAGGGCAGACTGAAAGGGGTGAAACTGTTGTGGGTTTTTGCTACAGGCCGCCTGATCATGATGAGAAAGTAGATGAGCATTTTCTACAGACAGCTGGAAATAGCTGTCTGTCCACAGTCACAGGCCCTGGTTTTCATGGGAGAGTTCAACTACCCTCATTATCTGCTGGAAAGACAACACAGCTAGGCACAAACAGTCCAGGAGGTTCCTGGAGAGCATTGATGGTTGTGGAGGTCCGCTTCAAGGACACTAGTACAGGATGCCTTGTTAGTAGATAATTAACCTCAAGGACAGCAGTACAGAATGTCTTATCAACAGATAAGGAACAAAGCAAGAAAAAGAAGAAAACAGCAACTGCACAGCTGGCGCGTGATCAAGAAGCTGATTGGATAATCTTGATGTAATCCTGTAGACTATTGTCTTATTTAGTAACTGCACTTCGCATGCTTTTAGGGACAGTATGGTATATAAGTTGTATTCCATGCTCAATAAAGGGTCTTTGGTTCATTATACCGGAGTCCGTTCCTTCGCAAGATGCAACAGATGGTGACTTTTTGACACAGGTAGTGGAGGAACCAATGAAGAGAAGTGTGCTGCTGGACTATATATACTAACACACAAGAAGGACTGGTAGGAGATGTGAAGGTTGGGTGCAGCCTTGGCTGCAGTGACTATGAGATAGTGAAGTTCAAGGTCCTGCAAGGAGGAAGCAGGGAAATAATTAGGATTGCAACCCTGGACTTCAGGAGAGCAGGCTTTGGTCTCCTCAATGACCTACTTGGAGGAATCCTCCATCCCTGGAAAGGTTGTGGAATGGGTCATCCTGGATGTCATCTCTAAGCATGTGGAGGAAAAGAAGGTGCTCAGGAGTAGTCAGCATGGATTTGCCATGGGGAAATCATGCTTAACAAACCTGAGAGCCTTCTGTGATGGAATGACTGGCTGGGTAGATGAAGGGAGAGCAGTGGATGTTGTCTACTGTGACTTGAGCAAGGCTTTCAACAATGTCTCCCATAACTGTCTTCCAGTCCTGTTCAATTTATTCATCAATGACCTGGATGAAGGCACAGAGTGCTCCCTCAGCAAGTTTGCTGATGATACCAAACTCGGAGGAGTAGCCGATACCCCAGAGGGCTGTGCTGCCATCCAGAGGGACCTGGACAGACTGGACAACTGGGCGGTGAAAAACCTCATGCAATTCAACAAGGCCAAGTGCAAGGTCCTGCACCTGGGGAGGAATAACCCCAGACACCAGGACAGGCTGGGGACCGAGCTTGTGGAGAGCAGCTCTGCGGAGAAAGACCTGGGTGTCATGGTGGACGACAAGTTGACCATGAGGCAGCAGTGTCCCCTCGTGGCCAAAAAGGCCAATGGGATCCTGGGCTGCATTAAGAAGAGCGTCTCCAGCAGGTCGAGGGAGGTGATCCTGCCCCTCTACTCAGCCCTGGTGAGGCCGCATCTGGAGTACTGTGTCCAGTTCTGGGCTCCACAGTACAAGAGGGATGTGGAGCTGCTGGAGAGAGTCCAGCGCAGGGCTACAAGGATGATCAGGGGCCTGGAACATCTGCCCTATGAGGAGAGGCTGAGGGAGCTGGGCCTGTTCAGCCTGGAGAAGAGAAGGCTGAGAGGGGATCTAATCAGTGTATATAAATACCTCAAGGGAGGGAGTGCAGAGGACGGTCATGGTCTCTTTTCAGTGGTGGCCACTGATAGGACTAGAGGAAATGTCCGGAAACTGAAACATCAAAAATTCCATAGGAACTTAAGGAAAAATTTCTTAACAGTGAGGGTGACAGAGCACTGGAACAGGCTGCCCAGAGAGGTTGTGGAGTCTCCTTCTCTGGAGATCTTCAAAACCCGCTTGGATGCAGTCCTGCGCCACGTGCTTTAGGTGTCCCTGCGTATGCAGGGGGGTTGGACTAGATGATCTCTAGAGGTCCCTTCCAACCCTAAGCATTCTATGATTCTATGATTCTATGAACATCCTCATGGGCAAGCTCAGAAAGTGCAGATTAGATGAGTGGGCAGTGAGGTGGATTGAGAACTGGAGGGCAGAGCTCAGAGGGTTGTGATCAGTGTTGCAGTCTAGTTGGAGGCCTATAGCTAGTGATGTACTCCAGGAGTCAATGCTGGTCCAGACTTGTTCAACTTATTCATGAGTGACCTGCATGAAGGGATAGGATGAACCCTTTGCTGCAAGTTTACTGGTGATTCAAAACTGGGAGGAGTGGTTGATACCAACAAAACCTTGTACTGTCACTCAGAGAGACCTGAACAGGCTGGAGAGTTGGGTTAAAAGGAACCTCATGAAGTTCAGCAAAGGCAATGCAGGGACCCGCACCTAGGGAAGAATAACCCCATGCACCAGTACAGTCTTGGGCTGACCTGCTGGAGAGCAGCTCTACAGGGAAGGAACTGGGAATCCTGTGGGGCAAGTAGTAGATCATGAACCAGCAAGTGCCCTTGTGGTCGATAAGGCAAATGGTGCCCTGGGCTGCGTTAGGAAGAATGTTGCCAGCAGACTGAGGGAGGTAATCCCCTCTCTCTGCTCAGCCTCGTGAGGCCACATGTGGAGTATTGTATTGAGTTCTGGGCTCTCCAGTACGAGAGTGACATGAAACTACTGGAGAGAATCCAGTATAGGCTATGAAGATGATTAGGGGACTGGAGCATCTCTCCTATGAGGAAAGGCTGAGAGAGCTGGGCCTGTTTAGCCTAAAGAGGAGAAGACTGAGGGAGGATCTCCTCAGTGTATATAAGTATCTGAAGTTAAGGTGTAAAGAGCTCCGTGGAGCCCAGTGATAGGATGAGAGGCAAAAGGCACAAAGTGAAACACAGGAAGTTTTGGCTGAATATGAGGAAAAACTTCTTTGCTGTGAGGGTCACAGCACTGGAACAGATTGCTCAGAGAGATTATGCAGATCTTCTCTGGAGATAATCAAATTCTGCCTAGATGTAATTCTGTGCAACATGCTCCGGGTGACCCTGCTTAATCAGGGTTGTTGGACTAGATGATCTTCAGAGGTCCATTTGAACCTCCACCATTCTGTGATTATACATTGCTGCTTCTGGATGATCGCTATTATCTAATTTTTAAAAATAATTTCTTTTCCCTTTTGCTGTTCTAAGCTTTTAGCTCTTCAGTTTACCAGGGCTCACATCTTCTTGATACTATAATACAATTGGCACAACTTTTAGGCACCTGAGACTATGCTAATAATCCTAATGACTAAATTTGCAAAAATATAGCACAGACTATATCAGATATGAATGATTTAGGTAAGCCTTCATCTAATATTAGCAGCAAAATGAAGTAGTATTTTATAATTATTACAGATAATTAACCAAGAAATACAGAATATATCTATGGAACACTGACCACAGTGCTGTAACAGAGATGCTCAACTTCTTAAAATGAACATTATAAATACTGATCTGAGAAAATGGCCATTCTCCCCTATAGAAATCTGAGCTCATGCCGCACAAATCATTGAGTCCCCTGAATGGACTTTACAGAAATCTGCAAGTAAGTAGATACTCTACCTTATTCTAAATTCATCCAATGTCATCCCGTTCAGAGTTGTCACCTATAATAAATGACAAAATCATTACCAGTGGCAATGCCAGGGGTAGTCAGCAGAAAGAGCCCTACTCATGTCCTTGTCATTTCTGCTTGCCCACGCTGCCCTACAGCAGCCTCCAGAATTTGTAGTTTAAAGCCCCTCCAAGCTGTTAAGATAAAGACAGGCCAAACAGGAACAGGGAATGCTGGCAATTGTGTGAGAGTGTTCAAAGCAGCTAAAATTAACTTTGCTTCACCTCTCCTCTGGTGTAGGACTGGAATGCTTCCTTAGTTTCCATGCACAAAAGTCCTTCTATGGCTTGGCAGAGTCTTTAAAACAATTCCAGGAAAATGGAAGAAATTTGTATGGAAATTTGTCTGCTTTGTCTGCTCAGGTTATTTCTCTCTCTCTCTCTCTCTCTCTCTTTTTTTTTTTCCCTATCAAGTCCATCTCCTAACCACCTTCCATTATAGCCTGTTTGGAAAAATAAAGTGTTTCCTTGTGAACTCTAATCTAAAAGTCTTTTAACTATTAAAGATTAACCACTAAAGCATCTATGGAAAAGAACACTTTTTTTTCATGATCCTTGACTCTAGCCTACTACATTCTGAAACTCAGTTGCTATTAGTAATCTTTTAATAGCTTGTTCATACCTAACAGGTTAATAGGAAGACAAGCTCAGGTCCTATGTGGAAAAAATGCTTCTTTTTGCTAGTGTTCGTTATGTGACAAAGAGACAAACTACCTTAAAAATGATAGGAGAGAGCAGTAAGCACAGTAATTTAGCTATTTCCTCATGTCACAATGACATTATCTCTGCAGGAATAGATTTCCATTGCATTCATATGCATGAGCTTATGTAGCCTTTGAGAATTTTTATGTATATATAACTCATTATAAACAGTAATGACCAAGATCAAGCTGAGAGCAGCCTGTAGGACATGAGCCAGAAATGTTTCTGAAAACCTTGATAAGTGCAAAATTTCCATTCTGTCCTCTAATTACATCTCTTGGTAGGTGAAGGTGAGCCCCATATAACGCTAGTTTCCCTTAACCACAGTAAACCTCTGGATAAGATAAGGGTTGTTAGCAAAGAGGGAGGGTGGGGAGCAAGCTTCAGACATTCAGAAATCCTTAATAAGCCATATTAGAAAGCCATGCTATAAAGACAGAGAAAGACATTATTTGATTATTCTACTCACTGTAAAAAATTTGAAGAGAAGGTACTGTCTTCCAAGATTGCAGAGTTCTCTCTAAGCTCCCTCTAAAAATCATCTTTTTGTGCGTGTTTGTCACATGCACAGAGAAAATAGTGCCTCAGTTGCAAAAGTGGTTTAAGAATGTAGGTCTTACCAATGCCACTGAAAATTTAAACCTCCCCAATTTCTCTAGCTGAAGAATATCAAGTTTTATATTATTCTATAATAACACACTGTAGGCTAATGCAGAAATAACAATTCCTTGGACAATAACAACCAGAAAAAATATATAAGCTTCTTTTTGAAATGCTGGCATCTTTAATAAGATTGAATATACTGTAAAGAGTTGCATTAATCTCAGCTAATCTCTCTTTGAGTTGTTTTTATAACACATAATTTTGCCTGTGGCTGCTCTAGAGTGAGTGTTAAGGCATGTTGAAATGGGTGGAGATATAAAAACAAGTCTACTTAAAAGGGTTTTTTTTTCAGCTCCCACCTACACATAAGAGCCAGATAATGCTCTGCCATCTGATATGGAGCCACATTCCCACTTCCACCTGTTAATCTTAGCCTATTTAAATTCCCAGCCCCAAGTGTAAAGAAATTGCAGGACAGGAATAGTGACAGCACCTACTATGAAGTACATTAATGACTTAAAGGTTACAGCTTATGCTTAAGCTTTATACTTAAGATGTGAAGCTGTTGCAAGCAAAGGGCCTGACATTTCCCCCTTATACAGCTATTGAAGATAGCAGAAATCTACCTGGGAGAGATCGAGAATAGGTCCAGGAGCATCCAGGTCAGTAATATATCCTACAGCATCTGAAGTCTTGCATTGACAAGTCTAATTGCTCAGTTAGAAGGGGAAGTCATAGAATGCTTAAGGTTGGAAGGGACCTCTAGAGGTCATCTAGTCCAACCCCCCTGCACACGCAGGGTCACCTAGAGCACATGGCACAGGACTGCGTCCAAGCGGGTTTTGAAGATCTCCAGAGAAGGAGACTCCACAACCTCTCTGGGCAGCCTGTTCCAGTGCTCTGTCACCCTCACTGTTAAAATTTTTTTCCTTAAGTTCATGTGGAACTTTTGGTGCTTCAGTTTGTGGCCATTACCTCTAGTTCTGTCAGTGGCCACCAGTGAAAAGAGACCAGCACCATCCTCTGCACTCCCTCCCTTGAGGTACTTATAGACACTGATTAGATCCCCTCTCAGCCTTCTCTTCTCCAGGCTGAACAGGCCCAGCTCCCTCAGCCTCCCCTCATAGGGCAGATGTTCCAGGCCCCTGATCATCCTTGTAGCCCTGTGCTGGACTCTCTCCAGCAGCTCCACATCCCTCTTGTACTGTGGAGCCCAGAACTGGACACAGTACTCCAGATGCGGCCTCACCAGGGCTGAGTAGAGGGGCAGGATCACCTCCCTCGATCTGCTGGAGACGCTCTTCTTAATGCACCCCAGGATGCCATTGGCCGCCTTAGCCACGAGAGCACACTGCTGCCTCATGGTCAACTTGTCGTCCACCATGACACCCAGGTCTTTCTCTGCAGAGCTGCTCTCCAGGAGGTCAGTCCCCAGCCTGTACCGGTGTCTGGGGTTATTCCTCCCCAGGTGCAGAACCTTGCACTTGGCCTTGTTGAATTGCATGAGGTTTATCACCGCCCAGTTGTCCAGTCTGTCCAGGTCCCTCTGGATGGCAGCGCAGCCCTCTGGGGTATCGGCTACTCCTCCCAGTTTTGTATCACCAGCAAACTTGCTGAGGGAGCACTCTGTGCCTTCATCCAGGTCATTGATGAATAAATTGAACAGGACTGGACCAAGGACTGACCCCTGGGGGACCCCGCTAGCTACAGGCCTCCAACTAGACTCTGCACCGCTGCTCACCACTCTCTGGGCCCTGCCATCCAGCCAGTTCCTAATCCACCTCACTGTGCACTCATCTATCCCATACTTCTGGAGGTTGCCCAGGAGGATGTTGTGAGGGACGGTGACAAAAGCCTTGGTGAAGTCGAGATAGACGACATCCACTGCTCTCCCCTCGTCTATCCAGCCGGTCATTTCATCATAGAAGGCTATCAGATTAGTCAAGCATGATTTCCCCTTGGTGAATCCATGCTGACTACTCTTGAGCACCTTCTTGTCCTCCATGTGCCTGGAGACAACAGCCAGTATGAGCCGTTCCATCACTTTTCCGGGGACGGAGGTGAGGCTCACTGGCCTGTAGTTGCCTGGGTCCTCCTTCTTGCCTTTTTTGAAGACTGGCGTGACATTGGCCTTCTTCCAGTCTTCCGGCACCTCCCCTGTTCTCCAGGATCTTTCAAAGATGATGGAGAGCGGCTTAGCTATGACCTCTGCCAGCTCCCGCAGCACTCTGGGGTGCATCCCATCAGGGCCCATGGATTTGTGGGTATCGAGATTCCTTAGGTGCTCTCTGACCCAATCTTCCTCTACCCAGGGCGAGTCTTCCTCTCTCCAGGCTTCTTCTCTTGTCCCTAGGGCCTGGGGCTCTAAAGGGCTGCCCTTGGTAAACACCGAAGCAAAGAAGGCATTCAGCAACTCTGCTTTTCTGTGTTATTTGTAACCAGGGTACCCATCCCGTTCGCCTGCGGACCCACGTTTTCCCTGATTTTCCTTTTTCTGTTAATATATTTGAAGAAGTTTTTCTTGTTATTTTTAACGTCTCTTGCCAGATTGCGTTCCAGACGTGCCTTAGCTTTCCTTGTCGCATCTCTGCATTCCCTGACTACGTTCCTGTATTTCTCCCAGGGGGCCTGCCCTTTTTTCCACATTCTGTATACTGTCGCCTTCTGCTTGAGCATTGCCACAAGCTCCCTGCTCATCCATGCAGGTCTCCTGCCCCCTCTGCCTGACTTCTTACACACAGGGATGCACTGTTGCTGGACGTGGAGGAAGTGCCGCTTGAAAACTAACCAGCTCTCTTGGGCCCCCCTTCCTTCTAGAGCACTAGCCCATGGGATTCTTCCGAGGAGGTCTCTGAAGAGGCTAAAGTTGGCCCTCCTCAAGTCCATCGTTGCAAGGCTACTTACAGCCCTGCCACCTCCTCGTTGGATCCTGAACTCCACCAACTCATAGTCACTGCAGCTGAGGCTACCCCCCACCTTCACATCTCCTACAAGTCCCTCCCTATTTGATAGCACGAGGTCCAGTAGCCCACCTCTCCTCGTCAGCTCCTCCACAACCTGCGTCAAAAAGTTATCATCGACGCTCTGCAGGAACCTCCAGGACTGTTTGTGCCTGGCTGTGTTGTCCTTCCAGTTGATGTCGGGGTAGTTGAAGTCCCCCATGAAAACCAGGGCCTGTGACCGTGAGGCAATATCCAGCTGACTATAGAAGGCCTCATCAACCTCCTTGTCCTGGTCAGGTGGCCTGTAGCAGACACCCACCACAGTGTCTCCCACATTAGCCTGCACTTTAACCCTTACCCACAAGCTCTCAACTCATTCATCCTCCACCCCCAGGTTGAGCTCCATGCATTCCAGTTGCTCTCTCACATAAAGAGCAACTCCACCACCTCGCCTTCCCAGCCTGTCCTTCCTAAAGAGCACATAGCCTTCCATGGCAGTGCTCCAGTCGTGTGAGCTATCCCACCATGTCTCTGTGATTCCAATGAGATCATGTCACTGGGACCGCACACAGATCTCCAGTTCGTCCTGCTTATTCCCCATGCTTCGCGCATTGGTGTACAGGCATTTCAGGGAAGTAACCGAGCCTGCAGGTTCCCAGGAGGGGTGAAAGAGGACCCTCTGTGATCATTTCCTATCCTCACTTCCCCACTAGCATACTCCCGCTGGAAGCCATCTGACCTAGGCTGCGCGGTACTGTTCGCCATGTCTGTGTGACACTCCCCTTCCACCTTCTTGCCTAGTTTAAAGCCCTCCTAACCAGGTTGGCCAGCCTTTTGGCAGAGGCGTGTGCCCCTCTTGCTGAGATGAAGTCAGTGATGGTTTTTTGGAAGAAACCTTTTGGTTCACAGAGTTTAGACTATCACTTTCACTAGTTTGTTTGATGTTTTTATTTCTACCTGCCTTCCATTCTGGCCTCCAGCTCCTTTACAAAACTTCTGGGTTTCACTGCACATTCTCCAAGATAGAATGTGTTTTTCAAGTTATGTCACCATTCATGCGACTTTAAGCCTTGCCTTGAGCTTCACTGATCATGCATGCCTTTAAACAGCTAAAGCAGAGGAAATATTTCCAAAGCCTAACTTAAAATATCAGACCTGTGGTATTATTGCAGGCATGAGACATCTCAGAAGAAATTTCATTAGCTATGGAATGAAATATACAGCACTTTTGACTCCAGTCGTGGAATCCAGTCAAAGAGTGTCCCACATTGTATGGCAATTAATACCTAATGGCTTCAGATGAAGCTATTACATAAAGAATAACACTGCCTGATAATTGGGTTTTGGAATTACTTTTTGAGGAATCTTTGATTTACAAGTCTCACATTGACAACTAAGAGGCTCACTTTCCAAAACAGAAAAAACAAGCTGTTTGTTTGTGTAACCCAGATATGATGACCTAATGAACTGAAGACTCTTATACTGTAAAGCAAGATTAGACATTGTAATTTGAAGGCTATTTTTCTTAGTATCTTATCTAAATTAGCAAGTTGTTGCATTTAATCAGCTGCTTTGTTCTGAATTCATTGCCATGGTTATTAGAAAATGTGTTGTTCGACTACTTTCATATATATATGATTCCTTCTAGTGTCTTCAAAAGCAAGTCTTCCAGAAGGCCTTTCTCCCATGCCTTACTCTTTGTGAGTAGTGAGTGGGTATCTTCCATTTCATAATAACTTAGAAATCTCTGAACTTTCACTGCTTCCTCAAAAGTTTTATACACCTCCACTTCCCACTATCCTGATTACTTATCAGATAAGAGATATATTCTGTCTTGGCTATCTGTATGTGAAACAACCAGAAGGCTCTGGTGAGAAGTTCTCTTCTGGCTCCAGAACTCATGTGTACCATTTTCGTAACGATGTGCGACTCTTAGCATAACAAGATGTTCAGCAAAATTAGTTGTGGCTTCTGCATAGACGCTGACCACAGCAAAGGCATCTTTCTTTGATGGATAAAAATGTTCCTTCCTCCTGCAGATACCCCTCTCACTGCTGTTTGGTAAACACAGCATCTCTCAGACCACTGGAGCCAGCGAAGGAATGGAAAAATGACCAGAGAGCTACAGCTGTTTGCATCTTCTAGACATTATGTGCTGCCTGGATGTGGGTTAAGAAGTTGTCTCTTTTGTGTAATAAAAGATAAAATGTAAATCAGTGTTGCTCAGTTCTTGCTCTTTGCCAAGGGCTGTGCCAAACATGTTGCATTCCAACTACATGTATGGCTGTCTTCACTAGAGCCAACAGCCTCCGTAGGCTGTATCTTCTTATCTTCAGCACATCCAAATGGACTCACTTGCTTCTAAAAGCACAAATCAAACTTCTTAAATCAGATGTAAATCCACACTGATAACCCTCATTGAAAGTGGTAAAGTTTGGACTAATAGGTGTTGTTCTTAGTGCTCTGTACCATGTTCTTCTATGATGTTCATGAACCCACCAGTTTGGCGAGCTAAAGCCTATTGAGCATTGAGCAGAGTGAAAATTCACTTTGTTGAGGGATTATTTTGTTGTTATATGTATTAGAATGGGTTGGCAGTCTTGAAGCATGGTCTTTAAAAGGAAGAAATTCTTTTCAGACCTGTTTATGCCTCCAGCTCCTGGATAGAGCTGTTACATTTAGAGCATTCTTTGATGAGAGAGATTAGAGAATCCCTCATTCTTGCTCAGCACCAGTCTCAGCTGCATAATAGTAAAAGAATTTTTAATGGCAAGAACGTAATGACTTTGATGCTGTTAGGGAATTTTGTTAAGGGATTTTGGTACTGATAGGTAACTCTTCAACTAATTATCTATCTGGACAGATTTTGTTGTACTTAAAAGAATTTATCAAATTCACTGTTGATCAAATGACAGAACATGTGGGGAACGTGCTGAACATTTGGGGAAAGCAGATTTAAGTGTTGAAACATAACTGATTTGACAATATTGCAGTTGCTTGCAGCAGAATCACAGTAGAAAGAAGCCATTCAGAGAGAGCAATATCTGTGTAGTTCTGTGCAGTTACTGCTAGCATAAGTCCACATAAATACTGGGAAAATATCGTTGCACAATTCAACTATAGACATGTGTACAGGATTGTGTCGTCCTAACATGCTGTGCTATGGTCAAAGTAGTGATATTCATGTGAGGAGTTTTTCCTGCCATTCAGAGACGGTCCCTGCAGTATTATCTGGACTCTTACACCCAAACCCATGCACAAGAGCCTCTAGAACAGACCTATGATTAAAAAATTTCAGAAATGCCTCAGCTAAGCAAAGTAGGACATTATAGCTCTGAAGATTAGGTGGAGCAAGCACTTTCTTCCACAAGAAGTAGTAAGCAAAATCTGAAAGTAACTCCAGCTGTAAAATGAGAAGGGCCATGGAGAGCCCTTCTGTCTCCCGTTCTGCTGCCTAACACAGCTCAGCACTGCTACTGCTACAGCTTACATGACATTTGCAACAGAGTTTGCTCCTCAAGGTGGGTTTGGCTATTGTGACTCAGAACACCACTGCACAGGCAAGACAGTTCGCTAGGAAAGCAGTGATGCAAGAAAGGTTTGGATCACTTTGAAATTGGTGTGCAGATACTGGTTGGTGTTCTTTGGGTGACTTCCTTGCCTGTTTACAACTGTTACTCTTTCATCAAAACTTTCCAGCATTTTGATACATTCCATAGGAGCATCTTCTGCTATTCAGGCTTTTGTGATTCAAATACATTCTAAAAAATATAAATCTCTAAAGGCTCTTAAAACAGTGTCTCATGAATAAAATGACAGGCTAAAAATCCTTCAGTCAGTAAAAGGGTAGCATCTGAGCGATCTTCATTCCAGTAAGTCATCAAAATAAGGAAAAGTATTGTTTGGCAGTATTCACAGCAAGCACAGCTCTTAACTCTGCATAGACATGGAGCAAGATCTTCAGAGGCTCATAAAATGCACAGAGCTGTCTCCAGTGTCTATGTTCATTTCCCTTCTGCCCCACTCTTGGATCATGAATGATGGGACTCAAAAACCTGCTCAACTTAAAGGTCCTTCTCATGCACAGCTCCCACGTGCTGACCACTGAGAGCGCCGAGCTGCTACTACCTCTCACTTCCAAATTTAAATGCCTCTGACCTCCTGTTACTTGTGTTGCTCTACTTTTTCTTTGTGTGCAGGGCACAGTTGCCTCCTTCATGATGCCTTTCCTGTGCTGCATATAACTGTATGTTAATCATTTACCTGCCATGAGCAGGTCAACCATTATTTCTGTCTTCTCACAGCCATTGTACAATGATTAGGACAACCTTTGCTCCTGAAGTATAGCCTAGGTGAGGCCATTACACTCTTTGAGTATCTAGTTTGAAGAGACAAATAGTAGCTGTAGCTAACACTGTTGGCATTGGATGTGTTAGGGCTGTTAACGAGTATCTGCTAATTGCTGTTAGTTTTTTTTGCACCAATGACAGCAGTCTGACACTTTGAAGTCTACAGGTGACCTAGGTAAGTTTTATTATTATGCAGCATGGTATCCCATTCTGTCTCAGCCAAGGCAGCCCTATCAAACATGGGAAAATAGATATTACAACACATGATGAGTATTAGTTGCCTGTTGAGCCATGCAGCTGCATCCCTCAAGACAAGTCAAAACTTATTATTTTAAGTTTTCCAAATGCTCTGCCTAAGCAGGGATGTGCTGACTTTTAAGGTCTCTTTGTAGTTTTTTCTTGGCTTAAAAATTTATTTGAACCAAGCAATCAAAGAAGTTTCCAACTTCGGAAAATTAAGAGGTGGGGATGTTTTTTTTTTTTTTTTCCCAGCTGAGACATATGGTATTGCTCAGTGTTTTGTTGTATTTCTACACATCCCTTTTAGCCAAACCCAGGGATCTTTTGGAGATGTCTTCTTAAAAGCTCAACATAATTCTAACAGAGAGCTCCAACAGGAGCATAAAGCAAGCCTGAAAGCTTGAGGTCCTCCTCCTTATCACTAGCCTAATCAATGTGACTTTCAGTAGGATCTCTGTGTTTCTCCATCCCTGTCCCACCACATGTTTTTCATTCCCGCATAGTGTTTTCCCTCTCATAACAAGCTTTCTATGCTGGTTCTGCCTCCTGTGAACTCAAGCTTCTTGTGGTTTCAAAATTCTCATCACCCTCCAACTTAGGGAGTCCTTTGGCACTTACACATGCAGATACTACACTCTCTCTGGAGTGAGAGTGGGACCTGAACCATGACTGACCAGCATTACCTCAGTGATTTATTTTTTTAAACCAAAAAATTATTCAGTCCTACAACTTTGCCTGCACTGGACCTCACTGGGTTTAGATCCCTGAGCACATGGCGCCCATGCCGGAATCCTGCAATACCAGGTGCTTACGGGAAGCGCGAACAGTCAATGATGTCCAGCTTTTAGCCTCTCCTGAGAGATGGGGCCGTCGCGGGGCCCGGCCGGGAGCAGAGCGGGGCAGGCTGGGCAGCGAAACGTCCAGGTCACAGCGCACACGCTGTTCGGTGGCTGTGGGGACGGGTCGGTCGCGACACGGCCGCATGAGTGACCAGGGAAACCAGCTACCTTCCGCCTGCTTCCTTCCTTCCTTCCTTCCTTCCTTCCTTCCTTCCTTCCTTCCTTCCTTCCTTCCTTCCTTCCTTCCTTCCTTCCTTCCTTCCTTCCTTCCTTCCTCCCTCCCTCCCTCCCTCCCTCCCTCCCTTCTTGTTACCTTCCCTCTTTCCTCCCTTCCTCCCTCCCTTCCTTTCCTCCAACCCTCCACCCACCCCCTTCCTTCCTTCCTTCCTTCCTTCCTTCCTTCCTTCCTTCCTTCCTTCCTTCCTTCCTTCCTTCCTTCCTTCCTTCCTTCCTTCCTTCCTCCTTTCCTTCCTTCCTTCCTTCCTTCCTTCCTTCCTTCCTTCCTTCCTTCCTTCCTTCCTTCCTTCCTTCCTTCCTTCCTTCCTTCCCTCTTTCCCTCCTTCTTTCCTCCCTCCCTCCCTTCCTCCCTTCCTTCCTTCCTTCCTTCCTTCCTTCCTTCCTTCCTTCCTTCCTTCCTTCCTTCCTTCCTTCCTTCCTTCCTTCCTTCCTTCCTTCCTTCCTTCCTTCCTTCCTTCCTTCCTTCCTTCCTTCCTTCCCTCTTTCCCTCCTTCTTTCCTCCCTCCCTCCCTTCCTTCCTCTCTTCCTTCCTTCCTTCCTTCCTTCCTTCCTTCCTTCCTTCCTTCCTTCCTTCCTTCCTTCCTTCCTTCCTTCCTTCCTTCCTTCCTTCCTTCCCTCTTTCCCTCCTTCTTTCCTCCCTCCCTCCCTTCCTTCCTCTCTTCCTTCCTTCCTTCCTTCCTTCCTTCCTTCCTTCCTTCCTTCCTTCCTTCCTTCCTTCCTTCCTTCCTTCCTTCCTTCCTTCTTTCCTCCCTTCCTTCCTTCCTTCCTTCCTTCCTTCCTTCCTTCCTTCCTTCCTTCCTTCCTTCCTTCCTTCCTTCCTTCCTTCCCTCTTTCCCTCCTTCTTTCCTCCCTCCCTCCCTCCCTCCCTTCCTTCCTTCCTTCCTTCCTTCCTTCCTTCCTTCCTTCCTTCCTTCCTTCCTTCCTTCCTTCCTTCCTTCCTCCCCTCCTTCCTTCCTTCTTTCCTTCCTTCCTTCCTTCCTTCCTTCCTTCCTTCCTTCCTTCCTTCCTTCCTTCCTTCCTTCCTTCCTTCCTTCCTTCCTTCCTTCCTTCCTTCCTCCTTTCCTTTCCTTCCTTCCTTCCTTCCTTCCTTCCTTCCTTCCTTCCTTCCTTCCTTCCTTCCTTCCTTCCTTCCTTCCTTCCTTCCTTGTCCTTCCTTCCTTCCTTCCTTCCTTCCTTCCTTCCTTCCTTCCTTCCTTCCTTCCTTCCTTCCTTCCTTCTTCTTCTTCTTCTTCCTTCCTTCCTTCCTTCCTTCCTTCCTTGCTTCTTCCTTCCTTTTTTTTCCTTCCTTCCTTCCTTCTTCCTTCCTTTTCCTTCCTTCCTTCCTTCCTTCCTTCCTTCCTTCCTTCCTTCCTTCCTTCCTTCCTTCCTTCCTTCTTCCTTACTTTTCCTTCCTTCCTTCCTTCCCTCCTTCCTCCCTCCCTCCTTCCTTCCTTCCTTCCTTCCTTCCTTCCTTCCTTCCTTCCTTCCTTCCTTCCTTCCTTCCTTCCTGCCTTCCTTCTTTCCTTCCC